>NC_072797.1:133385833-133731250 GCF_028583425.1 Eublepharis macularius
AAATGACATGCACAAGGGTACCGGCTGGATATTAGGAAAAACTTTTTCATGGTCAGAGTAGTTCAAAGGTGGAACCAGCTGCCTAGGGAGGTGGTGAGCTCCCCCTCACTGGCAGTTTTCAAGAAGAGGCTGGATGAATATTTCTCAGGGATGCTTTAGGCTCATCCCGCATTGGGCAGGGGGTTGGACTAGATGGTCTGTATGGCCCCTTCCAACTCTGTGATTCTGTGACTGACCTGGACAGACCAATTGTCTGACTTCATATTAGGCAACAAGAATTAAACATTTTTAAACTAAAAAAATAATTAAAAATTTTAAAAATTAATTAAAGAATCTTTGTTGGGTCAGATTGAGAGCTATCAAGTTTCAATTCCAATAGCTGCCTTAAATACTTAATCAAAATTAGTCATTACCTTCAAGAATCCTCATGATATGACCGAGCTATTGGAGCATTACAGTGCATAAATATCTTACACTTGCCAAAAACAAAGGAGTCCAGCAAAAGAAATATATCTTAACTAACTTCTGCAAGGCAAACAAAAGACTGGCCTGGAGAAGCAAAGAAGTGCCCAGTGACAGGAGAAAAAAGTAACTGGGAAAGTCACTTTGGAGGGCTATATGGCACAGAGACTGCATGTATGCAATAGGAAGGGGCAGGGCTTTTTTCTGGGAAAGGAGGTGGTGGAACTCGGAGAAAATGGTCACATGGCTGGTGGCCCCGCCCCCTGATCTCCAGACAGAGGGGAGTTTAGATTGCCCTCTACGAGGGCAATCTAAACTCCCCTCTGTCTGGAGATCAGGGGGCGGGGCCACCAGCCATGTGACCATTTTCAAGAGGTGCCAGAACTCCGTTCCCCCACGTTCCCTGTGAAAAAAAGCCCTGGGAAGGGGTAATTGCTTTAAACCTAATTTTTTTAAAAAAGAGAAAGATACCCATTTGTTTTCATTTGTCTTGAAATTAACACAACTGGCAATCAAAAATTCACATCTGGCTGCCTGGTTGAACTCATATTCCAGGCAGTTCAGCTTCAGAAGGGGGAGACCGAGATAAGATACTGAAAGAGATAAGAGATCGCTGAAAGAAACATGAAATTGACAGCGAAGCCTTCCCAACTCACAAGAGAAGTTCTGCCTTTTGGGGAAAATTGCTTCAGAAAAAACATCTATCGCTTCGGTAGAATAGGCATCCTTTCTTGATTTTATGTGCTTCTGCTTTTGATTTTATATAGTTCTGCTCTGGCACTTGATGTTTTCAGATTCTTTCTGGCATTTCTGGCTCATGTGTGAAGTTCTCCGAATGTGCTATCATTGTTTAACTAACTGAAGCCCACTTCTCTGCGCGACAGATTTTCAGAGAGTATCTCATGTACTACTGATTGCGGTGCACACAAATGGTGTGACTTTTATTTTAGAAAACTTTCATTTTACTTCTCGACTCTAAGTGGCCAATGCAGCTGACAGTGAAAACCTGAAGTACATCAATAGTTAAAAATATTTGAGCTGTGTATGTTATTAAGTGGAATGTGCACACAGCGGGTCTGCATTTTACCCAGTTAACTTGCACGTTACTAAATTATACAATAAATAATACATTGAAACCAATAGGGGGAAAGCTGATGGAAAAAGACAAACAAAAAGAAAACAATATTCTTAAACACAGATCCCTATCTGCACACCCCTAAGTATGCATTCATCTTGTATCTGAATCAGCCATCCATTTACTTTAGCAGCAAGTATTTATTTTTATCATACCACTAAAAATGGCTCCTGTGCTCTGCAGTGGGCCGAATCGGGCCCTTGGGGTCAAAATCAGCCCCCCGGGGACAGCAGGAATGGTGCTGAAGTGGTGCGATGGGCCCTGGAGTTCTCCTGCACTCCACAGCAGGCTGATTTTAGGCCCAAAATGGGCCCAATTCAGCCTCAAACAGGCCGAAATCTGTCCACTGCGATGCACAGGAGCACTCCAGGGCCCATCACACTGCCCTGGTATGCTCAAGGCTGCCGCCATGCAGCACCTTCCTGCCATGGTGGCTGCTGTAGGGCCTTGTGCTGGGCCTCACAGCTGCCTTCGGAAGCCCTGAGGAGATGGGAAGGCAAACCGTGTTGCCGAGGGCTCCATTCTTATCCCCACATACTGCGCCTGCGCAGGGATAAAAAGTGAGTTGTCAGCAACACAGTTTGTCTTTTATTTCAGGATGAAATTTTTTTAAAGAAAAGAAACAAAATCATCATCATCATCATCATCATCAACAACAACCTTTAAATGCAAAGTCTGAACAAAATTCAAAGAAAATAAGAGAGGGAAGAGCTTTTCTTTCCACTGATTTGCAAATCAGGTTATTATGAGCCCTCAACAAATAGAGACAGAATGAATGGAGTGAGAAAACATTAGGTTGCACCAAAAACCACAGAATTTTTTAGACCCAAAAGGATGCATCCTGTAACATTACCTTGGCTTGGAGTCTGCCACCTAAAGTGGACCTGGCGTGATAGATGACAATGAGAACATCTCCTTGGACTGTTATGCCCAGTGGGATTACTGCTTTGCCATCTTCAATTTTAAAATCCCTAAGAGGGGAAGAAAGCAGGCATCAAGTAAGCATTCAACAGGGTCTATAAATAACACGGCCATCCATTGCATTTGGCTTTCTCCAACTCCTCCACCGTGCCAATTTGGAAAACCCAGTGCCTGTCTTCTGATTTAATGCATTTTGCAAATAAAAATTAAAAAATGCATCCTAAAAAAATCATAGTAAGCAACAATCTAATTCAGAGGTTTAGGATCGTGGCAAACATCAACATTTGTCTGTACAGCAGTTGTAGTTTAGTAGTCAGCAGGACAGACTCCACCTTAATGATACAAAGGAGTTCCAGAAGTTCCTATACACTAAAATCAAGGTCTAGATCCAAAAAGGCCCAAGACTGGCCACGCCCAAAAGGATTCTTGTCTATTTCCAATTGTTCTGCAAAGTCCCAACAGTTTAAAAATGAGCTGGCCACATTGTTCCTCGGGCAAGCAGCTGCTTCACTGGATGAACGGAATGGCTTTTGGAGAGGCAGATTGTGTGTGCAGAGCTGACTTGTGTACTAACATGATGGACAAGCATGATTTAGAATGAACATGCAGCATGTGGCTAGGTGTGTGTGCGCACAAGCCCAAAGCCCCAGGGTCCCCACGGTGTACCAAACCTAGAAGCCGGAGTGGTATGTGATCCAACTTCTAGAACTCTGTAGTAATGTTTAGTTTCCGATTCTGAGAATCAGATGGGTACACTGGAGAGATCTGCACCAGAAGATCTGGGTTCAAGTCTCCATTAGTCTGTAAAGCTCACAGGGCTGATGGCCATCTCAACCCAACCTAGTTTACAACATTGTTGGAGATGGAAGGTGTGTAATGCTGAGCCCCTTGATGAAAGAGCAGGATACAGTAAAACAGATGCAATCTTTTCTCTGAGACTCGTTTCTGTGCTCTTAATACTGAAACCCAAGACTGTAGTATCCCACATGAAGACAGCTTTCCTACGGCAGAGAGAGGTTCTCTGGACCAGTACACACGGCTTGCTTTTCTATCACATGACAACTCAAAGCTAGTTGCATTATTCAGGTCTGTATGAGAAGCTTAGACACTATAGTATAAGCTTTGTTACCTGGAACTTAAGTACCCAGAGCGCTCAGTTAACTGGCATCACCCAGAGGGCAAGCTCCTCCTTCTCAGTTGCCACCCCCCCCCCCCGCCCCCGCAAAAAGTAGAGAGGGAAACAAGGGGTTCTGCCATCTTGGACTTGATATTCACCAACAGGGAAGAACTGGTGGGCACCTGGTTAGCAGTGACCATGTAATTTTGGAATTTACAGTCTTGGGGAAGGGAAAAGTTGTACGTAGTCAGACATATAGGTTGGACTTCAGGAAAGCAAATTTTAACAAACTGAAAGCTATGCTGGGTAGAATCACATGGTCAGAAATATTTAAAGAGAAGGGAGTTCAAGAGGGATGGGAGTTTCTTAAAAGTGAAATATTGAAAGCACAATCACAAACGATTCCTATGAGAAGGAAAAATGGGAGGAGCTTAAAGAAGCCATGGTGGCTTCTTAAACAGCTTTCTAATGAACTGAGAAATAAAAAAGACTCATTTAGGATATGGAGGGAGGGCCTTATAACCAAGGATGAATATAAACAAATAACAATGCTTGTGGGGAGAGTGTTAGAAAAGCTAAAGCTCAGTATGAGCTTAGGCTAGCAAGAGATGCTCAAAAGAACAAAAAAGGGTTCTTTGCTTATGTTCCAAGTAAGAAAAAAAGCAAGGACGTGGTAGGTCCATTGCAGGGACAGGGAAGTGAAATTGTAACAGGTGATGAAGAGAGGGCAGAACGGCTTCATTCCTACTTTTCCTCAGTTGTCTCCTGCAAGGGAGATGGTGCTCAACATGGCAGTAACAGAACACATGATGGGGGAAAGAAGTTACAGCCTAGGATCAGCCTAGAGGTAGTACATAAACACCTAGTTTCTTTAAACAGAACTAAGGGCCAGATGAATTACACCCAAGGGTACTAAAAGAACTCGCAGATGTAATTTCTGAACCTCTGTCCATTATTTTTGAGAATTCTGGGAAATCAGGCGAAGTGCCAGAAGACTGGAGGTGGGCAAAAGTTGTCCCCACCTTCAAGAAGGGGGGAAAAGGAGGATCCAGGTAACTGCCAACCTGTCAGCTTGACATCTATACCTGGAAAAGTCTTAGAACAAATCATCAAACAGTCAGTCCTTGAGCATTAGAAAGGAAGGCTGTAATTACTAAGAGCCAGCATGGGTTTCTCAAGAACAAGTCATGTCAGACTAACCTTATCTCTTTTTTTGAGAAAGTTACTACCTTGCTAGATCAGGGGAAAGCTGTAGATATAGTCTCGATTTCAGTAAGGCTTTTGATAAGGTTCCACATAATATCCTTGTCAACAAGTTGGTAAAATGTGGTTTGGATCGTATTACTATTAGGTGGATCTGTAACTGGTTGACAGATCGCACCCAAAGAGTGCTAGTTAATGGATCCGCATCCTCTTGGAGAAGAGTGACAAGTGGAGTTCCTCAGGGATCAGTCCTGGGGCCTGTTCTGTTCAACATTTTGATTTGGATGAAGGAATAGAGGGAATGCTTATTAAATTTGCAGGTGATACTGAATTGTGGGGGGGGGGTAGCAAATACGGTTGAAGACAAAATAAGGATACAGGATGATCTTGACAGGCTCGAAAACTGGGCAAAAAGAAATAAAATGAATTTCAACAGAGAAAAATGCAAAGTTCTGCTTTTAGGAAGGAAAAATCAAATATGTAATTGTAGAATGGGGGAGACTTGTTTTGACAGTAGTATGTGCACAAAGGACCTAGGGGTCTTAGTACACTGATCATGAGTCAACAGTGTGATATGGTAGCTAAAAAGGCAAATGCGGTTTTGGGCTTTATCGACAGAAGCATAGTGTCCAGATCACAAGAAGTGATGGTATCGCTCTGCTCTGCTCTGGTTAGAACTCACCCTAGAGTACTGTGTTCAGTTTTGGGCACCACAATTTAAGAAGGATATAGACAAGCTGGAACATGTCTAGAGGAGGGCAATGAAGATGGGGAGGGGTCTGGAAGTCCTATGAGGAAAGGTTGAAGGAACTTGGAATGTTTAGCCTGGAGAGGAGACAACTGAGAGGTGATATGATAACCATCTTCAAGTACTTGAAGGGCTGCAATATAGAGGATGGTATGGAGATGTTTTCCACTACCCCAGAAGGTCAGCCCAGAACCAATGGCTTGAAATTAATTCAAAAGATTTTTCAGCTAAACATTAGGAAGAACTTCCTGACAGTTAGAGCGGTCCCTCAGTGGAACAGGCTTCCTTGGGAGGTGGTGGACTCTCCTTCTTTGGAGGTTTTTAAGCAGAGGCTAGATGACCATCTGACAGCAATGCTGATCCTGTGAACTTGGGCAGATCATGAGAGGGAGAACAGGAAGGGTTACATCAGTGCTTAGTTCTCGTGGCCCTTCCTACATGCCCGAGGTAAGAGTGATTGCCAACTTGGGGCCAGGTAACAATTTTCCACAGGCCAGTTTGTCTAGGCATCCTGGAGGTGTTTTGCCATCTTCTGGGCATGGAGCAGGGGTGCCTGGGGCAGTCGTGGGGGGGGGGAGTAGTTGTGTATTTCCTGCATTGTGCAGGGGGTTGGACTAGATGACCCTAGAGGTACCTTCCAGCCCTATGATTCTACCCTGCATCTTTGGACACACGTTTGTTCACTCCCCTCCCACCTGAACAGCTAGCCAGTTGGATGTCTTCAGCTGCTGCTGGGCTTCTGAGAGCTGACTCTGCCCGCTGACATCACCCCCATGTGCCTCAAAACCCCCACAGGTTTGGTCCCTGGATTCCTTTGGGTACAGGCCAAGTCAGAGCAATAAGCTTGAGTATCTGGCACATCTGATTAACCGGCAACCCCCATTCCCCATAAATGCCAGATAAGAATGATTTTACTCTACAAAGAAAATGGAGACCATCATGGACAGAGCACAGCTGACAGAGACTCATACAGCGAACGCCTGATCGTCAGATGCGTGGAGCACAAAAAGGAACGCAAAATCTTATCTTTGGAGCAGTTTCATTATTGCAGTGTTTACTGCATGTATTACTGCCTTGTTTCCTAATTCTGTAATCCATTTTTTTGCTTGCTCTATGTATCGATACTGTTTTTATAGCATTGTCTTCCAATTCTGCAATCTGCCTTGAGTTTCAACAAGAAAGGGAAACTATAAATGAAATAACATAAAGCCACAATGAATGAATTGGCTCCTAGTCTTCCAGGCGCTCACGGCACTTTTAAGGTTAATGCTGCCGGCAAGAGGATTTCAAATTGTGATCCACACAGAACGTCTCCACTTACTTCATTTTGTCATATTCTTGTGAGGTAGTGGCTACTCGTTCGTCCCCAACGTAGACCTCACAGAAAGGCCTGCAGCCATTGCGCTGCTTGCTGAAAAGAGGAACTGGCGTCATGACGACTGATTTGATGAGAATTGGTTTGCTGTGAGGGATGATGGGCTCTTCCGCCATCATGTCGCACATGTATTCTATATACCTGTGGGAAAGATACAAGTAATGCAGCAAGCAAAGACAGCCTCGAGCTGAAGAATATTGACCAGCCAGATGCACTAGCTGTGACTCAACTGCACAAACCACGGGAAGTCTTACAGTTTTTTGCAAATAAGTTTACAGGAGTTATTAAGTCCTCTCTCTCTCTAGCCTTTTTACTATCCACATCCACCTATATTAGACACTGGTGACATGGTGTTTTACATATTTTTGGCATCTGATAAAAAAATCAACTTTCTGTTCCAATTTACAATAGCTTCTCAGGAGAAGATCTTTACTCACCACTAGCAAGTGATTATGTTCAAGAATGTCTCACTGACATTCATTTCTAAGTTAAGCTTGTACTACAAAACTAGTCATTTCATCATTCCTGCGTGGATATTCAAAATGTGGCGAGGATCAGAGCAGCGGGCTCACATCCCGCTAGTATTCCTGCTTGCCATTCACATGTTCGGCTTCCCACTTTCACAAAGCAAGGAAAGGCTCCAGTTGCACAGTCACTGAATACTGAAAACGGGGTAGGAGGCTGAGGAAAGCGTAATATTAATCCCCCACCCCACATGGAACTTTAATAGGACCACACACTGACACTGTGCAGTGCTCCGATGTTGAGCTTGTGATGTGAGACATCGTTCTACAAAGTACATTTTACAAAAAGAACCACCTCTCTTCAAGCAACACCTGTTTCCGCACATCTCACACCTTTTATGCGATGGCCAAATGCCCGGCGGACAGCGTTTCATGCTGAACATATAAACAGCAGCCTCAGCAGTAGTGAAGAGACGGCAGAAGCACAGAAAAGAACAGACCACGACCGCCGATGCTGCTCTTCCATCCTACAAATACGTAAGAAATCTAAAGATTAGACAGAATCCAGAAAAGTTACTAGATGTATATGCTAGCTTTCATTGGAGAAGCATCATGCAGTGTTTATTTAAAATGCCATTAAGACTACAATCTACAGATCGGAAATGAACCATCAGCATTCACAATTTCACTACAGCATCCATGACTATAATAAAAATGTTTTCATGTATGATGTGGAGAAAGGCCTGCGCACCCAAAAAGTCACCCAAATATTTTAATTATTGGGACCCAGCTGCAGACTAACAGCTGGCAGAAGGGTGGGGGCTGAAGAAAGGGGCCCTCAAGCTCCCAGCGCAGAGCACTCGAGCTCTTGGTTATGCTAACCAAAGCTGGAGGATGGCTCACTGCTGCCAGGTCACACCCCAAGGGAAGGGACGGGAAGGAGATTCACTCAGAGCCACTGGAGGCAGCCAGTGGGACCCCGTTTGCTTTTAGCGCTCCTGGTGAGTGAGGGGAAGGGCCGGCACTGCCAGGCAGAGACCCGGAATGACTGCAGAGTTTTTACAACCTCCCAGGGGCCAGCCAGAAGGAACAGGGAAGGGGCTTGCAAGCCTTTACGTATGGAATTCAAGATCAGGCACTTGCAGATCCCACAGCTTCAGCATGTCCTTTGTATGAAAGGTGCTGCAACCTTTATAACTGCCCTTTCTGCAACTTCTCCAGTAAAACCTTTTTTTTTTTAATTAACACGGAACGAACAGAAGCACCAAGCAGTATTGCAAAGGCTTCAAGCAGCCATGAATTCATACTAAAATATTACGATGCTGACCGTTTTGTTTGTTAATTCCTTTCTCAGCACAGAACTTGCCTTCCCACGGTCATTGCACACCAAGTTAATATTTACTGGGCCAGCCATCACGTTGCCAAGTTTACTGCCAGTTCAGATCCTGTTAGAATATGAGCAAGTGAGACTTCTTGCCCCAGCTTGCAACATGTACACTGAATCTCATGGGCCTTTCTGTGGCCCATTCATCGTTCTGGAGCAATCCCTCTGCACTTCAGCCTGCTTTAGCTGCCATTATTTTCAGGAATCTGGTGTTACATACAATCCTGCCTACTTCCCCTTAGGCTTCAGGTCACTTATGAATCAGCTGAACAGTGTAGGTCCCATAGTGATTGATTGGGGCTGCCGCTGCTGATTTCCCTCCCCTCGGAAAAGTGTTCATTTTCCAGTCTTCTGCTTCTTGTTCTTCAACCAGTTAGCAGCCAATAAGATTATCTGCTTTACTAGAGAGGAGTGCCTCTGTCTGAGTCCCTTGCCTCCCTCCCCACCGCTGCAGCCCAAAATGCGACTGAAAATGCTGCGTTTCAGGCTGCAGCAGGAAAAGGGTGGCAACGGACACACTCCATTGTGGCAACTGCTCATCTGCAGAACTATCCCAGTGGATCCAACCCTTTGACTGCAAAATTTACTTTGGAACACTGCATGAGGGATACTGTCAAAAGAGCCTTGGACATCCACAGGTATAACATCACCTCTACCCATATGTTTGTGGAAACTCACAAAAGATTTGTGAGGCCAGACTTCTTTTCACAAGATGCTGACCCCTCCACTGTTGTCTCACAACAAAGGCTCTTGCATCTCCTTAGTGAGTTAACCATTTGAAAGACTGTCCTTGGATGTTTTGGACACGGAGAGCAAAAGCCAAATTTATATTCCACTTGTTGCTGTTTTCTGGGGGGTTTTAAGAAGAAAGCCTGGCAGAAAAGACAGTGTGAGATCAAACACTCCGTAGCCTCCTTCCAGTCTTGTCTCACGCTCTTAAAAATTCCAAGTCTGTATCTCCATACATCAAGCGCCATGATACAGATTTTATCTCAGCCCTTCATGGAGGATTTTTGGTGTCACTTTTTGGGGGGGGGGGGGGCTTAGTAAGTACCACAAACTTTACTGCGTCTACACGGAGCAGTTCAGATCCAAATACTACTTACAAGGCAATGCACAATGCAAACATTCTTCGGATCTTGCTTCAGCCATATGTGCATGTTCTTACAAATGCTGTAAAGGTTTTGAAGGTTTGGTGCACGTCTTGCCGGCCAGCCACATTCAGAAACCTGTTTCAGGGACATAAAACCAGGGTGGGAGAGATTAAGTGTCCCTAATTACACAGCACAATGTACACATTAGCAGATGCGTTAAGCATATTCATAACCTGCAATGCAGTCCCTTCCAAACATCCTACAGAATAACCAATTAATCCTCTGCAAATAAAGCTGGTTACTAGAACATCTCTCCATGCCCTGATTCTAAATGAACTCGGAACATGTAAAAAAGACAGCCATGACAGTTAATAGAGCTCTTTTTATACCACTCCTCCTCAAAGGAACTCAAAGTGATACATATTGCAGGGGACAGAGTTTTGCAACTAGGCTGCCAGCACAGAAAAGGCACTACTCCTGGTTGCCACCCAGGTACCTCTGGGGGCCTCAACTAGTAGCCCTTCAGATAACTAAGTCCTAAACTAGCACCTAGAATTACACCTGGAACCAAACTGGCAACAAATGAAAGTCCTGAAGTGCTAATGAGATACTTTGTTTATTCCAGCTAGTTGCTTGACTGAAGTTCTCACATAACATTCAAAAGCAGTCTGGGCCAAACATGAGTTTGCTGCCACATAACTTACAAAAGTGCCCTTATGGTTCCCATGTTGACCTTTGTGATCTGTAGTATATATGCACAAAGAGCACCACTGGACAAAGGATGGGGAATACAGCACCCAAAACTGCAAGATCCCATACAACAAATTAAACCGGGCATGTATTGGCTACCATGAATCTAATGGACAATATCAAGGATGAAGACCAGTTTGGTAAAGCCCAAGAAAGATTAGAAAAGATCAAAGTATGACTTGGAACACACAAAATCAAAGATAAAAGCTCCTCTTTTGACACCAAACTGCCAAACAGAAAACATCAGACAATATGAGCAAACCTACTATATTTTGAAATCTTAGTCACTCTTTATTATACTTTCACAGCGCAATAAAAATGCAGCAGATTTACAACTTACTGCCAAAAAACACGGCAAAAGTGAAAAAGCCATGGTGAAGTAACACCGGCATACACACCCTGTTGTGAAATCTTGAAGGTCTATACGTTCTCGGAGACAGATTGTAAACAGCATAGCGCCCCGGGTGTTTCGAGTCCAAGAACAGCCGCACATCTTCTATGTTATTTTTTATAGCAGATTCAACACCCTCTGCGGGAAAGGACATCACTGGGGGGGGGGGCGGGGGGGGGGAGAGAAAAATGTCAACACTCAATTCCTAATCTTCATTAAGAACAGGTAAGTGTACAGCTTAAATAAAAGGTGATTTTTTCATACCAGCAATTCGGGAAGTGATGTATGATATATCCAGATCTCCCTTTGCGTAACTAAAAGTTAAAAGACAGGAAAAAAATTGTTAAATGTATAGTGTTTGTGCTTATTCAAATGCAAAACACTGAAAGAGAAGACTGAATCTGGGAAGGATCTTTGGATCTAATAATCTCTTGCCCTTGAAACAGTAATACCTACTAAAGCACCACAACCATTTTAATTGTGCAAGATAATTGGAACGGTAGGGTAGGTTAGTACGTTGGTTATAAGGTTCTGATTTTCTATGCCTCCTGAGCAGAGTGTGGTGGATACAGAACACGCAAAAGCTGAATGTTTTGCTCATTAAAGATGACATCAAATTTCAGATAAAGGCTGGAGGAGGACTGCAAAAAGTAGTTTGCGAGCTTAGGAGTCAAGTAACTCAGCTGGCTACCCTGACCTGGATAGCCCAGGTGAGCCTGATCTGGTCAGATCCCAGAAGCAATGGAGGGTCGGCCTTGGTTAGTAATTGGATGGGAGACCTCCAAGGAAGACCCGAGTGGCAGAGGCAGGCAACGGCACACCACCTCCGTTAGTCTCTTGCCATACAAACCCCGCTAGGGGTCGCCTTAAGTCAGCTGTGACTTGACGGCACTCTCCACCACCAATTCAGCTAGCTACTGATGCTGCAGTACTAAGCTTTAAGCCACAGAAACTGGAGAGGCTATCTGGACTTAGCCAAGTGTGGGTAGGAGCATGGTACTCTTGTCCCATTGCATGCTAAAACCTCAGTGCAGTTACACAACAGTAAAGGGCTGGGTCACGGTTTCCCATCATCCCAGGTCGATGGTTAAAAGCCAGAAGGATGTTTTGTAAAGAATTATTGTTGGCACCATGATCTTCCACCGGATCTGCTGCCCCGGTTACACCACTTGCAGAGCCCCTCTGAGCTTAGGGGTCTTGAAATATTGTGCTGGTGCCGCCGAGCCAACAGGTACAGGCATACCAGTACTGGGGTCAGATTCTAGTGCCAGCATGAGGTGACCAAACTCCTTCCCATCCACCAGTGCCAGGATCTCCCCAGGCTGCCCAGATCACCTAGGATACAACCGCTGCATACGCGGCTGTATAAACTTAGCCGCCCCCATCAGAATTATGCAAAACAAGCCAACAGGCATCCTCTTTCTTGTTCTGGGGACCTATTCTGCAGTTTTTAATTTGCCGTATCTAGTTCTGCTCTTGGAATTCCTATGGTGAGGCAAGGCACTATACAAACCGCTACTGCTGCTACCCTACTTGGCAATTTCTCTAGCACCTGGGATTTCACCAGGCATTACTCACATGCTTTCAAGTCTATGCCCGCAACATAAAGGGCTAGACAACGCTTGCTTTTCAAACAAAAAAGTTCAATTCGGGGGGGGGGGGGGAATTCCTAGCCTCCCACAAAATTATAACGCACCCAGCCCTGGTTATTATTTCAGAAGGGCATGATTGGAAAGTCCAATCAGACTTACGTCATTTCACAAAACAGTAAGCATTACACATTTGGAAAGATCTGTATAGAAAAAAGTTGGTTATTGTTCATTCTCTCTCTCTCTCTCTCTCTCACACACACACACACACACACAACTTCCTAAAAATGAACTCTAAAAATGAACTCCATTAAATAGCAGGGAGCAATGGAAATTTCAGGAAGCAGAAGTCTACAAGATACTAGTTAGTACAGTACAAAGAGTGTATCAGTCTCTGACTGTTACTGGTGAACAGAAACAAGGAATGAGTCACACGGAAACAGGTTAACCAGGGTCAGCATCACAGATGCCACAGCCAGGACTCGGACTCCATAACTGACATGGAAAGGCGAGATTACTCCCGCTTTTAAAGATGCACTGCAGAGGCAGGAAACGGGAAAATACGGAACGTGATTCATTGCTTTCCTGTTTTCCTCCTCCCAATCTCAATCCTGGAAGAGGAATTCACAAGAAAGATTCCTGGCCTTCAGGCAACGCCCCCCTCCCACCCCCGGCCGAATGTCTAGATATGGAAATGAACTGAAAGTAATTTTAAAGCATATGAAAACATACTATGTCTCCCCTGCATTCAGTAGATAATGGTTTTCTTCCTTTTCCCCCAAGGAAAACCATAACCTGCCACATAATCAGTTAAATGTTAAACCTGACCTACACTTTTAGCAAAATGACAGCATACAGCCTTTCTAAATGGTACTAGTTCTGATTGTGGGATAAGGAGTTAATTGTGGCATGCAAACATTTTGCAAAGAGTTCAAGTCAAGCCCTTTGCCTGGTATGCATAGATCAGCTGCATGGCTACAAGGCAGGGAAACAGAACATGGGACAACAGCAACTCATGGTATCATTCCTCAGAAGGGTTGTGGCTTTCTATGAATGACAAAGTCTAATACAGATTTAAGTTCAGGATGGAGGAAAAAAGAGATGGCAAACATCTGAGGCAGCAGAATGGACACGCATTACTCAGACTGGGCGGAATGTCACATTCTGGGATGCTCTCTTGTCATAAGAAAGTGCAAGCAGAAAACAAGCACAGCAATCAAAAAGGAGGCGGAGCATTTTCTCCCGCTACGCTAATTTTCTATGTGCACGAAGTCTCTGTCTGTGAATTAAAATCCAAAGCTGCAATCTGCTAACATGCATCAGCAATGGAGCACTGCCGCCTCGTTCTCCCACATGTGTCAAACAGGCCGAAGAGGCCAATCCTGGTCTTCCCTGACAACTTCTCTTTGCCCCCAAAGACAGAAGGGATGAACGTCTGCGGCAGCTCAAAAGTGGAGCTGGCTACCAAAGCCAGCAAAATTTTAAGGAAATCCAGTCTTAATGTTTAAGATTTAAGCATATTGTGTAGCCACTGAAAAACTATTTCTCAGAAATCGTGTCTAATATTCAGGGCTTTTTTTCTGGGAAAAAAGGTGGTGCAACTCAGTGGGTTGCCCTCGGAGAAAATGGTCACATGGCTGGTGGCCCCGCCCCCCGATCTCCAGACAGAGGGGAGTTGCGATTGCCCTCGGTGCTGCTCGGCGGCGCGGAGGGCAATCTAAACTCCTCTCTGTCTGGAGATCAGAGGGGCGGGGCCACCAGCCATGTGACCATTTTCAAGAGGTTCCGGAACTCCGTTCCACCGCGTTCCAGCTGAAAAAAAGCCCTGCAAATATTTCTCCTCCCCTCCCTAAACTCGTTTTTCAATATTTGCTGATAAAACTCTCAAGTTTTCCCAACAGAGATAGAATGCAGACATGTGAACCAATTCTGATGATCAAGTTTACCTTGGCCTGAGCTCTCTCTTTCTAAACTAGTTTGGTCATCTCTATCATCCCACCAAGTGGTAAGAAGAATTTTAATTCCATAACAGTCACGATGATGTGGTAAAGTTGTCCAAATGGACTGTCTTGAACTAGCAAGTTATCAGATGCATACTAGCAGCTTGCACAGAAGAACACTGACTTGGGAGTAAATTAAACATCACATGAAATCTGGACACTGCCATAGTTTGAATGAACTGCTTGATGCAGCACAGGAAGCTGCCAGTGCAACCCAAGATGAACCTGCCTTGACAATACTATACAGGCACAGCCTCCAGTTGTGCAGCTTTCTGTAGCTCTAACTTCAACAAGTGACTTGCACCATGAAGGTCCATTACAGTTAGATTCCTGAAGGAGAAGTCTTTTAATAGGAGAAGAGCTGGCCTGGCCAGGTCTGAATTGTGGCCAGACCAGCATTATTCCCTCCCTACATAAGACTGAGGAACAACACTTACCAAGCCAGCTGTTTTTGACCTGACCCAACTTAAATTGAGCACTATGTAGAAGCTAGATGTGGCCCTTGAATCAATATCTGGCCATCCCTAGACCATGCAACAAACAGTAGGCAGATGGTACTATGACCAGGACTCCAGACACCAGGGTACTAGTCTAGAATTCTGGAGGAGGCCAAGATACTGAGGGTCAAAACACACGAGACGGATGGGCGAGTGTCAGATCATGCAAGGATCTCTGGGAATTGTAGTTGAATCGCAACTGGAGGGACTTTCACTCTCGCACACACTCACTCTTTCAAAAATCCTCCAGGAGCTCAGGATGGGGTTGGAGGAGGTTGGGAACAATGTAACAAGAGGCAAGAAAAAAGCTGAGGCATTGTGTGAGTGAGAGAGAAGCCCAGTCCCTCCCATTCATCTTCTCCTACCAGGGTCCTGTTACATTCCTCCCCCTGCCCTGTCTCTGAGCTCCTGAAGGAAAACTAGCTGATTGGATTGCTGAAAGAAAGAATCTCTCCAGTGGAGCAGCTGTTCTTTGCAAGAAAATCCACTTTGTCTGGTTTTCCTCCAGTTGCTTGGAGAGGGGGAGGGTTAGACTACCACTCCCAGGGATGCTTGTGGGACCAATCAAGTGCTCTTCATGTGTAATTCGTCTTGTGTGTTTCCACTCTGAGCCTGTAGGTGGGTTTTGCTTGAAGAAGAAAGGACCCTCAGCTTTTTTTTTTGCTTTTTAAGAGATTAAGGTAGTTCTTGGCAAGAGGATGGGACATTACAGCTTGTGAGCTAGGGAGCTGAAAATTGAATGATGGATTGTGAACAACACTCTGTGTGGAGGAGCGCCGGTTTACATTAGCATGTTATTAAGTAGTAAATACAGCAGAAAATAAGTGATTACAGTTTTAAAATGCTAAGCAACTAGTACATTAGTGTGCAGCACATTTGACTTTTGTCCAAATACATGCTATTTGAAAAACAATTACATTGAAAGAGATCTTCAAGGTCAACAAATGATCCATTTTCCCAACAGTTTGCTCCTTAAGGAGGGGGAGTGAGAGGAGATGCCAAAATTTTAGTTATAAAAGATTAACATTAACTAGAAAACAGAAGCTCTGAAATTATACAATCATGAAGGCAAGCATATTAATGTTCTTACTCAAGCGCAATATAATATAGCCAACTACGGGGCAATTATACTGACATTAGGTCTAAAATCCATGGGTAACAAGTCACTCCTCATCTGTAACTTGGAAGTCAAATAACATTAGTAAGTAAGGTCAAAGCAAGCTTGCTAACATGCAACAAACAAAACATAGACTAATATTTAAGCATATTTACCTTGGGCTGCTAAAGAAGGCAAGTATGTAACGAACGATGTAAGATGAAGGGGGAAAAAGAGGGGCAACGAAATGAGCATAATGTGCAAAATCAAGATGCAAAACACTCCAAGACAAAAAAAAATGCACAACTCCCCCTCCCCCATAAGAACCAACCACAACACACAACTTGACAGCACATCTTGACAATAAATGTTTTAGGCCATACCGGGTTAGGCAAAATAATACCATGAATGATAACAGGTACTTAAAACAATTGTAGGCACAGCAATTGTGCCTGCTATATAAATAAAATGAAGCAGTAACTCCAAGCATTAACCGATTCTTCCTGTAATGTGCAGAGCAAGCAGCTTCAAGAGTAACAGCTACACAGAAAACTTATCAAGAGGCAGAGGATGAGTGTATTTTAGCTTAATTAACACAAGTGGCATAAACGCAGATGCCACGCTGAGGCTAGATATGCTGCACTCGTGTGATCCATGCCAATTCCAGAGAAAAACTGTCACGCTTCAGTCTTAAAACAGACATTTACTTGGAAGTGCCGTCACTTTCAGTACAACTTGTTTCCAGTTACAGCAAGCTAGCTGAAACTGGACGTACTTACAACGTTTTGGAAGACCAATTTGGAAACTGCCATCACAGGGATTTCAGCGTGCCTCAACCTGCACCTTCTGTTACTTCTGAATCACATAGGACACTATTCTGAAGAGCTATTTTTGATGACCCCCCCTGCCCCCGCCCTCGCCCCCGGCCAGGGCTTTTTGGAATTAAGCTTTCCCCTTGAACAGCAAGCCCCTATATAACAGAATACAGAGTTTCTGAAGCTTCCCTGAGCTGCCGTTAGAGAAGCACAAGTCCAAAGGTCCCTGGTCATGTGGAAACTAGCCACGCAGTTCTTTGGGTCCAGGTCACAGTGGAGGTCACTGACGATATTTGGGCTAAAAGTTACTAGGGAAGACGTGACGTTCGGTTGCTCATGCAAATGAACTGGGAGTAATAAAAAGGCCGCAAATGTAAACTGGCACCACCTATCATTCAGATCCCCTAGAACTTTACAGTTAATTCAATATCGACTGACTGACTCGCTGTGAAAGCGTTTTGCAAATTAAATTCAAATGTTTTATACATAAACCTCTTGGATGTCCTCCATAGAACTGAGACAATTTCAGCACAGAAGGGGCTGATTTTGAGAATAACTAGCTTAAAAAGGAGAACCAGAAAATACAAAACATTTGTTTTGGATTACTGGGGATGAAAGTTTGAGGTACTAAAATTCATAGGTTTTCCGAAGGCCAAAACAAAGTTATCTAAAATTCTCTTTTAAAGTGAGCACAGCTGAGTTTTCCCCAATCCCACTGCTGCCCCAATCCCATCTTCCCTGTACTGGTCTATCTACATGACAGCCAAAAAGTCATGCAGTCTTGAATGACCTTCATTGAAGAGGGGAAAAAACCACATCAGATTGTTCACCTTGCCCAGGAGATACCCTGCTTGAAAGAAACGGTGCCAGTCCATCCCAATGGACTTTCTCTTTGACAGAACACAGCAGCTAGCATTCAAGCACTGGACTTCTACAGCGAAAATGGAAGGCCAACTTTGCTTGGTCTACATGGCCCTGCGTCTTCACTGCCAATCAAGAGAACTGCAGCAGGCAAGTAACTTTACAATTGGTTACCTTTTCCATGAGGTCATAATGACTCCAGAGCAGTGGGCCTGAAGCCCTCTACAAAAGTTTATTTAACTGCTGGACAAGTTCCTGTTGTCATGACGATGGCCTTTCCTCTCTATAGTTCCTTCTAGGAAACTTGACTGCTGTATCTCAGGGGCATGGAACATCTTCTGCCAACACTGGTACAGACACACACATCAGAGGGGCAGCACAGCGTTGTGGGAGTTCCACGCTACACGTCATTCAGGTGTGGTCTGCACCTCTTACCTCCCCAGTGCCATTCTCAATTAGAAGAGAAGGTTCCTCTTCTAATTGTTTGAATGATCAAGATGGGCAGCCGTGTTAATCTGTCTGTAGCAACAGAAAAGAACAAGAGTCCAGTAGCACCTAGAAGACTAACAAAATTTGTGGGAGGGTATGAGCTTTCAGGAGTCACTGTATCTGAAGAAGTGAGCTGTGTGACTCCCGAAAGTTTGTACCCTACCACAAATTTTGTTCGTCTTATAGGTGCTACTGGACTCTTGCTCTTTTCAATTGTTTGAATGGGAAATGTAAAACCCTCCAGCCAATAATACCATTCAGAGGATGGTCCCTGAAACATGGTGTCAAGGATGAGGCGGGCTTTGCAAAGGTGTGCCTATGTGTTGATTTTTTACCCACCGAACTCAGACGGAAACCCTTGGTTTCTATACGGGGAAAATATGGCTCCCAAAGGAAGCCGAAGACTGCTTTGTCCCTGGGCGCCTTCCCACCCCCCTTCCTCTTCTGCAACTGCAAGAAACACCCAAGATGGGTTTTTTCCCCCATACTATTTTGCTGAGCATAATCCAAGTAAACCCCCATGCAGTTCTCAAGGTATATTTTACAAAGGCAAAGAAGCACCATTCCCTCAGACATCGCTATTGACAGTCCAGCTGAACAACTGAACAATATGGGAGGAAGACAGGCAGGTGAAAGCTCACCACTGAGCATGACCGAGAAGCTTACTCACATTACATTCAGCAACGACATCAAGGGGGAGAATAAGGGGGAACTGTTTTTTCCAATGCCTTCTGCACTGCCTCTTTTAATGAAGGAGCGGGACACAAGACTGCAACAGACAGACTACTCTTCTACAATTTTTCTGATGTGTCTGCTCTGAAATTTTCTGCTCTGAAATTCTTTGATAGCAATTTCTGACAAAGGAGCTACTCCTACTCCTGCGTTCAGACTTACGGCAAGCCCCTAGCTTTTAAACTCTACATTTTAAAAATTGCCAGAACTAGATGCAAGACTAGCCTAATTCTCCTCCTCCCTCTTCTCTCTTCTCTATGTTTTGAACACAAGATTTGACCCTTTCCATCTCTGTCAGGGACAGCTAGTGATGTGAAGTGGTAGCTGGGAAACTTCGGGACACAGATAAACTGAACTCAACAACATAAAGGAAAGGGAGGAAGGATTTCAAAGGAACACATGGCCACCTCTTCCTTGAACCTGGATAGCTGTAGTAACTTGATACTTAGTATACAGATCAGCAATTTCTCAAACATTTACCATTCTAGTCCCCTCCACCCCCAGTTCGGAGGCTTTATTATTTTTTTTAAGTAACAACCTTTCTATTGACATATACACAAGGCTGTACACAGCAGCGGTGCTCTCACTGGGAAACCTCTACAAGATTTCACCTATGGAAAGGACAACAGCTAGAGCGAGGATCTGCTAACAGAAACATAAAGGGAAAACACATTCCAACCTTTTTGCAAAGCTTGGGGTAGGTAACTGCGTAAAAACACTATGTCAAGCAAGCACTGCCTTGCGAAAGGCAGAAACACAGGCACAAATTTGCATTCCCTTGGTCAATACGGTTGCTTCCTACTTACTTGGCCACCGACTGGATAACTTTCGAAGACGTATCTTTGATATTTGACAAAAATCTTTCTGTTCCACCTCTAAGTATATCGAAGAACCCGCCGTAAGTCTGATCGCACTCTGCCACGGTCAAACCTAAGTCCAGGAACACAGAATTGAAATACATCACAGCAGCCTTTCCCCCCCCCCCAAAGCATCCACTCAGTTACTAACACAAAAATCTATTTCACTTCATTACTTTCCCATTGTTAAGACAATTTGGTGATGTTCCAAGAACCACGAGCAGCCCGTTACTTGGTTAAGTTCATTTCCACCTCTGGGAATTGCTCTGCGCTTTGATCTATATTGTTTTGTTGGAGAAGGATCACTCCCATTGTTAATGACTTACAACAGTTCAAGAATAAGCAGGAATGATGACCAGAGGCACACTCGGAGGAAATCTTCTAATGTACCTCAGCACATGAAAAATCTGCTGTGAATTATGCAAAGCATCAGATCTCAGATGGCACCCAGCTAATACTGTGATTACTATGCCAGGCCTTCAGCTATGGTAGGAGGCTTCTCGCTGCCAAGCTTTACTGCAGGAGAAACAAAAAGAACAGCAACATGGCTAATGTTGCTACAGCACTTCCCGGTAGATCCTGAAAGTGACAATGGGTAAGCTCTAGGAATCGCTGGAAACTACGGTAGAGTTTCTGGCAGTTCCTAGTGCTACCCCTTGTCATTTACCTAGAAGCGATGTAGTGACATCAGCAATGTCACAGATCCCCTGTCATCCTGCCTCCAGCCCTTCCACCAGTTGTTAGGATCGGCCTGATAACCTTATTGACTACCTAAAACAGAATGCTGCTTCACACCTTATGTTATCAGCGGGGCTTTTTTCTGGGGAAAGAGGTGGTGGAACTCAGTGGGTTGCCCTCGCAGAAAATGGTCGCATGGCTGGTGGCACCGCCCCCTGATCTCCAGACAGAGGGGAGTTGAGATTGCCCTCCGCGCCGCTCAGTGGTGCGGAGGGCAATCTCAACTCCCCTCTGTCTGGAGATCAGGGGGCGGGGTCACCAGCCATCTGACCATTTTCAAGAGGTTCCAGAACTCCGTTCCACCACGTTCCAGCTGAAAAAAAGCCCTGGTTGTCAGCAATATAAACCAGGGTTGTGCACTGGATACAACCGCAACAGGAGAAATGGCGTCATCTTCTGTTTGGCCCTCCAGCCACAGGTACATTAGCATTCACTTTTAGAACACATTCTAGTGTCATTCGGGTATAGAAAATAATTCTCATTCACTCAATACGACCCTTGCCTCTACTGCAGTGATTTGCACCAGGGCAACTGCTGGTGTACTGCCTATTGCCTGCTTTCCTTCTCGAGTTGTGAGGATGAAATCCAAAGGGTCTTCAATGGAACAAACAACAAGACAGAAGCTCGGGGGTCTCTCTCTTCTAGCTGACTAACTAGCAAGGGACTTAGCACACCCCGGGCAGGCCAGTCTCAGCAGCGCCCCCCTCGGCTTGGTCACAGATGCAAACTCTCTTATGGCTGTGGCTTGGCAACCTCTTTTTCTGTGGCCAATCTCCTTCCTTCTTTGGGAGCAATCCTCTTCCTTCTCTGGAGAGGGGAAATTGGGCAGCACCTCTCCCCTCAAAGCAAAGAGCACTTTCCAGCTTCCCTCGGCCTCCTTAGTATAGGAGGTGCTTCAGAACTGCCACAGAGGCATCTCCTTTGCATCCGGCACGGAGTGCCTGTTCCGAAGCAGCTGCCTCTGTCCCAGGAGTGTGCCTGGCCTGGAAGCTCCCCATGTTTTGTGACTGGAACGCATGGAGGGAGGAGCCATTCGGGGGTGGCAGCCACGACCTTTTCTCTGAATTTCAGAAGAATACAGAAGCTCAGGAAGGCTGGGACCCCCCGCCCCACACACACACACCACGTGCCCTGCCCGCAGCAGATGAAGAGCCAGCCTCAGAGCTCCAAGGCTTGTCTGTTCCTTCCTCTCCTTGTGCACAGCGCTGAAACGGCAAACTTCTTAATGCAGAATTGGCAAACATCCGTTGCGACATCTAAAGCAGGTGCTTTGACAACACTCTGTTGCTTGATTCTTGCCATAAACACGTTAACTGCAGGATCGCAGACAAGCAGCCAAACTGCAATTTCTTAAAGCAGCCAGCTCGCACGTTATGATGTGAATTCAGTTAGCTGTAAACCCCGGATGCCTTTGCCTTCAGCATTCTGCACAGAGAAAGGAGAAGCGAGCAAGCGGAAGGATTTCGCAACATCTGAACGCAGTCACAGAG
The DNA here is from genome assembly GCF_028583425.1 of Eublepharis macularius. Taxonomy (NCBI): domain Eukaryota; kingdom Metazoa; phylum Chordata; class Lepidosauria; order Squamata; family Eublepharidae; genus Eublepharis; species Eublepharis macularius. Next base: position 133,408,042 of record NC_072797.1, read on the forward strand.
TTTGCAAAGTTCTTCGGGGCTGGGGTGGGGACTGGCCCTGTCTTATGTTACTTTATCAATATCATGAACAATGTGGTAAACCATAAATTACAAATAGTAGCTACTAATATACCTTATTTAATTGTTTGGACTGAATCTATGTTATACATTAAACATGCATATTTCTGTAATTAAGAGTATCACGAACAGAGAAGTTAAACTGAGAGACTGTCAAGACATGGTGCTGAAATAAAGACTGCAGTTTCCACTTAAGGCCCCGTGAAGCTTCCAAAGGCATATCAAAGCTTTGAAATGACAGAATTAGAGAGATCTGGCTTGCATAGCTTCAGAAGAAATGTGTGCATTTTGGGAATCTACCTGCGTTATACATATTGTTTAGCTGTCCTGCAGGCTTTGAGTTCTGTGGCACCCCACTCAAAGGTGTCCTCGGCGGAGCATTATTTCCATACCCTCCGTTTTGTTCAAGGAGCTGCAAAAACAAGAGCCAAAGTTAGTACTTAAGACACCGAACACACACGACACTCTACCCCCTAAACGGTACAGAAGATAATACAGCATGAGGCACTGATTTTCAAATGGTGTTGGAGGATCACACCATTATCTTTCTTTTGCTTGGGATTTGTTTTGAAAAGCCGGAACAGTAAAAATCAAAATGAGAAAAAATATTAGAAATAAAACAGCTCTACTATCCTCTACATTTAATCACTGTCTACAAATTCCAGCTGGGATTTCTTTTCTCAATGTTACTTGAAAAGCCTGACGAAAGATGACAGGAAGAAAATTGATTCACATGAAATGTGGTGCTGGAGGAGAGTTTGGCGGATAACATGGATGGTCAAAAAGACAAGTAAGTGGGTAGCAGGTCAATTCAAGCCTGAATTCTCCCTAGACGCTAAAACGACAAAACTGAGGCTATCGTACTTTGGTCACACCATGAGACGACAAGATTCTCTGGAAAAGTCAATAATGCTAGGAAAAATGGAGGGCAGCAAGAAAAGAGGAAGACCCAAAATGAGACAGCTTGACTCAATAAAAGAAGCCACGTCCTCCAGTTTGCAGGATCTCAGCAAGTTAATGATAGGGCCTTTTGGAGGTCTTTCATTCATAGGGTCACCATAGGTTGGAGGCAACTTGACCACATATAACACACACACGCACACACACACACAAACTTGAAAAGCTACACTGACCAGAATTTCAACCTTTGTAGCTAGCCAAATTACAAGAACTACTGTATAGATTACTATGATATTATACATGAAGAACTTCAAACACATTTAGGAGGTTGGAAGCTGTGGGCAGAGGTAGTCCCCTGTGCAAGCACCGAGTCATTACTGACCCATGGGGGGACGTCGCATCATGACATTTTCTTGGCAGACTTTTAACGGGGTGGTTTGCCATTGCCTTCCCCAGTCATCTACACTTTACCCCCAGGAATCTGGGTACTCATTTTACCGACCTCGGAAGGATGAAAGGCTGAGTCAACCTTGAGCCAGCTACCTGAACTTGGCTTCCGCCAGGATCGAACTCAGGTCGTGAGCAGAGCTTGGACTGCAGTGCTGCAGCTTACCACTCTGCGCCACAGGGCGGTGAATTTTGATAAGCTGTAAAAGGCTTAGAGCATGTTACGCCCTCGAGAAATAAACGATGATGAACATCTAGCATTCCACTTAAATGCTAATCGTGGAGGAGACAGACGCAATTCCTTTGAAAATATGCCTTTAGGAAGTACTGTACAGAAGAAACATGTTAGTCTGTTCAGTTTGGCACACTGCAGTCTGAACCTGGAGTGTATCTTTCATAGACAGTGTGGGGAATATAGCATAGGTGTAGAGGCCCCAAAACGTCTGGCTAAAAACAGAACAATAGTAGCAAAAGAGGAAATATCCACAGAAACGTTAGCACTCAGTGTGCAAACCGTAGTAATAAAAAATTATACAATTTCTCCAAAGTGCAAGTGCCTCTTATTTCTTTAGCCAATGTTGTAATACAATTGCAATTCCTAATATACAAATTCATAAGTGTGCAAATTCATCTTCGGCGCAGTACAACACTACAATACCAGGTACACAAATATTACAAATTAATTTTGTTCGCGTTCATTCCTTCTTCTCATTTTGCTAATTTTCTTCCCAGTTCTTCCCAAAGGTGATATAAGATCCGGATTGGGGAGTGGAAAACACCATGCTCAATCTGGGGCCGGCTACGAACGCAGATTTCGTGCCACCTTCTTCAGGAGCATGCCATAGGCACCCCACTGGAGAATATCACCACCACATTTCTCTCTCCTCCTGGTTAGTAGATACGCAGATTCTCTTCCGTGGGAAGAAAATTAGCGAAATGAGAAGAACGAATGAACGCGAACAAAATTGAATTGTAATGTTTGTGTACCTGGTATTGTAGTGTTGTACTGCGCCGAAGATGAATTTGCACACTTATGAATTTGTATATTAGGAATTGCAATTGTATTACAACATTGGCTAAAGAAATAAGAGGCACTTGCACTTTGGAGAAATTGTATAATTTTTTATTACTGCGGTTTGCACACTGAGTGCTAACGTTTCTGTGGATATTTCCTCTTTTGCTACTACTGCGCTTTGCAGAAACGGCCATTTATTGTCTTTCTAAAAACAGAACAAAGCTTATTACCTCTGTAATGGGGGATTTGGGGTTTACATTCCTGGCAGCTGCAATCTCCTGCAGTCGATTCACAAGTTCTGTAATGGACAATCTTTCTTCTGGGTTCACCTTTAACGTTGAGCCTAACAACATTACAAAACAAATGTTATTGTTGACGGCTGTTGGGTTTTGCAGAACTACTGGAGAATGCACATTCAGATTTTGATTCCACCAGTCAGCCAAAGACAACTAATTCAACACAACACTGTTTAAAAACGGAGAGACGCTCTTAAACAACGCAAAGTATGGGCCACCCTCAGCTAACAAACAGGGGTAGTTATACCACTTCTAGCTTGCATCCATGGTTCCCCTTTCTAAATCTATTTAAGTATTATAGTAGAGAGTCCGATAGCAACGTTAAGACTAACCAACTTTCTTGTAGCATAAGCTTTTGAGAACCACAACTCTGCAGCTGACGGAGAGAGCTGTGGTTCTCAAAAGCTTATGCTATAATAAATTTGGTTAGTCTCAGGGCTTTTTTTCAGCAGGAACGTGGCGGAATGGAGTTCAGGCACCTCTTGAAAAGGGTCACGTGGCTGGTGGCCCCGCCCCCTGATCTCCAGACAGAGGGGAGTTGAGATTGCCCTCCGCGCCGCCGAGCGGCGCGGAGGGCAATCTCAACTCCCCTCTGTCTGGAGATCAGGGGGCGGGGCCACCGGCCATGTGACCATTTTCTGCGAGGGCAACCCACTGAGTTCCGCCACCTCTTTTCCCAGAAAAAAAGCCCTGGTTAGTCTTAAAGGTGCTACTGCGCTTTCTACTATTTTGCAACTACAGACTAACACAACTAAATCCTCTGGAACTATTTAGGGATTGATATCCTGATCTTCTCCCCAATGAGAGAACAGCTTGCAACACCTTTCTCCTCATGTTATTTCAACAGCCACCCGGTGATGTAGGTTGGCATAAGAGAAAGCAACTGTCCCGAAGCCCAAAGTCAATCAGTGAGTTTTCATGGCAGAACAGAGATTCAAACCTGGGCCTCCTACTCAAGACAGTCCAGCTCCTACGCCATGGTGGCTCTAAGCATTGTGTATACTATTATTTTCACATTAATGACATATATGGAAATGATCTGTAAAAACAACCATCTTTTTAGAAAGATACAAAATACAGACTGTAAATCTTCATGGAACTCATTCCCCCCCTCCCCACAAAAAACCCTCTCTCTTAAACTTACGAATTAGATCATGAAACACTGTGTATCTTGTGTCATTTTGGGGGATGGAATATTTTCCATTGACTATTCGAAGCTTTGCTCCATCTTCAAATGGATGCTGTCTAAAACACAGCAAGTAGAGGATACAGCCCAACGCCTGCATAGAAATTACAAAGAGGTTTACAGAAGAACCCGAGAAGTTAAGCCACTCAAGGTTAAACTCATGTTAGTTCTAGAGCCAAACTATTTTGCTTCGTTGAAGAACTTGCCTTATTTCTTTGAAAGTGACAAGTTACAGGAACCAAAGCAGAGACAAGAGCACCTAAACCACGATTAGCACTCAACGTGATTTGTTGTCCGTACCCTGGTTTAGCTACAACTTGACATCAGATGAAATTTATTTTAGCATAAGCCACACCTAACTTCAAAGGAAAAAAAATGAACAAAGTGCTCATCTGTTATTGGAGGTTCTTTTATACCAAAAACTGTCCCAGTAACAGATAAAGATTTCATGCATCCAAGGAAGTGAGCTTTGACTATGGAAAGCTTATTCTGAAGTACCTTTTGTTAATCTTTAAGGCACCACTGAACAGCTGCTTCATTTTGCTGCTACAGACTAACATTTTTTTTTAATTTACAATTTTATTTTATTTTTCAAATTACTTTTATAGTATAAATATAAACAATCAAACTTATAACTTCAACTCAACTAACATTTTTAACATTGAACACTGAATAAATAAATGTGCAATCACTGTAAGCAATTATAATAAATATTTTGGTATCATGTTTCACAAGGCTATTAATATATGACAGGTTAGTAACTTCAATAAGATATTAGTGCTTTATAGTAGTCCACATTTGTAATTGATTGGTTCATTGATTTGTTATCTATAAGGAATTCGAGTACAGGTAACCATTGGATGCAAAAGCTGCTACTGTATCTTGTCGTTTCCATTTGCGTTATGTGGTTTGCTAGCTTTTACAGTGTAAAATACTCCCATAAGCAGCCATACCATGTTGTGACTGATGGCAGTTGTTGGTTTTCCAATTAGAAGCTGTAACGGACTTGGCTATAGACAACAGTGATAAAATTAGGTTTTTCCTTATCTTTGGGATTAGTGGGTCCTTCCAGGAACTCAGTAGCACTATTTCCAGTGGCGTTGGCGCCTCATAACCTGTAATAAGTTTAGCTACAGACTAACATGACTCTCGCCCCCTTGGGAATTAACATGACCAACAGAATTCGCTCATCTGAACAGGGGCTCTTGCAGGTGCCAGCCTGCACATGGCAAAATCAACAGCAACCCGTACCCGAGCTTTCTCTCTGTGATGGCCCCTACCTGTGGAATGACCTGCCTGAGGAGGTCAGGAGAGCCCCCACTCTCCTGGCTTTCCACAAATGATGCAAAACTAAATTATTCAAAAAAGCTTTTTACTCAAATAAGAGGACTGTATTGTAGGGAGGGAATCTCCTACGAGCTACCAGTGCTTCATGTTGTCTAATGTCAGTCCTAGAATTGTTTATGCTCTGTTTCAGCATTTCTTCAACTCTGTATTGGATTCTTGCTAATGCTGTCTTTGTAAACTTGTCCTTGATATTGACTGTGCTAATCTCACACTGTGTAATTCACCTTGAGTCTCAGTGAGAAAGGTGAATGACATAAATAAACAAACTATCAGGCTTATGTAACAGTAGTCTGAAGGTACACTACTTAACTTCAGAACACCTGCTTATTCTTTCTTAAGTTCAGGGTCTGCATTTAGGTTACATTGGGCATGTTGTCCCTTACAGGCAGCGGACAGACTATATAATTCAAAATAGTCAGAGAGAACAGCTGGTGGGCATGATCTGGTGATACAGTGTGTCAGGGCTTGTCGCTGCCACTGCTGGGCGGGGCCCCAGCTGGGCCGGCCCTGAGGTCAGAGGGGCACCGGGGATACTGCAGGACCCTGCTCTGTGGAAGGAGGGGCGGTATACATCACCCAGACTCCCTCTCAGTCCACTTGCTGGCCTGCTCAACCTGGCCTGCTTACCCCCTGCATCCTCCATCATCTCCTCCTCCCAGAACTCTCCTCCAAGCCTCCATTCTTGCACTGCTCTGCTCTCACTCCACACCATCACTCCTTACTCACACCCACCACCTCAGAGTTCTCCCTAGCCACCTTATAGAGAGTTTCCTTTCCCCGCCCCGCCCTCCTTCTAGGCTTGTTCCCTCTCCTGACTTGGCCCAGCTGTGCCTTCCCTCAGGTGTTTCCCTCCTACCACTAATCCTTCCTTGGCTTCCTTGCCTTGCTGGCAGGGTGGGGTTGAGTGTGAGCCATCCCCAGCTGAGGTCTCCTTGGCCTTGCTCGCGAGGAATTGCTCTGGCCAGCTTCTGGGCTGCCTGCTCATTGATGCTGGGCGGGGCTGCCCATCTCCTCCCCCAGAATGCCTGTGGCAGCTCCACCTGGAGGGGCTTGGCTCCCAGCAACTCCTGAGCCAGGCTGCTGTCCTCTAGCCGGGGTGTGGCTCTGGGCTGTCATGGCTGCTTCTCCTCCTTGGCTGGTAAGGGCTCTGTTTGGGCTGCTGATGGGCCCCTATTCCCCCTGCTTTGACCCTTTTCCTCTGTCCTGCTTAGCCCCCTCTCTTCCCCCTGGAGTGTGGGCCTGGCTGGTCTCCCCCTGCTCCCTCCAGCCCTCTGAGGCTTTGGCCTTTCGCCCCTTCCCCCTGGAGTGGGCAGGTTCTGGGCCTGGTTGCTGGCTGGGGTGGTAGGGCCACTGCCTCCCGGTTGCCTCCCCCTGCTCCCTCCTGGCAAGTCTGGGGGCTGGGACCCAGACCCCGAACACAGTGAGCATTAACTATGGACATGGGCTGAAACCGACCCCTTTCTTCTACAGCAACAAGCTATTTTTCATGTCCAAATATCTGTAATAGCGAGAGGTACACTGAAAAACATTTACACACACACACCAAAAGGGATCCACAGCAGTTACTGACACAAGGTCCAACCTACCCATAAAACAGGAAGGTGAAATACATACCCATATATCTTGTTTTTCATCAATTGGGAAGTTTGAATATAGATCTATTATTTCTGGAGTCCTATACATTGGTGTTGTGTTCCTGGTGATCTGCAAAGACAAAAATATGAGATGCACGACTATATTTTCACAGCTGCAGACAACAGGCTTGCTCGGAAAAGAAGCAGAAATATTCAAGTATGAAAATCCTTTGCTCTTCCCTAGTAGTTTGCCAGTTTTTGTGTTAAATCCTCTACACATATTTATACCCTGCACTCTCAATCCGAGGCAGCCAACAGTATTCATCAAACAATAAAACATAAAACGTCTTTGTACAATCTTTTATTATGCACTTCCTGTTTTTATCTTTTCTTTTAAATAAAATTTTCTTTAAAAAACCAATAAAACATCCATAAATATTATACTCAAACAGCAAACACACAGTAAATTTCCTTAAAAGCCTATTAGCAAAACCGCCTGAAGAGTAAACAAAAACTTAGAAACGACAGCAGCGCATACCAACTCACCCACATACTTTGAAGCACAGCAAGCAAAAAAACTGTGAAAGTATAAAAATCACTATAAAAGGTTCAGTACAGCAAGCGAGAAACAACAGATTAAAAGGGGAAAGGTAACAGTTTCAAACAATGGAGCAAATAGGTTTACAAATTATCCTAATCTTTATCTGAAGAAGTGAGCTGTGGCTCACGAAAGCTCATACTCTACCCCAAATTTTGTTAGTCTTACAGGTGCTACTGGACTCTTGCTCTTTTCTACTGTTACAGAAAGACTAACGCGGCTACCCATCTTAAACTATCACCAGGATGAGCAGACTGTGTGTTTTGTCATTCTGTTCTGAATCACTTCGCAAGCTGATCCTTTGAGAGTGGCCCTTGACATACCAAAAGGAAGAAACTTACCTGCAAGCGGACATTTCCCTCGCCCTCCCAAGTTCCTACACAAGTGTCCATTTCTTCACAACAACTGGGACTTGAGACATGGAGGCTAACTTTGGACTAGCCACCCTATCAGCCTATCTTACTTCATAAGGCTGCTGCGGCAAGGAGAAAGAACCGTGTATTGTCTTCCCAAGTTCCTTGGAAGCAGGGCTTTTTTTTGGGGAAAAGAGGTGGTGGGTTGCCCTTGGAGAAAATGGTCACATGGCTGGTGGCCCCGCCCCCTGATCTCCAGACAGAGGGGAGTTTAGATTGCCCTCCGCACCGCTCAGTGGTGCGGAGGACAATCTCAACTCCCCTCTGTCTGGAGATCAGGGGACGGGGCCACCAGCCATGTGACCATTTTCAAGAGGTTCTGGAGCCCTGCTTGGAAGAATGGTGGGATAAAAATGTGCTAACAAATAATAAGCTAACTGAAAAAGCTGAGAAGCAGAGCAGGGGCAATTTGCAGATTGAAAACGGAAGAGAAGTAGATAGTGATACACATGATAATGCTAAATGTAAATATACTATTTACATTTGATGTGAGTGAGTTAAGGGCCTGTTATCTCCATCACATCCCAGTGTAAGCATCCTGTCACACTGCAGCATGACCCAAAGGACATGGCACAGGGTGATGGAGGTAAGTGCCAGTTTTGTTCTCACGGGCTCCGACTTCCTCGTCCCCCAGCTTTAGTATGATATAGTTGCTGGACTAAGGGCCAAGCTACACATGACGAATGACACTTGAACAGCAAGTGTATTTCTCCCTGTTCACTTGCCCTCCACTCAATCCACTTGCCGTTCAAGTGTCATTCGTCATGTGTAGCTTGGCCCTGAGAGGTGGAAGGCAGCACTGTTCTCCTCCTTCCGGACCAGGATGTCCTGTTTAGTAGGGGGAGGAAGGGCGGTACTAGGCTTGGAAAACCCTCAATGACTGACAGGGAGGCAGCGGTGTGGGAAAGGGCTGGAATCCTAACATCCCTGAAGCATCCATCAACGCAGTGTTGCCTTTACCTGCGTTTCAAAGGAGAACAGCCACTGGCAGTGCTTCTGTGGCTGTGTTGGTGGACGGGGACTGAACTGCTACCATCCATGTTCAAGAACTGACCACTGCAAGGAACTTTATGAAGGGCAGCCTTTAGAAGCGTGCAGAAACTTTAGCTGCCAGCAAAATATAATGATCTCGAACAGTTAGGGAAAGAACCTTCTTTGACAGAAATGCCTAAATTCTTTGAAAGGCTATTCTCAGATTACCCCAAACAAGCTAAATATATGCAACGTGGCCCACTTTCCAAGGAAGTCTTCAGACTGCACAGCCTGGCTTCCTTCAGTACATGCCGTTGATGTTCACAGTGTGAAGCATACAAAGCCCTCTCGGCAGGAAAGTGTATGAGAGGCAGAACGTTTGTGTCGTGGTTCAGCGGCAAAAACACCAAAGGAGTCTTTAATTCCGTACTTTCTTAACAGTGATCTGTAGTATAATCTGTTTTTTTTATTATGGTAGCTTAGGAACACCAAGCAAATGACCTGGGAAACTAATTACTGAGGATATCCAACTGACCACTCCGCTGGGCCGCCAATTAGGTCAAACAAATTCAAAGGGATTTTTAAAAGCCAAGAAACCAGTTGCTGAACGTGAGCCGTGCTATCAGGTTTCTCACCTCCTCTTCGACCGTTGCTCTTTTCTGCGCAGACCAGCTGTAGTCTGGGTAGTGTGCTATAGTTGTTGCACTGCCAAAGTCACACAATTTAATTGTTCCTTGGTTACTCATCAACATATTTTCAATCTGCAGAACAAAGAAGGCCGGAACTTAAGTATGCAAATCGCACAGATGTTTATAATGAGACTACAAGTTGTGCAACCCAAGCTCATACCAACTCTAATCAATGCTCATGTTACATAAAACTACACATTTAAGTGGGTTTTTTTTAGCACAGGTGGAATACGCAGCTTCTCCCTCTGAAAATGAGCTCTGCTTTCACCCAGGATCAGCAAGTCCGTGTGCGTTATTTTTCGAGCAGGCGGGCGGATGGATGCCTGGCTCTCAAGATAACCACACACGGGGCTCACTTCAAAGCTAAACCTTCAAGTTAATATTCTGCAAAGTTTCCTAGCCAATTATGAACTGCACAGAAAACCCGATGGTGAGGAAAAGGGCGTAAGGTCATGCTTCCTTCCCCCGACTATCATTCTCTTCTGCAACATCAAACATCTTCGAGAAAGCTACAAAATATATATATGGTAAACATTAATAGGGATAACCAAACAGAATATATGCTATCCCTGTAATTATTCCATGGATTCCAGTTCTTTTAAGTATTCTTTAATGACTGTGAATCCTTCTGTTTACTCTTACATACATTTTTGATGGAAAGAGTTGGAGTGCCCCCATTAAATTTTTAAGATGGGGTCCATTAATAAATTATATAATTTTAGAGAGAACAATTTGAAGCAGAAAATGTGATCTTGCTCCCTTAATTGTTGAGAACTGGTCTTGTGTTACATAGTACTGGAGGAAACCATTCCCTCCTACATGCCGGTCGGTTCACTGACAACTCCACGGGAAGGCTCTGCAGCGCTCCCCACAGCGACATCCGGCGGCCTGACCCCTCCTGAGGACCACATATGCAAAGGCCATTCCTGCTGCATCAAAAGTAGCCACACACCAGACCTCGGGAGCTGGTGGCTCTCACAAGGCACCATGCTACCCACCAGTGCGCTCTTTCCCCAACCTCATTCATTCATTCATTCATTCATTCATTCATTCATTCATTCATTCATTCATTCATTGTCCACCTTTCTCACTGAGACTAAAGGCAGATTACATAGCATGAGATTAGTACAATCAGTATCAAGGACATTTTCATACAATGTCAAGGACATTTCCATAACCAGTGTCATAGGATTTTACAAAGATATAGCATTAGCAAGGATCCAAAACAGAGTTGAAGAATTGCTGAAACAGAACATAATCAATTCTAGAACTGACAAAGATAACATGAAGCACAGGTAGTATATAGGAGTACATATTCAAAGCAAAAAATAATATGCAAGGCAACATAGTGGTGAAGTCTATGGTCCTTAACTCATTAGTGAACCATCTGAGACCCCCTCCCTACAATAAAAAGCCTTTTTGAATCATTCGGTTTTGCATCGTTTGCAGAAAGCCAGGAGAGTGGGGGCTCTCCTAACCTCCTCAGGCAGGCCGTTCCCACAGGGTAGGGGCCACCACAGAGAAAGCCCATGTGCGGGCTGCTGTTGATTTCGCCCATGTGCAGGCTGGCACCTGTAAGAATACCTGTTCAAATGAGCGAAGCTGCCATGGAGGGACATAGCGAGGGAGGCGGTCCTGTAGGTATGCTGGGCTAAGGCCGTGAAGAGCTTTGTATGTAATAACCAATACCTTGAACTGAGCATGGTAACTGATAGGTAGCCAATGGAGTGACTGTAGGATGGGAGTGATGTTCAAGCTCCTGCTCGCTCCTGCAAACAGTTGAGCTGCAGCATTCTGCACCAATTGGAGCCTCCTAGTTAACTTAGATGGGAGACCAATGTATAGTGCATTACAACAGTCAACCTTGGCTTTCCTCGACCTCACAGGAGCAGGAGGTGCCTCCAAAAAGTATCACCTTGTAGAAGGCACCAATTTGGATACATAGTTGCTTCCACAATAGGAGGACACCTGTGGACAGACGGAAATCCAGTATAATGGATAGGAACTAAAGCCTAATTCTGAAGTCATGTTGTTATACGCCTTTAGAACAGGCAGTGAAAAATGCCCTTATCTGTTATCACTTGCTCTTCCTATTCACTGCTTCCAGAAGTATTTTGATTGGCCACTGAAATAAAAACCATTTAAGGAACAGCCTTTTCTTTTTTAAAAAATCTGTTGCTATTTAAATTCCTCTCTAGTTAAAGAACTAAACTTCACTTCTAAGGCACGTGATCTCTAAGCTGCATATGGATTTTCAGGCCACGTCACACCATGTCATGAAATGATAGACCAAACATTATATAGAGAAATATTTTCCAGACTAATTTTAATCAGATATATAATGCAACATATGCAAAGGCAGACATGCAAACACCGCACGTGCATTTCTGACTTACTTATTTATTGAAATACCTCCCTTGTGGCTCATGGCAGCTTAAAATGTCAAGCTGACAGTAGCCAGGGCTTTTTTCCAGCTGGAACGCGGGGGAACCTCTTGAAAATGGTCACATGGCTGGTAGCCCCACCCCCTGATCTCCAGACAGAGGGGAGTTGAGATTGCCCTCCGTGACGCCGAGCGGCGCGGAGGGCAATCTCAGCTCCCCTCTGTCTGGAGATCAGGGGGCGGGGCCACCAGCCATGTGACCATTTTCTGCAAGGGCAACCTACTGAGTTCCACCACCTCTTTTCCCAGAAAAAAAGCCCTGTCAGTAGCCATTCCTAGTTTTCCTTAAATTTTTACTACCTATTCAAAAAAGCAAGTCTTTCTATTTTTTCTGAAATTCTAAGATTGGTCTATTATACAAAAAAGAAATTAATTTTGCCATACTATAATACTACTAAGTCAAATATCTAATAACATATTTTTAAGATTCAGCACTGAGAAAAACTTTAAACATTCAGCACTGGGGAAAACTTTAAACATTTTATGTTCAACCTTATGTTCAGCCACAGACTATTTAGTATATTTAGATGTCGAAGTGGATCAACTGCAAAGTTAAAATTTTAGAACGCTGAATAGAAAATACTGAGGATATGCAAATAATGAGATGGAGAGAAGAAATAGTTCAATAGTAATGTGTTATATCTTTTGCTCTTCATTTTCATGTAACTGATCTTTATTTTGTTTGCATTACTCTATGCACTGTTTATCACTCTTTTGTTGTTTACTATTCATAACAATGTTAAATTGTGCGTGGTTTACTATTCTTATTGTTACTGTAATACTGTCCACTCTCTGTTTCTCCTTTTAAATAAAATTGTTTTTTAAGAAAAAAAAACATAGATACTGACTGTACTAATCTCACACTGTGTAATCTGCCTTAATGAGAAAGGTGGACTATAAATGATGTAAATAAATAAACAAACAAACAAATAAATAAAATACAATAAAATCCTGTAACTCTAATCCCTTCAGAAAGAGGCCTGCAACTCAAACCCCCAGCAACATTCAAAGCCCTAGCAAAGCCCTAAAAACATACAGGAACTACACCTTGACCCACAGCTCCTCAGGGAACCCATTCCACAACGGGGGAACCATTACGGAAAGTAACCTGGCTCTGGTAGACACCAAGCAGGCAACCATAAGTCAGGAGATAGTCAGAAGTAGCAACTAGAGGACTGTAATTGGTTCATGGGGGAAAAATGAGGAGAGACAGATATGTGGCTCCTAGGCCATGAAGAGCTGTAAAGGTTATAACCAGCATCTTGGACTGAACTTGGGAACAAATTGGCAGGCAATTAGCTGTTTTAAAATACTCAACACTATGTCGTTGGCTGGCCTCTAACAATAATCAGACCGCTGGGTTCTGAACCAGTAACTATTTCCAGGCTGTTTTCAATGGCAGCTCTGCATAAAGCGTGTTACAACACTGCACAATCAGTTCCAAGGATCCTTCCACCACTTTGTTCTCAGCTAACGTATTTAGTAGCGTTCATGAAACGGCGCAAGACTTCTCAAGTTCCTATGTTAGCAAAACCTAAACTAGTGCTATTGCTCCAGCATTGTAATGAAGTTTGTTCCTCCTTTGCATAAAACAGGTTTCGGATCTCTTACCTTAAGATCTCTATGAATGATAGGAGGCTTCTGTTTATGCATATGCTGCACGGCACGGCACGTCTGATAAAATATCTTCAGAACTGTATCGCACGAGAGGGCTCCTTTGGATTCAGCTCTCTTCAAAAATTCTACCACTTGCCCTGATGACATAAATATAATTTATGTTAAACTCTTGCTCTGGGGAAAAGGGCAATTTTATGTCAGCTGTATAAAATTCTAACACTACCATCAGGCCTCTTATTAGTACCGCTAAAAGAGCTGCTTGATCGTAGGGTTGCCAGGACCCTCTCACCTCCCACTGGGAGGAAGGGAGAGGTGCCACTTACCCCGTGCCGCTCACGAGGATTCTCTCCATGCGCACATCCCCCAGGGCTGACACAATGACCCCACTTCTGGTAGTGACATCATTGCACTGGCTGCGAGAGCACTGCCACACTCCACATGGGGCCAATTTGGCCTGTTTGTGGTCCAAACTGGCCCCCAAAGAAGTGTGGGAATGCTCCCATGGCCGGCGCAACAACATCGCTTCCGGAAGTGACCTCACCATGTCGGTTGGGAGTACGTGTGCGGCGCGCATTCCTAAGGTGCCTGCCAGTGGCGGGCAACCTCTGGGAGCTTACCCCCTCCCCACCAATCACCCAGGGGCAAATCCCTGGGAGTTTGCCTGCCGCCAGCAGGCATCTGGGAACCCTACTTGTTTGAGATGCATTTGTTCGTGCTTCTCTGGGCAAAAGGATGCAGGGCTTACACTACCCTCTCAAAGCAAACACTTCCCAAGGAAGGAAGAAAATTCCAGACCCCATGCCTTCAGAGACAGAATCCCTCCAATGTCACAGAAAACTCCTGCACAGAAGGTGGGGCCCATTCCCTGTAAGAGAAGTTGTACCACTTCCTTCCTGCTTTCCTCCTTGAGCCAAAGCGATGCGAAAATGTGTCCAAGTCTCTCCCCCACCTCAGAGTGAACAGATTCACCCAGACTCCGGGTGTCTGGTAGTCGGCCTACCGGCATGCCTTAAACCTTATCTCATCATAGCACATCCAACACTTGTTTGGTCTTTCAATCCTACTCCTAGTGATTCTGGAACAAATTAAGCTTTTACCACCTAGCCTCAGGAAGGGGCTGTGGCTCAGTGGTCATTCATCTGCTCTGCACACGGACTGTCCCAGGTTCAATTCCTGACACCTCCAGCTTAAAAACAAGAAGGATTAAGTAGTAATGATCCCCCGGAAAGCTGCCAGCAGTAAAAGTAGGGACTATGACATTAATAGGGCAGGAGGCTGGCTTAGGTAGCTAGAGGCGCAAGTGTTTTCAAGCCTGATTCTGTGGCAGGAAAGAGGAAGATTCATTTTACAGAGGAATTGGGAAGGCAGCTGCAACATTAATACCTCCATAGGATGTCCCTGCTAAGAAGCCAGTCTCCATGAGGATGAAGAGATCACCAAAATCATTCAAACCCTGTGCCTGTTTTAAATGGCTTTATTACTGATTTTTATGAAATTGTTCTATTCCATTTTCTGTTGTAAACCATCATCAGCACTTGATGTGGATATGTGGCTGAGAAGTATCCTAAATAAACAGAGTCTGGGACATCGGAGAAGGAAAGAGAAGGAAAAACAACGCCAGCAATTTAAGCTTCAGCTGCCTGCGGTCCTTACTGCTGTATTACACTGACAGTATCTTCAAACACAAAATATCTACTAGTTGTGAATACAGAACAGAAGGAAAAAAGGCATCTTTAAGCTTCTGCCTCTTTCAATCTGGCACTGAAAACCAGAGGACTTCGTGTCTGCAGGCCCCACGCAGCACCGCGCTCTTCAGTCTCAGCCGCACCGGTTAATTAGAGGGCAAATTTTAATCTGCAATTAAAGCTGTAATTGAAGCTTACAGCTCTAATTAATAACCTTTTATTTCCCCCTAAGAAGCATGCAAAACCACGTGAAGGGAAAGAGAATCGCTCTCACACATTCTTTCGTTCTCTTTATTGTGCTTTACTCAACACTGTGTCTAAAACCAGTGTCAGAAATGTAACTGAAACAAAAAAACTGGGGCGTGCCCCTGAGGGAGCACAGCCTGTGGAGACGGCTGCAGCAGCCCTTCCCTCACCGCCTGTCAGTCATGCCTGTTTTTGCGGTCCAGGTGACAGTTGGGCCTCACGAGAGCACCTGTTTTGCTGAACATCTATGGCAGACGACCCTCAGAACCGCATGGAAGTGTGATCTTACCTCTACAGAGCTCTGTTAACAGAAGGAATTCCCCTTGCCCGGTATCAGATTCTTCTTTGCCTATTGAGGCAGCAGAGCAGAACTGGACAATGTTTGGGTGACCGGAAAGCTTTTTCTAGAGTTTTCCATTTGTTAAAGTTTCAAAGTTTTTTAATATTCAAAACACATTTGTGAAGTCATGTTATACGATAAAGCACAGTTTGTTTCCTTCGGCCATCTCAGGACCAGTAAAACTCAACTCGCTTTGGGAGCAGAAAATGTACCAGCACCAATGCTTGCTGATCTGGACCAGAAAGAGCAGATCCAAACTGAGATCGTCAGCCAACGATTTAGTAAGACCATAACCGTCTGGTCTTTAAGGTGTGACTCACTTGGTAAGACCATAACCGTCCTCTCTTTAAGGTATGACTAAACTTAGACTTACTAGTCAAGACGAGACTGAACTTTTCCAGGCTGTGCGAGTGACAGCATTCTATGCCGCTTATAAGATGAATGATCGGTTCAGACACAACAGAAAAACCATGAAAAGCCAGTTTGGTGTAGAGGTAAGAGCGCGGCACTCTAATCTGGAAGAACCGGGTTTGATTCCCCACTCCTCCACTTGAAGCCAGCTGGGTGACCCTGGGTCAGTCACAGCTTCTAGGAGCTCTCTCAGCCCCACCCACCTCACAGGGTAATTGGTGTTGTGGGGATAATAATAACATACTTTGTAAACCGCTCTGAGTGGCTGTTAAGTCATCCTGAAGGATGGTATGTAAATCGAACGTTGTTGTTATTATTAACAACAACTTTTGTTAGTTCGTGAGACCAGGATTTGGCTTGTGGACAGTCATTCAAATCTTGCTTCAACAAATGTTGATTTCATCATCTTGCCTCTGTAACTGGGGAGGGTGATACCAAGGAACAATTCACACGTCACATAAAACCACAGCGGAAACTACTTGTGGTTAAAAACCAGCCTGAAGCCATGGTTTCAGATTCTAGTTCAACAGACCCTAACTAATCATTATTAGCAGTGTTACCTGAATGCAGACCATTACATTAACCACAGCTTAATTAAACCATGGTTTTAATTGGCAACGGAACTATGTCAAAACAGTACAGACAGCCCTCAACAAAAAAAATCAAATAATGAAAAATGGAACACAACATAATTGGCCGTATTGTGCCTGTGTTTAAAGTGCCCCATCTTGTCACAAACTCGTGAAAATAATGCCATGCCCCCAATAACAGAATTTTGATTTGTAGTCTGGAACACAGTATAAAAGAAAACTCTGAATTACTAAAAGGTTGGGATCTGCAAGAAATGGTCATATGTTACTTGTAAGCACAGCAAACTTTGTTCCTTAGGAATCACTGTAAGAGTGATAAAAGGCTGAATAGTCACCGATCTGATCATTCATTTAGGACTGCTTTAACTATCTAAAAGTTTTTGTCTCTTTAAAAAGGATACCATAAAGCAAACTTCCTGAATGATGGCTTTGTTCTTTTCTTCTTCATTAGATAGCAATCTCTGTCATAAAACAAAATGGTAGAAAAACAAGAATTCTGTTTCACTTTGATAGAAATATGCATTCGAGGTCTAGAACGAATGAGATTTGGACACGTGATCTCGTATCATCTATCGGTGCTTTTCTTAATCAAACGGCACAACCGGCTCTCTCTGAAAGATGTTTAGAAACTTCGGCAAGATCAGAGTGTGGTGGCTGGCCTCCTCAGGTTAAATTACAAGGAGCGTTTCACAGGACTGGTATCCTGGTTCCTTTTCAGGTGATGGCTATCAGTGCCCCCAAACAGCTGAAGTTATCAGGTAACTTGTGGCACTTGCATGCAGATAGGAGAACCCGTACGGCAATACCATTCTTCATCTGACAATTTAGGAAGTTCAGCCGCTACAGCTCCTGTCCCCTGTAATATCCAGTTTGGACCAACAGATGTTGATGTAAGTGGGATCTTTAAGGTACCAATTCACTCTATGCTGTCTCCCCATGGAGTCAGGTGCAGGAACAATTCCCATTTATGGGGGGGGGGGGCTGACTGAATGTAGCATCAGGACCAGCCTGAAGGCTGGTCCACATGCAGGTAACTATGTTCAGAGCCCACAAACAAATGCAAGTTCTTATGTCTGTTCAACAATTGTAGGTGCCTAATTTTCGCTTTTTAAAAAAGGAAGAAAAATTAACAGATATGGGACTGAGCATCTGCAGGCATTTATCTGCAAGCAGGGCTTTTTTTCTGAGAAAAGAGGTGGTGGAACTCAGTGGGTTGCCCTCGGAGAATATGGTCACATGGCTGGTGGCCCCGTCCCCTGATCTCCAGACAGAGGGGAGTTGAGATTGCCCTCCGCGCCGCCAAGCGGCGCGGAGGGCAGTCTCAGCTCCCCTCTGTCTGGAGATCAGGGGGCGGGGCCACCAGCCATGTGACCATTTTCAAGAGGTTCCGGAACTCCATTCCACCACGTTCCCGCTGAAAAAGTCTGTAATTGAAGCAGCCTATTGTTAACAGTTAACTAGATACACGTCTGCCTAAATTAGCATTCAGACACAGCGCTTGATTTCTTCCCTGTCTCAGACTAAACCACCCAGCAAAAGGATTGTTTAAAGCAGTGGTCTTCAAACTTCATAGGTCAGAACCGTGAGGTGGATCAGGGAGCTGGGCCCCTACTGGGCTTGCCAGGATTCCTGCTACAGGAAGCAGCAGGAGGAGGAAAAAAACGTTTAAATCATTTTAAATCCAGCAACGTTATGTCACTTGTGGGTAAAATTCCAAAGTGACACACAGAGTAGCTCTAAGAATTGCCAGAAACTCTATGGTTTTGCCTGGAAGTGACACTGCACTCTAAGCAATATCACCAGCATTGCATGCAACTCCCTCATTCCTTCCCCCGAGCCCTAGGGAGGACGGAGCTGCCATTTTCTTTTTGCTCCTCTTTGGAAGAGGTACCACACCAACTGCCTCTCTTTGGGCAGATCCACATGATAGAGGATTCCTCCTAGGCTCTAACTCTTGGCTCGTGTTACACCTTGGGGTGCTTAGCCTGCATTTCCTGTCCCAGGCTCTCTTGGTCTGCTGCCCATGGTACTAGTGAGGTCTTAATTTCATCGTGATGTCATGTGCCTGCGGCTCGGTGGGTCTCATACGTCGTCTGGGAGTTAATGGTGAGTCTCAACTGTGTAAGGTTGGAGATAACTGCCTGGTCCAAGGCACCGCTTCATAGGACCTTTTACATATCATTTTTTTTCAAGAGCGTATTCAGAGCCAGAACAGCTCAACAGAAGAAGGATGGTACATACACTTAAAGGGGTAGCCATTTTAGTGTGTTGCAGCGAAATAAAACAGAAGGTCCAGCAGCACCTTAAAGATGAACGATGTCTATTCGAATATGAGCTTTCTTGAGCCAGGCTCATAGTGAAATAGATACGGTTTGTCTTTAAGGTGCCACTGAACTCTTGTCTTACATAAATTAAAACACATTTTCCAGCTTCTCCCAGGGAACCAGAGTAGCAAGCTGCTTGCTTTCTGGTAACTATGTCCCTTCTCTATGAAGGCCTCACAGAAGCATCAAGAAGATGCAGACAAGGTACCAGTTTAACAACCGTTTCTGAAGGATGTTTGTCTAGCAGTTGTACATGTGACTCCCACCGCCACACAAATGCGCATTGTCAAAAGCTCTGGAATCAGCTGGTAAAGGGCAGTGGCTTGCAATTCGTCAAAGGCAACCTGTAAAACGCCTCAACAAAGCTTTCAATATTGAAACCTTCCCCTAGATTTTACCACACAAGTCGTGGCACTGAAGACTTGTTTGGAGGGTTCCGGCATCCCTTTCAATCGCTACCCTGCTATCACTTCAGATGAGTTTATAAAAAGAAAAGTACAGCATCAAATGGCAAGATTACAATGACCCTAGTCTTAGCACTGCATCAAGGGAAACTGTCCCAGAGGCCAGACTATCAAGCAGGAGGGGCCTGCACCTGAGATGGCTCTTGTTTCTTTCTCAGTACACTCAAAAGACAGGGAGAAAACAATGAATTCACAAAAGCTTTAAGATATGAGTAGCTGCTTCACACAGGCTAATTTTCACAACTCTATGGAACTAATACTGCAACTCAGGCTTGCGGAGACATCAGCCTGGTTATTAGTTACAAGAAATCATCTCCTCCTGCCAACCAATCAACCTTGCTTATTTTAAGCCAGAAATAATTATTCTATGTATGTGCTGGCAGATACGGCGAGTAAAAAGTTGTTGGCTTTTGTGCATTTGTGTAGTACTCTGCTGAAACAAGTGACTAGCAAATTCAGGAGCTTTTAAATATGCTGCGGGTTGCTCACGTGCATTAACTTTTGAAAGGAAAACAGCCAATTACAAAAGTCAAGTCATTACGAAAAAACACTGGCTCCAAGTTCTGATCTAGAGGAGAGTCATAACGGTGTCAGAAACAACTGGACTGGAGGCAAACGGGAGAAGAAAAATACAGCCATACAACATTTCCACTGAAGGGAAAATAGCATAGCTTGTTTTGAAGAAAAACAAATTTAGCTACCCCAGGATCTCAGACCTGGAGAGGACAACCTTCTACCAACATAATGATCAACTTATGAGGAAAGTTTCTCTCCAAACTCTAGGCAACACCACTCTATCCTTAGAGCCAGTTTGGTGTAGTGATTAAGAGTGGCAGGAAGTTAATCTGGAGAGCCAGGTTTGATTCCCCACTCCTCCTCTTGAAGCCAGCTGGGCGACCTTGGGTCAGTCACAGCTTCTAGGAGCATTCCCAGCCCCACCTACCTCACAGAGTGATTGTTGTGAGGATAATAACAACACATTTTGTAAACCGCTCTGACTGAGCATTAAGTTGTCCTGAAGAGTAGTTTGTAAATTGAATGTTGTTATTATTATTATTACTTAGGGTAACAACTAAATTAATCTCCAGGTTTGCCAATGGACTGACAGATCTTCCTTCACTTCTGCTCTCTTGCTTCACAAGGGGCCTGATTGTTCCAATTAATTGCTGGATTTTAAATCTTCAAATGAGGGAATAGCAACTGCTCCTTTCTCCCCATGGTCGCTGGTGCAACCCAAGACCAGGTGGCCACGTAACTTCTTCTCTCCTTCATGTTAAGCCTGACTTATACATCATGCCTAGCAACTTTTATTCCCCCACCCCACCCACTGGTTCTGCTAAACATCCAGGCTGAAGAAGAGCTCCCAAAGACTCAAAAGCTTGCTCCCTACTTGTGATGTTTTAGCTGGCCCTACTAAAAGATACTAACCTCCTACTGTCCATGTATTTACTACACTACAAAGCGTGAAAACAAAAAACTCAGCCAATATTCCAATCCCAAAAACAAGGTTTGCTTACCTTTAAAGCGTATTCTTTCCCACTTCCAACATCCAGAGCTTCATACACAAAAGCAAAACCACCTGATGAGAAAGAGACAACAGTGAAACTCAAACTTTCCCCATCATGTAGCCAGTTAATTGCAGAAATAAAACTACTGTCCCAAAAGGGGGTACATTATATAACACAACACATTTAATCATGCTTCACACAGAGATTTAAAAGTGCAGAGTTTTAACATTCACTTTTAGTTCCTAACGCTATTTTTTCTATTACTAATATCTAGCACATTAAAGAGGGAAAAATGGGAATACAGACGCCTTTCTTCAGGGCCAGGACATCGTAGCTACTGTATTATTGTTTTGGAAACATTGTAAGCATGTGGCCCCTTTCTCGTCTTCCTAGACTACCAGCACTGCAGGTGTGTATTATGTGCCATCAAGTAGCCTCTGACAACCCTATGAAGGAAAGACCTCCAAACCGTCCTATTGTTAACAGACTTGCTCAGACCTTGCAAACTGGAGGTCGTGGCTTCCTTTATTGAGTCAAGCCATCTCGTTTTGGATCTTCCTCTTTTCCTACTGCCTTCCACCCACTTCCACTGCAGGTAGCAGCATCAAAAAAAAGGGGGAAAAGCTTTCTAAGGTATCCTTACATCATTTCCCTGGATGTGGTCTTCCTTGATAAACAAAAAATGTTATTTAATCCAGTTACTTTTTTCAAATTCTGCTTGGGGGCGAAGGGGTGGGTGGGTGTGTTAAAGAACACTATCATGAATAACCTTGGCAACAGTCCCTTAGAGCTGTTCAAGCTGCGTGAGAATGCTGGCCAGGGATGCTTGTAAGCATCAAACGCCCAAATTCTTTAGAAGTGCAGATGACCAACCTGTGGCACAGGTGTCACAAACAGCAAGAGCACGAAGCAGTGCTGATTGGAATTAGTAGGGCTTGGAACCAGCTACAGCGACTCTGTTTCTAATTCTGAACCGCCCAAATCCTGTGTGAATCAAAAATCCCGACCTGGGCCCACACAGGATAAGGGAGATTCTTCTACAAAACCAGGGGACCCTCCAGGTGGAAAAAAAATTGTATGTGTGGGTTAACCTCACTAAACTTACTTCTTTTTAAAACAAAACAGTTCTCAAAAACACTCTCTTACAACATCTCTGCCACCATTTGGAGATTGTCTAGCAACCCAGACTAGACTACTGTAAATTGTTCTACACAGGGCTGCCCTTGAGGTTGATCTGGAAATTACAGTCGGTCCAGAACGCAGCAGCACACATCCTCATTGGGACCTTGGTTCGGACACATATACAACCTGTCCTGTGCCAGCCGTACTGCATACTGGATACGGTTTTGTACGGATACTGGATACGGTTTCAGAGCCCTAAACAGAGTGGGACCTACATATTTACAGGACCGCCTCTCACCATATGTTCCCCAGAGGGCCCTTTGCTCAGCCAACCAACATCTTCTGGTGGCTCCTGGCCCCAAGGACATTCAACTAGCCTCAACCAGGGCCAGGGCCTTTTCGGCCCTGGCACCAGCCTGGTGGAATTCCCTCTCTGTTGAGACTAGGGCCCTGTGGGACTTGTTACAATTCCACCAGGACTGTAAGACGGAGATGTTCCACCAGGCCTACGGTAGTGGTTGAGGCTTGGTGAGCTTCTAGGTCAGCCTTTCTGCTGTGGTTCACTGTTTAGTTGAGACATCTGACTGCAACCTGCCCTCTCTACCCTAAAGAATTCCTGATGAGGTGTATTAACATCACACATTGCCGCTTCGATTTGGATTTAATTATATTACTGAATTTAAATTGTATTCTATGTTATTCTAATATTATTAATGTTACTCGCCCTGAGCCTGCTCATGGGGAAGGTGAGATAGAAATGCAACAAATTAAATTAAATTAGCCCCAACAAATATTGCTGAAGGCGACAGGCAGCAATAGTGGGAAGAAGGCAGCAGTGGGGGTGGGGGGGAGAAGAGGAATGGGACATGGGAGAGCTCAACATGGGTCTCTCACTTGTAACATTCCTATTTTAAAATTTATATCCCACCTTCAACCCAAAGGCTTCAGGGAATCTCATAATAAGACAGCAAGTGTTAAGACCACACCAAAGCCCACTGCAAAAACCATCTAAAAGCAACAAGAACAACTCCCACGAACCATATGAACTGAACAGGTGTCTAAGGCAAGTTTAGTGTGAACTGAACAGGAAGCCAACTCAAGAAGTCAGCATATGAATTAACTAGCCTGACTAATATTGTGGTAAAGCCTCCAATACACCTGTCATATATGCCTCCTGCATATCTGCCATGAATGTATATTGGCTCTGCCTCTGGTCTCTGAGAGTACGGGAAGTTCTTTATTGCTGTAATGCCAGCAGGGTATCTCGCAAATGTTTACTTTCTCTTTCTCGCTCCGCTGAGCCAGTGTCCTTGACTGCCAGCTGAAACTGGCTCGAAATGTATCCTTCTTGAGAACCACCTTTCTCACTGTCTACTCTAAAACAATGAAGTTACTTCAACTGGAACACCTGTGCGTTAACTGTGGAGAACTTGGGGATCTAACTGCCAGGGACTGACAACACCAACAAAATAAACCATGCTCCGATCTATGAAGCTCTTGTCTTGCATTACTGCTTGTTCCTCACAGACAGAAGCAACATACTCCTGGACAATGTGGATTGCATATGTACTATACTGAGTACTAGAACAGTGCAGCTAGGCCTTTATTTGTGGCACATTTGATAAAAAAGTCAGCCACCATTGCTCAAGAGAGATGTGCCAACAGATGAGTTCAGACCCAGTGGGTCAGTGACTGAGATAAAATGAGACACAACCCTATTCACGGATGAGACTTAATTGTGCATACAACGTATACTTTGTCATAGCTGGTACAAAGCATGCACCCTCGGCAACCTTTCAGAGTGTTTAATTGCTGGTTGCAAAGCAGAACTTACTCTGGAAACAAATGTTTCCTCCTAACAGGAAACCCAGGGTGCGCGAGTCATAGGTGGAGCCATCAAATTGCCTCTCGTTCCTGAAACACCACATTGCAATGGCTCCCAATCATACACAGCAGCAACAGTCTGCTCCTAGAATCGCCACATGTTTTGGATCCGTTTACTGCCAGGAGGGCCGAAAACATAAGTGACCATATTCCCAAGTCCCACAGGTCAAGTATTTTCAGACTGGATCTACACAGGCAATGGAATGAGATGGTACAATCCTGAGGCGGTAGAACGGACTGCACTACTTCAGACTGCTGGGGGGGGGGGAGTAGTTGCATGTGTAATGCGTCTGAGTAGATTCCCTGTATCAAAACCAAAAGAAGGTACTGAGAGATTGTTTATTTACTTCATTTCCCCCCTGCCTTTCTCATGATGAGGATCCATTCAAACATGAGTCTCTCAGGTCCTAGTCTGACACTCTAACCACTACACTACACTGTCTTGGCTAGAACCTTTCATCCAGACTAATCTAGCTTCCTACTGCCAGGAAAAGCTGACATGGGATAATACTATAAAATGGTGTCTTCCATGTGCAGTCTGCATCATCACAGCCTATTCTATTTCCTTAGGACTCTTCTCTTACTCTGCTACATACCCATTCACTGCACTGACTCATCAAAACGAGGATGTGCATGTGTGAAATCACAACATATGACTCCAAGAGACTTTTAAATACCGTTTTCCCCTTCATCCACTGTTGATACCCTTGCCATTTTATCCATACTGAATATGTTCAATGCAGGTGGTTCATACATTCAGTGCAAACCCCTCCAGATCCATGTAAATTTGCTCCACATCGTTCACAGCTACATCCACTAGAGTAGTCTCTCCTAAAAAAGAAGGGTCCTAAAGTTTCTCTCAGTACACGAAAGGAAGAGAAATACCCGAGAAATAGCTCTCTCATTCTCCTACAGGGGCAAGGTGATAAAACCAGGCTTCTACCATGCGCTGTTCGATATCACGCCATCATTGTGATATAGCAATCATTCGCAACTGGATTTATTTATTTATTGAATTTATAGTCTGCTCTCCCGGCGAACAAGCTCAGAGCGGATCACATCCATTTAAAAAAATAAAACAAAACAGATAAAACTGGAAGCCTAAAAGAGCCGATGCAATTCACAGTTCCACCCTCAGCAGTGCACATCGCACAGTCCCATATACAGTCATTTAGGGCCCGCGGAGGCTGCTGACGATCAGCAGACGAAAGCAACAACAACTACGGAGGGGACATGCAGTAGGAGGCTGAAGTGGAGGCCCATTTGCCTCAACCACCAAAGGCCTGGCAGAGCATCTCCATCTTACTGGCCCAGCAGAATGATAGTAAATCCCACTGGGCCTGAGTTGTCACAGGCAGAAGGATCCACCAGGCTAAGGCCAGGGCCGAGAAGGCCTGGGCCGTGGTCGAGGCAAGGTGGACCTCCTTGGGGCCAAGGACCACCAGGAGACGTTTGACTGCTGAACGGAGCACCCTCCAAGGAATATAGGGTGAAAGACGGCCCCGAAGTCCCAGTCTGCTAAGGGCTTTAAAGGTCAGAACCTCTTGTCCTCACAGGAGAATTCAGTTGCTCTAGTCAACTCCAATATCAGCTTGGGGTGAACTTTTAAGAAAAGAGCCAGGAAGTTAACAAAAATTACAGAGATAAGGGCAAGAAAATGAATTCTAGCCCTAGGCCAGGCAGAGCCTACTGTACAAATACCCCCTCTCATAAATGTCTGCATTTATGAGAGGGGGTTATTGTTGGCAGATTATTGTTGGCTAAAATCCAACATTTTTTTTTAAGAAACAGAAGCCAGTAGTGCCCTGGGAAGCCATTAAGGAAACCCAGTCTTAGAAATAAACCAAGAAGCTGCCACATCACAACAGAAAACAATTTCTTAAAAACAATCTGTCTTCCTGCTCCTTCCCCTACCTTATTAAGGAACAGTTGAGAGACTCGGGGGGTAAATTTTGCCAGAATGCTCCAATAAGCCTCTAACTTCCATTAATAGATTACAACCACCACACTATAGCAACTGCTAACACATCTGGAAGCTGGGCTTCTTGAAGCCTGGAGACGGTGAGCATTATCCTATTGACTTATGCGGGCACTGAAGTCCTGGCCTGCTGTTCATGGCTGACAGCACATCAGGGTTGCTGATGAACAGCTCCATTGTGGACATGGGCATGAATCAAAATACGAAGCAATTTTTGTGACAAATCGGGCCGTTTCGTGTGTCGCGAAACCACATTTTGTGGGGCTGCGGTTTTCATGAAATTCACGACTTCTGGCCCTTTTCGTTAGATTCGTGAATGATTCGTAATTTCAGACAGGCTGGCGTTGATCCATTCATTCCCCAGGCAACAATGGGCCCAGACCTTTTGTTCCCATTGGAAACCTCAATCGTAGGCCACTTACCCTTGATAGGCAGCTCTCCTAGCCATCTGGAGAGCTTCCATTCTGCCCTATACAGCAAGGAGCAGGAGGTTAATCCCCTAGGAAACCAAGGAGGTGGGCCTTCTGTAAACATGGGCACACCAATCTCACCCCTCCAAATCCTGTTAGGCAGGTCTGTCAGCCAACCACAGACCTCCTGTTCTGCTCTATGTCAGCGTTTTTTATAAAAGGCACCTCTCTCTGCCGCGTGCTTTTCAGTCCCATTAGACAGAGGTAGAGGGAGGACCTGTTGCTGGGACTGGAATGAGAGACAGTGTGGACTGGAATTGTGCTTTTGGCTACTGCTGCTTTAAAAGAGACTGAAAGAAGCCACATTTCCTGCTCTTGACCATGCTGTGGGAAGGTCTTTGGGTGAGGGTGCCTTTTTTCCTCCACCCCACCCCAGTCTCAGGCCTTAGCTTGGCTCTGGGGTCTAGGCCTCCCCTTTTTTAAAATTTGCTTGTCTTTGTTTCTTCTCAATTCTTTCTCTGTTCTTTTGAGGGCTCACACTCTTGCTTTTTCCTTTGGTTTTGGTTTAGGGCCTCCCCCCCCCACCCAAGCCCAGTCTCAGGGCCACTGCCTGGCTCTGGAGCACAGCTTTGTGTGGGTTCCTGAGAGCCTTACTCTCTTCTGTTTCCTTTCTCTCTAGTTGTGCACTTGTCTGGTGCAGCTCACTCTTGTTTTGTGCACCCACTGTGTGCATCTCATTTTTATTTTGAACACCTTTCCCACCTGGGCAGGTGTCTCTGTGATGTTTAGGGGCTCTCCCCTCAAGCCCAGAGCCATTGCCTGGCTCTGGGATACAGCTTTGTGTGGGTTCCTACCCTGAGGGGCTCACACTCTCTTTTCTTTCCTTTTCTTTAATTTCAATTTGAGCACCTCTCCAGTGTCTCTGTGATGTTTAGGGGCTCTCCCCTCAAGCCCACTCCCAGGGCCACTGCCTGGCTCTGGGGCACAGCTTTGTGTGGCTTCCTTGCCTGAGGGTGGAAACTCCTCAAAGCTACCTTTTTTCTTTTGCTTCCAAATTATTTTTGTGTGCAGCACTATGAGGCATGGAATGAAGGGCAAGGGTGGATGTGGGGGGAGGAAATTCACAGCTTGTCCTGGTTACCCATTGGAGCCCAGCAATACTAGGGGCGAGGTCTCGGAGGCACCAGAGACTCCTACTGTAGTAGATCTCCCTGAGGGTGCGGTGGAGGAGACAGGTCTCACCGCTGGTGGGAGCTGAAGTGGATATCCTCAACATTTTTGAGGAAGATGAAGAGGGGGGATCTCAGGACGAATGGCGGGGTTTTGGAGAGACATTCAGCTCCTCCAAATCCCAAACTCTTGGGACTGTCCCTGACTTGCCAATTCCTGGTCGCCGTTTCAGTCAGGCATTGGGGCAGCACTTCCAGACCCTTCCTAACGACCCCGTGCGGTGTGGTGCCGTTCCTCCAATGCCCTGGTGCGTAGGGGCTGTGACCCTAACCACATATTGTCAACCACCCTCCACTTGCATCTGCAGAGGTGCCACCCGAGCCTGCTGCCTCCAGAGAAATGCGAGTCACCTGGCGGGTGGAAGATGAGGGCTCCTGATTAGAAAGAAGGGGGAGGGTTACGAGAGTCCACCCCGAGCAAGAAGCCTTGCCCCGAGGTTGCGGTGGGTGGGAGTGGAACATCCCAGCAGGCTACCCTGCAGGAGGCTGTCCCCTCGGGGTCAGCGATGGTGCCCAGAAAAAGAGTCAGGAGGCGGGCACTCGCACGTGGTGGAGACGATTTCCCTGGACGGACTCCCTTTGTCTGTCGTGGATGGTGTGAGGTTTAGGAGGCTGCTGCGTCATTTCGCCCCCTGGTTCAAAATACTGTTGTGGCGGACCATTGGTCGGCGAGTCTTGCCCGCCCTCTACCACCGTGTGCAAGAGATGGTTTTCAAGGAGCTGTTGGGTGCCAAAGGGCGGACTGTTCACTTCACGGTGGATATGCAGAGTGGCTGTCATCACGGCTACCTCGCCCTCACTGCCAATTGGTGGCAACCGGAGGGCCTCCAATGCCCCAGGGAAAGGCCAGGGCCCCGGGGTGAGGTGCTACCCTTGGTGCCAGGCTACAGGGTGGTTCTTCTCCAGGCACGGGGGATGGATGAAGATCACATGGGGAAGAACATCGCCACCACGATCAAGGCAGGACTGAGGGACTGGACGTCTGGGGCGGATTTTGTCCGTAGCATCATGGTCACTGATGTGGGAAGTAACATGCCGCCCATGTCTACTCCATAGTTTAGTCCCCACTAAAGCTCTTTCACTTCTGTTACAGCAAGGCCTCGGAATAATTTATGACCCAGAGTATTCACACATACACACCAGTTACAATAAACTGAAATGATCACATGTTAAAGCAACCAAGTACAGACCGCAACATGCTGCTTTCACTGTGAACAGCCAATTCATACCAATAACTAGGACTCGGTTCAGCTCTGCATAAAATATTTACCAGATGTCTTCTAGCCGGGGGCTAGAACACAGGACTCAATAATAAAAGCTCAGGTGCATCTCCAAAAAGCATTTAACTCAGACTTTATATACAAGATACCCCAACATTCCTTCGGCCACCTGTTCTTCATTTCCAATTTGGAAATTCCATCTTCCATAAAGCCTCTAAAAATTTCTCAGGCTGTCCCAAGCAAAATAAGCTACCATCCACACAGAGGTGGATCTCCAAATCTGGGGTCAAATCTGTTCTTTAGATAGCATTTCTGCTATCACCAGCTCCCATATGTGCAATTTATCATCACATTTGTAGACTAGCTGGTCTTCTGCGCTCTAGAGGCCTGCCTGCTTTCTCATTTTACACAAAGACAGCAAAAGGGGGTGAAGAATCTGTGCAGCAGCTTCTCCTAAAGGCTGTATGAGCCTCAGGGAAAGGGAGGCAGAAATAACCCTATTCATCAGCGTCTTAAGAGCTGATTCACACAAGAGCATATGAAATGTGCACACAAAATAATCTATCCAACACTTAGCAATTTTAAAAACACACTGCTTTAAGCTAACACTGGCCAATACTGAAGTTCAGCCTGTGTTGGATAGGCTGTGATGGCTCATTCAAATATGCAAGCCATCACAATGTTTTGCTTCAGAGGCGACCATACTTACATAAAGCAAGACAGAGTTGTCACTTAAAACCAACAATTCTACAGCAGCATTTTCTTAAGATTTTGGAGCTTGGAAAATCCAAGAACCACAACAGAAACACAAAAACAGGACAAAGATGTACACATAATTATATCTGACAGGTAAGGCTTCATTAAAACAGATGCGGGTTTTAATTCAAGCCTACGCTTAGGCCTGAAAATAGTTGTTCCAAAAATACATACTAAACTTACAAGTTATGGTTTTTGCAGTCTTTAAATAGCTTTGGGTCATAACCAGAAGATCCTTCCGCAAATCAAATGTTCTCTCTTTCACATTCCTTTCCCTAATAGAACTAATACAAGCACTTCTAATCCTGTTTTTAAAACCTCTGTACACAACGCAGCAGAAGAATGGTTACACACAGCTAACTAGTTTCTTGGGTTTAGGCTGCAACTTCACAAATACTTAAAACGGCATTCCTAAGATGCATGTCCACACAAAAGAACAACAGCACAAAAACTTGCATTCGATACACTGGGATGGGTATAAAGACCTGCCTTACTAAATACAGTATTAGAAAGAGGGAGCCTTTTGCCCAGTTTACTTGGTGAGAGTGGGTTGATGGGAACATACTGAAGCTGGACAGTATAGTATGGTTACAAGTGAAGAGATACTCGTCTACAAGCTTCTTCGTAACCAGAAGCTCCCGCTTCTTTGATGGCTTTGGATGGCTGGTAGCTACTAACATATACACACATCCCTTGTTCAGATAGGGGTGCAAGCAAGTGAAACCATACGAGAGTTGGAAACCAGCAAAGGAAACAGAAGAGTGAGTTTCGTAAGCTGGCCGAGAACAAGGTACCAGGGAAAAGTGGGGGGAGACAATTGCTATGCTGCACGCAGTATCAGACCTTATCTGAAGAAGTGAGTTGTGACTCACAAAAGCTCGTACCCTACCACAAATTTTGTTAGTCTTACAGGTGCTACTGGACTCTTGGTCTTTTCTACTGCTACAGACAGACTAACACGGCTACCCATCCTGATCTAAGATTAGACCTTAACACCATGGCATGAATAATAGCCTCTCTTTTTAAATTCTGTGACATCCAATTAGATGAAGAGTTTTGGTGAGCTGCTCGCACCAAGTTATATGTCAATTTAGTTGGTCCTGATGAAAACTCTTGCACAGATTGTGTTCTTGGTTTAGGATTTTGCACGGACCGATATAGCTGTATAATTTTAACTAAGTAATTACTGCTTGGAAGCCAACATTCTATCTTGAGCAAGTTCTTGAGCTGGCAGTAGCTATGCAGCTTCAGAAGATCTTGAAGTAAACAGATTTTCTAGATCCATTTCAACCTCGATTGCTGAAATGGCCTTGATCCGGGCCTTTAGCTTATTATGGTGTTTTCTGCCTTTTTATAACTAACCCTGAAGTGGAGGGCTTTGCAACCCTTCACCAACCAGACCCTTCCTATATTTATTAATACTAGGTTCACAGCCCCCCTTTAAGTGAAGGGGGTTTGTGTCTAGTTAGTGTGTTTATTTTGTCATAAATCCAGAGGAGTTAGCCATGTTAGTCTGCAATA
The DNA here is from genome assembly GCF_028583425.1 of Eublepharis macularius. Classification (NCBI taxonomy): domain Eukaryota; kingdom Metazoa; phylum Chordata; class Lepidosauria; order Squamata; family Eublepharidae; genus Eublepharis; species Eublepharis macularius. Next base: position 133,439,284 of record NC_072797.1, read on the forward strand.
GCAAAGAGTCTAGTAGCACCTTTAAGACTAACCAACTTTATTGTAATATAAGCTTTTGAGAGCCACAGCTCTCGTCAGATGCACACTTTTCAGATTAATTAATCCAGTACCAGAGGGCACATCAGTTTGAATCCAAGCCTCTATGTCTTGGATCCTACAGAGAGTGTAGAGGAAAACCCTGGGCTGAGAATCACTCAGGAGTCAGATAAAACAATACAAATGTATTCAGATAGTAAGCATGACTCATCATATCTGCCCATATCAACCTGTTAACGGAGATTGTGCTGGAACTAGGAGGTGCTTATACTTAAAGAGTTACAACAATGTGTATTTAATCAGCTGCTTTTAACAGAACAACAGTAACTAGATAGCCCAGGAGCAGTCCGGGAAGTGACATCACTGCACTGAGCCAGGAGTATGCGCACGCAAGGATGCCCTGGAGGTAAGTGCCAGGTCCAGGCGGGTAAGAGGGCCTGGCAACCCTAAATAAAACACACAAAATATTTACATGACAAACCATTACACTCATCATACCAAATAAATTTAGTGTTAGTCCCTGGCAGTTAGATCCCCAAGTTCTCCACAGTTAACACACAGGTGTTCCAGTTGAAGTAACTTTATTAGAGATCCATTCAGTACAAGGTGCTCAGACAGTAGAATTGGCAGAAGTGACGTATGTGGGGCTAGCAATGTTAGTTATGGGGTATATTCCCGCCTTTGGGGGGGTGAGACATTGTTTTAGAGTAGACAGTGAGAAAGGTGAACTTATCTTTGGTTCTCAAGAAGGATACATTTCGAGCCAGTTTCAGCTGGCAGTCAAGGACACTCACTCAGCCGAGTGAGAAAAAGAAAGTAAACATTTGCAAGATAACCTACTGGCATTGCAGCAATAAAGAACTTTCCATATTCTCAGAGGCCCGAGACAGAGCCAATATACATTCATGGCAGATACGCAGGAGGCATATATGACATTTAGATTTGTGGGTAACCAAACCGAAAAGATTTGAAAAAACTGCTGCAACCAAGCGACTCGTTAGAATCAACTGAACAGGCTTATGTCATTAGTAGAGATGGGCACAAACCGGGAAAATGGTAGTCCCAGCCAGGACAGGTGCTCAAAATAATAACAAAAATAAAAATAATACTGTGAGCCCTCAGCTGAGGAACCCACTAGGCTTGGCCCCAGAGCCTGGCAGTGGCCCATAGACTAGGGTGGGGTCAGAGCCTTAACCCACCACCAGGGCTGGTGCCAGAGGTTCTGGCGCCTGAGGCGGCATGCGTGCACTCTGCGCACGCGCGCCACAGACTGCGTGATGACATCATCGCAGATGTCATCACGCGCCGCGGGGGGGCTGGGCAGCTCGCGGAGCCCCAAGCACAGAAGCTTCAAGCTGCTGCTGGGGCGGCGCATGGAGGCTGCTCCGTGCGCCGCCCCAGCAACAGCTCATGGCTTCTGCGCCTGGCTGGGGCAGAGGAGCGCGCAGCGGAGCTGGTGTGGCTGGCTGCAGCAGCAGCTGCAGCCAGCCAGCCCCATGCTGCCGCCGCCACATGCCCCAGCCGAGCGCAGAAGCTGCGAGCCACTGCTGGGGCGGCACGCAGAGGCTGCTCTGCGCGCCGCCCCAGCAACAGCTCACGGCTTCTGCGACCGGCTGGGGTGGAGGAGCACGCAGAGGAGCTGGCGTGGCCGGCTGCAGCTGCTGCTGCAGCCAGCCAGCCAGCTCCGTGCCGCCACTGCCACGCACCCCAGCTGGGCGCACAAGCTGCGAGCTGCTGCTGGGGCAGTGCCCGGAGGCTGCGCCCGGCTGGGGTGTGTGGCGGCGGCGGCAGCGCGGAGCTGGCTGGCTGGCTGCAGCAGTAGCTGCAGCCCAGTCGTGCCAGCTTCGCTGCGCACGCCTCCGCCCCCGACACCCCCTTCGGCGCCCCTCCAATGCCCGTGCGCCCGAGGCCACCGCCTACCTGGCCTCCATGGGCGCACCGGCCCTGCCCACCACCCAGGCACCTTCCCAGCTGGGACAGGTGCTCTAAATGAGAATGCCACCACAAGCTCCAAATACCTCCTTCTCAGACTGAAAATCCAGCAGCAGTTCCTCCCTCTCACACTGCCTGCTGGAAAGTGAGACCACTCACCTGAGAGCTGGATGTTATATATTCCTTGCTCTCATAGGGCAGAAAGGGAGCTCTCTGGTTGGCAGTCAGAGCTGCCTATCAAGCTTTGGTGTTTCCAGGGCTGCAGGAGGTCTGCAGACGTCCATCCCCTCCATTGCCTAGGGAATAGATTGATTGGAACTAGGCCGTCTGGAATCACAAAACAAAATACGAACTGAACAAACTACCCTAAAAAGTTGTCGCAGTTTATGAAAAATGAGCTCCGACAAACTGCCTGTTCGCAAACCGTGAACTGGCCTGGGTCATGATGAACTTTGGTTCATATTTCGGTTCGTGACCATCTCTAGTCATAAGCAAGCAGACCAAGGCACAAATCCCTTCACTTGGGAAAAAAAGGGGGGGGAATAGAGAGAAAATGAAGGAACTATCTAGGTAGGCAAAACTACTACATCAGCTGAGTTTGTGTGTGAACATATGCAGACACAACCCTAACTCTTAAATTAACCTCTTTTGGGGGGTAATTTTATCTTCAATATTTTTCAAAACAGACCTTTAAACTATGCTGTGAACTTTCCACCACCCCTGCACCAGTCTGGGCAGTAATCTTGCATTTACTTGATCTCAGTGGTGCTTTAATATGTTACCTGTTCCTGTTTTGGCAGACCCTTTTACCCAGGAAAGGCCTCTCGAGCAACTTGTAGCACCCCTTTGAGTCTGTCAAAACAGGAACAGATAACATATTAAAGCACCACTGAGATCAAGTAAATGCAAGATTACTGCCCAGACCTTAAGCAAATCGCAATGATTAATGCCCTGCCTTTAAATTCAAGACTGTGACTCATCTCACAAAGGCCTTGAGGGATATGAATACATTACCTGCCTCAAGACTTGAAAATAAATATAAGGCAGGGTTGCTCTACTACCTCCAACTGAATTTCAAACATATTTCCTCGGGAATGAATTCCTTCCAAGTATCTATAACCTGCTACCCACAATGGGCATTTATTCCACACCTGAAAATTTATTCTTTGACTGTGCATTAAAGCCCTGGCCAATACAAGCACACATAATTCCAATAACTAACATGTTCAGCACAAGATAATCTGAGACTAAGGAACTTCCAAGGCTGTGGATCACTAAATGGGACTACTAATTGTCCTCTTAATGGTCCTCCCCTTCTCATACAAAGCACTTAAACAAATCCTGCCAAGTGATACTGAAAGTAGTATTGTGCTCAGAAGCAACACGGTTTCATTCCACACAAAAGCTTAAAGGCTTTAAACCACTCAAGTCGACAGGCTCCAGTGAGCTTGATAATTGACTCCATTGTTGAGGAAGAGATAAATCAAAGTATAATACGGTATCGGCACATTCTTACAAATTGCTTCATTTAAACAATTTGGTGTAGGATAAACAATTTTTAACAACAAATTTATCTGCCATGCAAAAGAAAAACAGCCGCTCATTATCTAGAGCAGAAGCTACTGACAACGGCTCTATTCAGAATGATCCCTAAATTCTCCTACAACATATTGTCTTTTTGACAAAGCAAGTGGTTAAGTCTCCACATATCATGTTCACAGTAGAAAGCCATTTTTGCTACGCAAGACTTCTAGTCTCTCTAACATTCATATGGCAGATTACAAAGATTCCAGTTCACTAGCATCTTAAAAACCAGTAAGATTTCCAGATACAAGCGTTCAAAAATCAAAGCTCCCTTTGTCAGGTAAGGGAGTTTTGACTCTAAATGTTTATACCCTGGTCTTTAAGAGTATAATCTTGTTGGTCTTTAAGGTGCTACTGGACTCAAATCTTGCTCTTCTGTGGCAGACCCACCTTAAATTATGTTAGATTATGGTATTTTGTAATGACCTCTGGGGCTCACTGCACCTAAGCGCTCTGCTGGAATATGAGCCATACCAACAGGTCATTTCTGAAAAGCAGGCGCTCTGTAGTATATCAGAGGTCAGCTATTATCTATAACTAGCAAGACACCATGTTCAAGAACATGTTTCACATTTCAGGTGACTGTTTATTACATTATCTTTCCTTTCCTCTAACAAGTTCAGAGTGATACATGGGGCTGCTCCATTTTATTCTTACAACAAGTCTGCGAGGTAGATTAGATTGTGAAAAAATAACTAGCTCATGGACACCCAGTAAGCCGCAAGGAACTGTCAGGATGTGAATTTCATTCCGCCTAGGTCTAGTCCATCAACACCAGTTCTCAGTCTTCAAGGCAGAGACTGCATTACAATATATATTTGCGTGCCCCCAAAGCACACAGGTGTAGGGATAATGCTGACTTGCAAACTTCAAAGACAGCACTGTAGCTTGAACACACATTTCAGCAATTTCATTCTCATCTCTCAAGGTCTGTTAGGTATCATGTTATAATCCAGTTTATAGAAAGAGAATGTCAAACCATCAAAAGTTAAAGCTGAAAGCCTTACATGGGTAATAAAACTGGTGGGTGTGGATGTGAAAGAGACAGGGAAGTCGCCTAGAAATTTAGGTTGTGACCAAAGACTGGCAACTAGGATTGCCAAGTTGCCAACAGTGCCTCCAGACCTAATCACAAATTGAAGTGACATGCCATGAACTTCAAGGAGCACTAGCAGCGCTCTTTCCACTGTAAGGTCTTGCCAGGTACTTCCCCAAACACTTCACTGCATCACTCTGGTGTATGAGTTAAAGATGTTTTTTATTAAGGAAAGATACCAGTATCTATGACAGTGGAATTGACTGGAATGCCTAAAGGTGGGAAGTCAGATTAGTTATAGGTCAATGTCTCCGCCCCCTCTCAGTAGGAAGAAGAGTCAGTTAGGAGTTTTGGTGAGCATCGCATGGGGAAAAGGGAGCGGAGAGAGGATACGCTCAGTTCAGTCTCTGTAGTAGCTTTAAGGTCACATTCTCAGGATCCAGCAGGAACTCGTAACCAAAACTCCTTGCCTGGAAGATGAGCAGTTAGCAACAGGTCTACACGACTTTGGCTCTACTCTGCACACACGCAGAGGCACTGAAGTAATACATAAATCCAAAATACACGTACTGCAAGACGCATGGCAGATATACTGGAAGCCTATCTTTTTTAAAAAATTATTTTTATTAAAATTAAACAAGTGTAACATACAAACCAACAACAAACATCTTACAGCTGAAGTACTGGAAGCCTATCTGATATCCACTTCTTGGGTTTCTTTTCTCTACACCAGAAGACCAGTGTTGGATAACCAAGGGACTCACATGCCTGCTGTAGCTTGCAAAAAGATAATACAATAAAAGGGGGGGGGGGAATCCCGCGAGGGGTTGAAACGAGCAATGCTCCAAGACAACAAAGCTTATGAAATTAACTCACATGGAATGAACCTCAAGCTCTAGAACCAATATCAATAAAGTCTACACCTTTCAAAGCTCCAAAAATTTTTAAAGTAAGCAAAATAAACTTACAATAGGCAACACCTTACTTTTCAATGCTCCAAAAAATTTTTAAATAAGCATAAACTTACAATAGGCAATGCCTTACAGCATATTCTTCATAGGGGAATACAAACACAAGTACCAATAGGCGACGCCTCACAGCATACAGGCTAAATGGTTTAGCACCGTTATAACAAACAGGCAACCCTATTATGCAGTATGTAATACAGGCTAACTATATACAATTGTAATCCATATAAACTACGTGACAGTCCATCGAGTGACAATAATGATGCGTTGGAGAGAGGAGGGGGGCTAGGCCACCCTAGCGTCGTTGAACATCTAGACATGCCCAATCTGGGGCCAGCTGAAGCACAGATTTCGTCCCTCGCCTCGTCAGGAGCGTGTGCGTTGTGTTGTCTTGTCCTCCACGTTCGTGACTGTGTAGTTCTTGCATCTACAAAATAGATACACCTTGACAAAAACAAACTGAATAGACTGCTCCATAGTGGGTACCCATACAAATTTTATAACACTAACCTGTTCACTCAAACAGTATTTGTAGCCTGCATATTTTCCCCGTGCTAATAGCAACCGGCGGCAGTGAATTCCTTAGCGCGCCGTGGGTTGATTGGGACGCTCATCTTTAAAGCAAAATCAGCTACCAACATTTCTTAAAAGGGCAATGCCCCCAATGGAGAATCTAGAACTATAGGAGCCAATTCACTATTTAAGCCCTGTGGCTTTACAAATTTTAGTCTCAAAGTCCAATGAGCTTCTCTCCACACAAAAGCGCAATCTTAAAAGGGCAGTGCCCCCACCGGAGAATCTGAAACTATAAGAAACAATTTAAAGCCAATTCACTATTTAAGCCCTGTGGCTTTACAGATTTTAATCTCAAAATCCAATAGGCTTCTTTACGCAAAAGCGCAGCCTGGTTAAAACTTCCCCTCGGCATCACTTCTAGTATCAAGACCCGAAACACACTCTCATGCTCATTCTCCATGTAATGTTGCACCAAAGGCGCTTCTGCCACCTTATTGCGAATACGAGAGAGGTGTTCTAAAATCCGGGTTTTCAACGGTCTGGAAGTACGCCCACGTAAATGGACTTACATGGACATTCTATTAGGTAAATCACCCCTGTAGTGTAGCAGGAGGCAAAGTGATGAATGGTTAATTTATCATCCCTGATCCTAAACTCTCTGCCTTCCCACATCAGACTACACATAGCGCACCTCCCACATTTGTAATTACCCTGGGGTAGGTGTGCCCTCTCTGTTGGCGTGTCAAGGCGGGCATGGACCAAGCTATCACGGAGGCTAGTCGTCCTCCTAAGCCCACATAGTGGTCGCTGTTCACAGCCTTTAATGTCCTGTATAATGGTCCAATGCCGGTTCACAACTTTCTTAATCAAATTAGCGATGGGGGTATAGTCCAATGCCCACCTAATCCTATCCTCATTCCTTCTGGTCTTAACTTGGAACAATGTTCTCCTATCTACCATCCTGGCACGAGAGAAGGCTGTATCGATAAGTCCTAGAGGGTAGTTCCTATTTAAAAAATCTATACACAAAGACCTCCCGTCTGTCAAAAAATCCTTAGTTGTGGATGAATTGCGCAAAAGACGCAACAGCTGTCCATATGGGATATTCTCCTTTAGATGTCTGGGGTGAAAAGAATGAAAATCCAAGTATGAATTACGGTAAGTGACCTTTTTGAACGTCCTTAACTTGACCGTGCCTGAAGAATGTCTATATGTACTGACATCCAGAAAATCAATTTGGTCTTTGGCATAACGCCAGGAAAAGCGCACATTCTGGTCCCGGTCATTGAGCCAGTTGCAAAATAGTTCTATCTGGTGTGCGCCAAAAAACAAAAAGTAAAGATCATCAATGTATCGCCGATAAAAGTAAATATTACTTCTAAAGGGGTTAACCTCATTCATAATGTAAGTCATTTCCCAGCGTGCCATGAAGAGATTGGCGATGCTCGGCACAGCCGAGCACCCCATGGCCACGCCCCGTTGTTGAAAATAAAATTGATCCTGGAATTTGAAATAGTTTTTCTCTAGCATCAGATCTAACAGTTGCAGCAAAAGCGGTATCGGTAAGGGAGAACCAACCCCAAGACTCTGCCTAAGTGATTCCTCAACAACTTGCCTGGCGGCCTCGTGGGGAATAATCGTATAGAGGGAGTTCACATCCATTGTTAAGAACCAAACGTCCTGTTCCAATGGAAGGTCCTCCACCTGGCTAATAAAATCCTTCGTATCCCGCAATAGATAGTCTATCCTAGTCACAGCTGGTTGGAGAACCGAATCTAAAAGTATAGCTAAAGGTTCTAAAACAGAACCACAGCCTGCCACAATCGGTCTGCCTGGAGGGGGGAAAACTTGTTTATGCACCTTCGGCAATATATAAAATAATGGAACCCTAGGAGACTTCTGTAAGGCGTGATAAAGATTATCTTCAATTTCCCCCATCTCCCTCGCCTCATCCAATACTAACTTAATAAGGCTTTGGATATGGCTCGTCGGATCTGATGAAATCTTTAAATAGCTGGCGGAATCTTGTAGTTGTCTGAGAACCTCCTGAATGTACAATCCCTTGTCCATAACGACCACCCCACCCCCTTTGTCAGCCGGTTTAATCACCAATGAGGAATCTGAACGCAGATCCTTTATGGCCTGTCTCTCCTTGCGGTTCAGGTTGTACCGAACTCGATTGCATTTATCCTCTACCGCGGTAATGTCCCTCAAAACCATAAATTCAAATGTATTAATGCGATGGTCACTAACAGGGGGAACAAAAGTCGATGTGCCTTTAAGGCGACGGGGCAGCGGGGAGGGGACGTCACGCCCCGCAAGCGGCTGTGTGGCAAAAAACAACTTGAGCTTAATGAGGCGTACCAATTTGTAAATATCTACACGTGTTTGTAGGGGTCTGTAATGGGGGGTAGGGACAAAACCTAGTCCTTTATTAAGGACCGACAGTTCAGCAGGAGATAAAGGGCGACTAGACAGATTGAAAACTAAGCTCTCTTCCGTGACCTTTGGAAGGGTTTCCTCTTGCCTTTTTCTAAAAAAGACCCCCGCAAAAAGATAATGGCCGGACATATTTTTCTGTCTGCCAAAGTCCACATGACTTCTGAGGCCTTGAAAGAAAACGTCATTATGTCTCATCCATAAACCCCCGCCCTCGTCCACCTCATAGTCCTTCTCACCGTGGGGGTTTCTTCCTTCAGAGAGAACCTGAAGCAGCTGTGGGGAAACCGCACCCTTAAGACCACAGGAGCAAGTGGCTTGTAAGATAACATCCCTAGCAAACTTCAGAAAGGAAGAGAAAGGTTTATCCCACAACCGTGAAATATTTACTCGACTACTACTTCAGGAAGTTCACTCCGCCACTCAATATGCTAACTGCAACTGTTCCTCACAGCCGTTCAAAAGAGGTTTCAGAACACCAACACTTTTAAACCAAGAGAACCTCACAACCGAAGGAAGTGGGTATTTGAAGTACAAGCTTCAGCAAAACAGTATAAAGCATTTCCCATATAAAGCATTTCAATTCTTAATCCAGCACAATTTTTAAAACGCCCTGCTTTTATAGTATCATATTAACACTTTACATGTCCATACACCATCTAAACAAGTTTGCTTATGAACAACTTCTGTTCCAAAGCCAGTGCAGAGTAGTGGTTGAAATGCTGGGTTAGGATCCAAGAGACCCGAATTCAAATCCCTAATTCTTCCAAGAACCTCACTTGTTGGTTGTCAGCCACTAACTCATTTGCTCCCAAACCAAGCTCACACACAGTTGTTGTGAGGAGAATAGAACCACATGAATTCAGCTCCTTAGAGAAACAACAACAGAAAAAACATACTAGATAAAGACTGCTTCCAAGGAAGTAACTGGGTTGGAGAGCACGTACAGAATTATCCGTATTAAAAAGGGAAATAGGGCAGCTGAATTCTCCCTAGAAGCTAAAATGACGAGACGGAAGATATCAAACTTTGGTCACATCACGAGAAGAAAAGATTCTCTGGAAACGGCAATAATGCTAGGAAAAATAGCAGGCAGTAGGAAAAGAGAAAGACCTAAAACGAGATGGCTGGACTCAGTAAGGGAGGCCACGTGCTCTGGTCGGCAAGATCTGAACAGTACTATTAATGATAGGACATTCTGGAAGTCTTTCATTCACAGGGTTGCCATAATTTGGAAGTGACTTGACAACATGTAACATACGCAGGTCAGCTGAAATATTGAAAGATACGTTCAGGAGGCAGTAGTGCCGAATGAAAAATAGGCGGATAAAGAACTTATATCCTATTAGTTAAGTGCCCAGAATAACAGCCTGGGAGAAAACTATTGCCACAATTAATCAGCATATTTCTGAACCGTGCCTTATACATATAGAGATCCAAATTATTTCTTTTTGGGGAAAACAAAACAATGTTTGTGACCAGGGCTTTTTTTCAGCGGGAACGTGGTGGAACGGAGTTCTGGCACCTCTTAAAAATGGTCACATGGCTGGTGGCCCCGCCCCCTGATCTCCAGACAGAGGGGAGTTGAGATCGCCCTCTGCGCCGCTCAGTGGTGCGGAGGGCAATCTCCACTCCCCTCTGTCTGGAGATCAGGGGGCGGGGCCACCAGCCATGTGACCATTTTCTCCAAGGGCAACCCATTGAGTTCCACTACCTCTTTCCCCAGAAAAAAAAGCCCTGTTTGTGACTAAGTTACCTTTATCACATGAATGACTTTATGGGTTTCATCCAAGGGCAAGACTTCATCAAATGGACTGTAAATTCAAGTGAGCAAACAAGCTTGCCCCCCTTTGAAACACTAAGAAAGCAGCACAAGGGCGCCCGCAAGAAAAGCCTTGGGAATAACGGAAGGGGGACATTAAGCCAAGACAAGCTTTGCGAGTCAATCTGGAAAAAAGTGACTAGCCAGCAGCCCATCCATACTTATCACTTTAAAAGAGGGGAAGTTACCGTGTCTGGAGTAACTCACACCTCACACAGGCAACTGGGCAGGTAGCTATTTATAAGCCTTCCACAAAGTCCATAAAAGCATATACCTTCCCAGCAGTCTGTGGTCGATGGAGCTCACAAAGCATCTGGCCACTTCAAACAACTGCGGATTGCAGAGGGGGACCAAAAGGGAGCTTGGAGAACTAATTGCTGGAACCAAGAAAGCCCTCGGTTGTCTGATGGAAAATACAAGTAGAAGGAACAATGGAGTGTGAGTGTGAGTGGTGTGAACCCATTCACACTTGGGAGACCATGGTGGTTGCCCCAGATGAGCTGGGAGGCCAGGGAGCAGCAGAAGGCTACGACACACTCCTCTCTAGAAAGCAGGCAGATGAAGACTGAGAGAAAGGACCCTGGTTTTCATTGCCTCAGATTCATGCCACAAACTGATGACATTCAGTATGGCGCAGCAGTTAACAACTACAACATTTTGTTTATATGCCACCCTTTACAACAACTTAACACCCACTCAGAGTGGTTTACAAAGTATGTCATTATTATCCCCACAACAATCACCCTGTGAGGTGGGGGAGGGGGCTGAGAGAGCTCCTAGAAGCTGTGACTGACCCAGGGTCACCCAGCTGGCTTCAAGTGGAGGGGTGGGGAATTGAACCCAGTTCTCCAGATTAGAGTCCCGTGCTCTTAGCCACTACACCAAACCAGAGCATTAGACTAGGATGTTGGAGCCCCGGGTTCAAATTTGGAGAACACCAACACATTTGTGGCAGCAAGAGTTCCTAGAGTACAGTAACCTCTTCCGGACAACAACTTTTCCAGATTAAAGGGGGTGATGCGGGAATTGTTTAGTGGCAGACCACATGCTTTATCCCACAAACGGCTGCATCCCCATATAAAAGGACCTCTGGTAGCTAAACAGAGAATGATTCGTGGACAAGATGCTCAGCTCCATTGCTATTAAGAGGAGGCAACGTTGTCTGAATCAACACAAGACGGTTCCAGACATTCAAGTGTGCAACCCTGTGTAGTGTTACTTGGGAACGAACACACATGCTAAATCAAGTGTAACTTATTTCTAAGTAAATATATATATCCATGACCAAACTCAAAACCCCTGGCCACCGGCTTTGGAAATGTCCTCTTTTTTCCTTTTCTTTTTTTCGGCAGAAATGCTTAGCAAATCAGGTTTTTTTTAAAAAAAATGTTTTATTCTTGCCTGCTAGATAGCACAAAAGCAGGGGGCAAAAGACAATGCTTTTTGTAGCAGTACTGTTTTCCAGAGTAATTTGAACAGAAAACGCTCTCACGACCTGAATGGAGCGTGATCTGATCTAGCACGTTTATTTCGACATGTTTTGTAAACACATTTTTAAGAGTACTCTATGCTACTTTTATATCAAAAGAGCAACACTTACATTGAAATACTCTGTTTTCCACAGAGGAGTAGCTGTAAGCAGTTTCCCCAAAGTCGCTAATATAGAGCAGCTGCAATGGAGTTTCCACTCAATTTCTCCCCAGTTCTCCATCTGTAGCCATACCCCCACACTGGAGTTTTTAAAGCTTTTTTAAAAATCAGAAATGAAATATAACAGTCTGCATCTGCAGCTTTCATTTTTTTAAAATATCTGGTCCCTGTTGTTGCAGAGATTTAAGGGGAAAGGAATATGCTAAAGATGTGCTTTTTTTAAAAAAAAAGCCAACTCAGAACATGACAAATAAATTGTTACCATATATATATATATATATATATATATATATATATATATATATATATATATATATATATATATATATATATATATATGGTAACAATTTATTTGTCATGTTCTGAGTCCCCAGTTGGCATTTTTTTTAAAAAGCGCATCTTTAGCATACGCCTTTCCCCTTAAATCTTTGCAACAACAGATATATTTAAATCACAGCTTGGTGAAGACTTTTTTTTACTATAATAGCACCAATAAAAATCTGAAGACAATATAGCATGTACTTCCTTTATACTGGTTACATTTAAGGAAAAAGCCAAAGGCAATGAAAACTGTTCCCACAGTGCTAATTTTAGCACATCCAAAGAAATGTTCGTGACATGCTGAAGACATGAGCATCCACTGATCTACTTCAAAGGAATTAATTCACATCCGATAGTGGCCACTGGGGCCTCTCAGTTTCACCTTACTTGTTAGGCCCCTATCAGATTATAGTGATTACAATATGTCTTCTAAATGGAGGAGATACATGCAGAGGAATTTTAGCATTTTGATTTCACCTGCACTGAAATCATGAGAATTCATAACTTGATTTTTATTTGGATTAATATATGCTGAATACCTGTATCCCCACACCTGTCTACAGGTAAATAAGAGCAAGGGTCCAGTAGCACCTATAAGACTAACAAAATTTATGGTACGGTGGTGAAATGGGCTATAAACTTTAATAAAGAAATAACAATGGAGGCATGGGAATACTTGTGGAAAAATACAATGAAGACAACGACATGTACTAATATCAAAGAGAACATCTACAAAATGATCTATCGTTGGTACATGACACCAAAGAAGATTGCGCTAGGGAATTTGAATACTTCTAATAAATGCTGGAAATGTAAGAAGCATGAGGGCTCCCTCTATCATATGTGGTGGTCGTGTGAGGTAGCTAGGCAGTACTGGGGGGAAATAATAAGAGAAATGAGTGAAATTTTACAATTTCAAATTAATAAGAACCCAGAACTCCTGCTACTGAACTTGGGAATGGAGGGAATCCCAGCCCAATACAGGACGTTGATATTTTATATGACAGCAGCAGCCAGACTTTTGTATGCGCAAAAATGGAAAGTACAAGAAGTGCCAACTATTGAAGATTGGATTTACAAATTGCTGTATATGGCTGAAATGGATAAGATGACAAGAAAACTGAGAGATCTGGACTCAGGGCAGTTCAACACAGACTGGGAGAAGCTGAAACAACACCTGGAGAAGAAATGGGAGGTGGGAGGAAAACTGTGGCAGTTTGAGAACTACTGAAGCACTGAAGTAGAGGGGGGAGACTTTACCGGGGGGAGAAGAGATAAATGTGAATTAAAAAGCAGTCAGATTAATAGATCGATATATATATAGATATATATAGGTTAACAAACAGAACATAGATAGAAAATAATTAACTATAAGGATTAAATATAAGGATTGATTAACTAACAATATTTTCTTTCTTTTTGGTAAGTTTTATACCAAACTGAATGTCTGAAGATATAGATGAGTCAAATTGATTGACTACGTGATGAGAGATATATAGAATTATTATAAAAAGATAGAATGAGTAATATATAGAGAATAAGTCAAATTGTTTGATATAAATGAATGTATGATCTATATGGTTTATGATATATAGAAATATTTGAAATTGAAAAATGGGATAAATTGTTTATCCAAGATGGAAACAAAGACTTACAGTTTGGGCATACAATGTTAAAAATAGTTAAGGATGTACTGCTTAGAATAATGGAGAATATATATTTGTTTTAGATAGAGGAAGCTAATAAAAATAAGGGAAAGGGGACAAAGGGTTGGAAAGCTGTTGGAAGTCAACAAAAAGGGGGGGGAAAGGGAGGGGGTTAGAGATGAAAAAATTGGGAAAAATTGAATGTAAATGTAAAAATAATGGATTCTAACCCAATAAAAAAATTTTCCAAAAAAAAAAAATTTATGGTACGGCACCACCAACTTTGTTAGTCTTATAGGTGCTACTGGACTCCAGCTCTTTTCTACTGCTACAGACAGACTAACACAGCTACCCATCTTGATCCACCCATCTAGATTTACTTGTAGAAAACATTCACGTGGTCCTCAAATAATTACTAGGGATAATCTCATACCAATATGACAACTGCCAAGCCTGCCTACATATTGCACTGCCATCCATCTGCTCTTGTCAGATTTACGAAATGGTGTATCTTTAGAAGTGGATTTTATTTGTGTGACTGGAAAAATAAAGCACTAGAAAATCTTCTTGCTCTACATCTTTGGCAGTTCTGTGCTTTCTCTCACTCACAGTCTCTTCTGGCTGAGATCCAGAGGAGTTAGCCGTGTTAGTCTGTAGTTGCAAAATCGAAAAGAGTCCAGTAGCACCTTTAAGACTAACCTTAGTCTTAAAGGTGCTACTGGACTTTCTTCTGGCTGAGAAGCTCTCAGCACAGAAAGGAACACAAAGACAACTGGAGCTATTCTGAGTAACAAAACAAAACTGGAAGTAAAAGTAGATTGAGGCCTAAGCTAAGATGCTCTTGAGTACACTGCATAAAAACAGAAGCGGCACCACTAACAAAACGTATTCCTCTCATGAAGCAAGCTCTGACTCAAACACTGACACCGGAAGAAATTTGGACACTGAAGTGCCACCGAACTCCTGTTTCCTTCCGCCGCTGCTCCAGACTAACACAGCCACCCATCTGAAATTATCTTAAAGACACAGTGTAGCAAATTACTTTGCCTTAAAAAGGCAGTTGTGAGAAGGAAAAACTTCCTCACCGCTGGCCACCCGGAGAATGCTTTTGTGGAGCCCTACGTGCCGAGGTCCACGTTACAAGCAAGTCACCTTGAAAGCACACACACCTGCTCACTAGTGCCAGTCAACTAAAACAATGTTTGCATATTACAGAGGATGCAAAATACCAGAAGGTTTCGGGTACTAGGATTCTGCACCGAGATGCCATGCTATAGACTAACACTCAGCTATACCATCCATCGTGAGTTCAGAAATCTTCCAACATCACAGTTAGCTTGAAATCCTGTCAACGAAGCGAGAATGCACTAATGGACATGCTGTTCCCAACACATTTTCAACAGGCAGAGCCACATCCTTTGCAGGATGAGCCACTGCAAGGTTTGCTAGAGAAGCATCAAAACGCTCTTCCAAAGCTATGATAAAAAAATTACTGTCGACCTACTTCCAGTTGCTTCTTCCTCATCACCACAAAGATGTGTGTTTGCAATGTTCACACAGGCTACTAAAGTAAATAACAGGTAATTCCTTGATGCCCTATAAGATAGTATCCACATCTGACATAACATCTAGACTCTATAAACTGTTTTCCTACTAGCAATGTTCTCCGGACAATTCTTCAAGAGCCCGTATACACTACGATGTGGTGCAGTGATTGGACTAGAGAGAGACAGGTTTAAATTCTCACGATGACATGTACTACCTATTTCTCGGCACCTTTCAAAGCGCTTGTTCTTTCTTTCAGACCCTAAAGAGCTTAGGGGCACGGCTCTTGAAGGACCACCTCCTCTCCTAGAGCCCGGCCTGCCAGCAAGATCTTCCTCACAAGCTCTGTTCTCGGTGCCCATCGCCTGCAGAAGGGAGGCAAGTAGTGACCAGAGACGAGCCTTTTTCAGCCGTGGCACCTTGGCTGTAGAATGCCTTCCCCTCGAGGTTCACCCAGCATCCGCCACACCCTCTTTTAGGCACCAGGGCAAAATGCTTCCTTTTATGCAGGCTCTTTGGTAAGGGCCGATCTTGTAACGTTTTTATAGTCTGCCTGACAACTGTGCAAGACTCATTTTAAGCTGCTCCATGTTTTCATGCTCTGGACGGGTTTCAACTAATACCTTCTGTAGCGTTTTATTTTTATTATGCTTTATTTTGTAAGCTGTGTTGGGCAGGTTCCCCAGAATGACAGCAGATACAATTTTCTAAATAAATAAAAACACAGTCCTATGGAGAGTTACTCCAGTCTAAATTCATTAAAATCAATGGGCTGAGACAGCACTATGTTTTTGATTGCACTGTGGGTAATTATGGTTGTAAGGACGGGGTGGGGGGACATGAACACCCCTCTGAGGTGCTTGGAAGATGGCAGGAATAAACGTAAGCTTTATACCACTGGAAGTCTGGTGAGTTGCTTTGAAATCTACATCAGATACAAGCTGCCATTATCCCCATGCTCCAAGAAATAAAACTGCCAGAATTCACTGGGAAGAAGAAATTAATGCAAATATGTGTTATATGCCTGTCTGCAGATCTGCCATGAACGTATTCTGTGTTCTGTACTGGCCCTCTGAGGGCATGAGAAGTTTCTCATTGACATTAAGGCAGTAAGTTACCTCTCAAGTATTTACTTCCTCTTTCCCCGCTGCACCCAGAAGTGTTCTTGAAGGCGGCTTGCGGCCAGCTCAAAATATATCTTTCTTGGGAACGGTGATGATTTCATTCTTTGTTCTGTCTAGTCTAAACCTAGCTTCTCCCTTTCACCCCCCTGACTCTTTCGCGCTCAAAACTTTAACGGTCCTTATGCTGATGGTGGGAACTTCACCTATAACTAACATCACCAACCCCACTTACGTCACTTCTGCCAATTCAGTTGTCTGAGCACCTTGAACTTGCTGGATCTCTAATAAAGTTACTTCAACCAACACACCTGCGTGTTTGCTGTGGAGAACTGGGGGGTTCTACCTGCCAAGGACTGACAATGTGCCCCAAAAAGCTTCATCCTGCCATTCCCAAGGAACCAAAAGAAATATACTTAGCAATGGTAGTATCTGAAGGGCACAGAAAGGCTCAAATATAGAATTTCCGATCCACCCCCAACTGTCCAATGTGAATTTCCCCTCTGTCTGATTTAATGGAAGGTATTTTTTGCTCTTAAGTAATTCTGAAGGGAAAGTGAGGAACAGAAAACAACTGGTCCTTTCTGATGTTATCAATAAGACAGCTAGCCAACATACAGAACGTATATTGTCAGTAAACATGGTTAGAAGACTACATACAGGACTCAGGCACCACAACACATTAGGTCCAGCAAGCCTCAGTTTATTTAGTAGATTTTTATCCTGTCCTTTCTTGCTACTGTTTCCCCTCTACCATTTTATCACTGCAACAATGCCGTAAGGTAAATTAGGTAAAGAGAAAATGACCCGCCCAAGGTCATCCAACAAGCTTCACAGCAGAGTAGGGATTTGAACCCGGCACTCTCATATCCTACCCCATTCATTACACCATGCTTGCCCTCAACTGGTAAACCAAGGTGTTTCATGTCACACCCAATGCAAATATAAGGCAGACTGTGGGACCCCACAAGATCCCTTTCCTCTCATGAAGATCCCCTTCCCTGAAAGACTTGATTATAGTTAAAGGTAAAGACTGCATCTGTCCTGGTTAGCATCAACCAGTGTTCCCACCACAAATAAGATTTGAAGCTTGCCTGCAGATACATATTAAAATTAGCTGCACACCGTAGTTAACTTGGGTCCCTCTCGGCCATGACTATTAGGAAGAATATGCTGAGGAAGACGCTTGCTTCTTACCTACTAATCCTTCAGAACCTGAGGCTCGCTCTGTATGACAACGACTTACAAAAGCCTTCCAAAGTATGGAAGGGATTAACATTCTGAGGTCCTCCACAGCTTTTTTAAATGTCAGTCCCACGTTAATTTACAAGTATCTTAATTCCAATCTAAGTCCTGCATAGAGTCAAGAGTGCTGCTAAATTTTACCTGCAATAGAGTTTAATGTAGGATCTTTTTTATATTGGATTTTTTTTTTACATTCATCCTTTTCGGATCAAGAGTCTTCACACTGAAATTTTAATAGGATTGTATTCACCTATCTGTTTAAAGACTCCATTTGTTAAGTGACAGACATAATTCTCTAGGCAGAGGGGAAGTTAAAATGGCACGTCACAGAGCTGCGCCCAGGATAAAATCTCCTTTTGGTCATCAAGTTCAGTCACCTGGTGGCCCAAGGCATGACAAGCGGAAATAAAGACAGCCCAACACTTATACCTTTGAGGCGAAACTCATGACTCATACTGTTTAAACAGCTCTGAGACTTACATAAGGTAGTAGCACTTTGGTTTGTAAAATTTGGTGCTACAGGTTTTTTGTTACAGAACCCAGAAGAATTCCCTACATGTATCAGCACATTAACAACAACAACATTTGGTTTATATACTGCCCTTCAGGGTGGCTTAACATCCACTCAGAACGGTTTACAAAGTATGTTATTATTATCCCCACAGCAAACACCTAGTGAGGCAGGTGGGAGTGACCCAAGGTCACCCAGCTGGCTTCAAGCGGAGGAGCGGGGAATCAAACCCGGCTTTCCAGCTTAGAGTCCTGCCGCTCTTAACCACTACACCAAACTGGCTCTCCTCTCTTAAGGAGAAGCCTTCCCTAAGCTTTTTGTCCCAATATGCTGGTTTACTAGATGCAGAGAAACTTTTACATGAGAGCATTCGAACAGTTTCCTGGACCACTGGAAAAGACCAACACACTGAAGGATGTATCACTTTGTTAAAAATTAATTCAGGAATACATCACTATGGAAGTTATATGTGAAGATCAATGAAACAGAAAATAATGATTTGATGACAAGCAATTTGAACATTTTTTATGACAAGGAATTTGAACCGGTTCAGGCTTCCACACAGGTTATATCTCTCTCAGACAACATACACAAGCTCAGGCTGCACCCAGCTTGCCTGCTTCCTCCTGACTAAACATTTCTTTTTGAAATGCTTAACCATGCTAAGGCTGCACACAGCCGGCCTCTCTTGCCCTGACTGAATCTTTTGCTCTCCACTTTCAGTCTCAAACTGCCTTCACTCCCTGCCCACCCTCTTAGTCATCAACCAATCATATCACTCCCTCATCCCTCTCTCTCACCCCCACTCTTCATCTACACCACACTAAGCATTTAAAGATACATACACACATTTACTTAAAATCATTATCAGCTGTCTTCATTTACTTTCTGCTTAAGGTTAAACTTCAACATGTGCCTTATTCAGATTAAAAGACGTGTCTCCAAGATGCAGCCAATTTATGCCTCCCCCCATACAATGAAACTGGTAAGTGCAGATTAATGCATAGGACTTACAGTACCATCCTATGCAGCCTATGCAGTTGCTCCAGTCTAAGTCCATTGAAACAAATGGGCTTAGACTCGAATAACCTGGCACAGAATTGCAGTTACAGTCAGCTGATCAAACTTCTTGCAACCACGCTGAAGCATTGGCAAGTATGCCCCAAACAAAAAAGTAACAGCTGCCTCGAGAATTGAGTTGGCTGAACGTGAGGGATATACGTGCTTAAAATTAGAAACAAAAAAGCACAATATTTTTTTCAGGCATGTCAGTCCTAGAATTGATTATGTTCTGCTTCAGTATTTTTCTACTCTGTATTGGATTCTTGCTAATGCTATGTCTTTTAAACTTGTATCTATTTACCCTATGTCATTGTTTATGGAAATGTCCTTGATACTGTATTGAAATGTACTTGATACTGATTGTACTAATCTCACACTGCGTAATCTGCCTTGAGTCTCAGTGAGAAAGGCGGACTATAAATGACATAAATAAAATAAAATAACTGGATCCAGCTTCTGGCTTTTTTTTAAAAAAAGCAGCCCTACAGAGTAAGACCAGTAATTAACGGTGCAATCCTAAACAGAGTAGCACCCTCCTAAGCCTACTGAAGTCAGTAACTCCGTTTAGAACTGCTCCCTAAGTACAAACAAAGAATGAAAACTCTGCTTGCCAAACAACTCAGTAAAACTGAACATTTCTTCAAGTGGCAGGAAACACAAACCTTGATGGCACATTTCCTTTTTTGTTTTTAAACTCTGAGCAGTCCTGCATTTAGGTAAAGACAGCCAAGACCATTAAAAAATATAGAGAGATTAAACTTTAAAAATTGTCAAAATCTGCAGAGCACAGGGATGGGGAGGGAAGAAAAGTTGCATCACTCGACACTGATGTCATCACCGGCTGATTAAGATGCACAAGCACATGCCTCACCGCACTCACTAACACAACTGACATGTCAGGCAAGAAGGAAATACATCCAGTTTTCCCAGCCATATTAGTACTATAAGAACAAACAGAATATCCTTGGAACCAACATGCTATTTAAGTGAAGCAGTACAGAGCCTCCAGAATCACCAACAAATGTGATAAACATTAAGAACAGTTAAGTTAGTTATTAAGGAGCCCACCAGTGAAAAGGAGGCAGACAGGTTTGCTCAGTTCCTGAAACGGTAACGCTGTAGAGGTTGCAGCATTCAACTTTCTCAGTTATTACAAAAAGATATGTCAAGAAGATAGGATGTTAATGATACAGACATTCTGGAGGTCTTTCATTCATAGGGTCACAATAGGTCAAAGGCAATTTGATGGCACATAACACACACACACACATGTCAAGAGGGTGCGTCACGCACACACCATATGTCATTATATATTATTACAAACACACATATATACCCCTGATTTGCCATCATTCGCAAAACGCTTTTTGACAAGGAAACACATTGCAGAAATAGATCCTTAAGTGCCTTTTACATACATGCAATTGCATGCTTGTATGACAGGATCATTTTTTCCCCTACACCTGCATAATAAAGAAATGACACAGAAAGCAGCATGAAACCACATTCCATGCTAACCGGTCTTTCGCCAATCCTGAAGGTCTACAAAACTGACAAAATGACACTATTTCACCTTCATACCATCTTGGCCAAACTGCTCCTAAAAGAACTGGAGCCAGCTCCCACCTCTGTCCCAGGAGTTGGCAACTCTTGACTAACTCTGGGCAAATGCAAGCACTGGACAGAAGAGAAGGCGATCTCCACCCCCAAAAGGAAAACCTACAGGTACAGCAGCCAGGCTCTAGCATAACATTTTAGGCCGTTGAACTAGAATCTGGGAGCCCTGCGGTCAAAGCCCTGATTAAGAGCAGCAGGACTCTAATCTGGAGAACCAGGTTTGATTCCCCACTCCTCCACTTAAAAAGGGCAGCCTTTTGTCAGGCACAGCTCTCTCAATCACCCACCTCACAAGGTGATTGTTGTGGGGATAATAACAACATACTTTGTAAATCGCTCTGAGTAGCTGTTAAGTCATCCTGAAGGGCGGCATATAAATCAAATGTTGCTGTGGATGGGTGGCCATGAGACCCTCTGCCTCGCAGGGCTGTTGTGAAGCCAAAATGGGAAAGAATGGACTCTCCGCAGTGCTCTGAGCATATCTGCAGTGAGGGGAGATAAAAATGTGCTAGGTGCACTGTCGTCACTTAGGAGAGCAAGTGTGGAGTAGCGGAGCAGCTGTTGGACTAGGCTTTCCACAAATTAGGGCTCCTGGCTTTCTGCAAATGATGCAAAACTGAATTATTCAAAAATACAGGAGGGTTGTGTTGTAGGAAGGTGACTGCAAAGAGATGCGTCGCTACTAAGTTAGGGACCATAGATTTCACCAGTGTGCTGCATTATGTCATATCCATTGCTTTAAGCATGTACTCCTATGTGCTACCCTGTGCTTCAAATACAATCATACGGAGTAGTCATATGTTGTCTAATGTCAGTCTTAGAATTGCTTATGCTGTGTTTCAGCATTTCTGTATTTGGATCCTTGATAATGCACTGTCTTTATGAACTTGTATTTATTAACCCTATGGCATTGTTTATGAAAACGTTCGTTATACTGACTGTACTAACCTCTCACTGTGTAATCTGCCTTGAGTGTTAGGCAGCCAATAAATGACAGAAAGACAGAAAGAAAGATGGAAGGTCTGGACTACAAAAATGTGAGGAAACTTGCATTTATTTATCCTGTGGCCTTGTCTACTGAAATGCCCTTGATATTGACTGTACTAATCGCACACTGTGTAATCCGCCTTGAGTCTCAGTGAGAAAGGCGGACTATAAATAGCAGCAATAAATGCAAATAAAATAAAGAGGGCCCGAGAGATCCGAGTTCGAATCCCTGCTTGCCATGAAACTCGCCGGCAGCCGTCCCCTCTCAGCCTAGCCTACCTCACAGGGCTGTTTCGGGGCTAAATGGGGAAGGCAGGCTCGAGTGGCGAAGCTGGCCTCACGGGCCACAAGGACCGAGGGCGGGGAGAGCCAGGAAGGCTGCCCGGAGCGGGGGAGGCGCGGCAGGTGCGGCGGCTGAAAGGAGGGCCGGGATCGCGGGAGGGCGCGGCAGGCCACGGCGCTTTCGGCCGCCCTCGCCTGCCCCGCGGCGCACACCGGACCGGACCGGACCGGCACCCACCTTCGGCGATCACCTTCTTGATCCGCAGCTTCATCTCGCCCATCTCCACCACCTGCCCCACGAAGTCGTTCTGGTCTCGGCTGGCGGCCCCCAGGGAGCCCGGCCCGGCCAGGAAGTCCAGCGCCGACTGCAGCAGCGACATGGCCGGGCTGGCGGAGGGGCGGCGGGCAGTGGTGACGGGGAGGCGCTGCCGTGCCGGTGCCGCTTGCCGCTGCGCCCTCCCGGAGTGGCCCTCGCCGGCCGCCGTACGCTCCCCCGCCCTTCCCTTCCTTCCTGGCCGCCGCGAAAGCCTTTCCGCCGACGTCGTGCGTCAGAAGCCGAGGGGCGGCGCCCCGCCCACATCCGCTTGGGCCCCGCCCACCCAGCTGGAACTGCCGGCCCGTGCGCGGTGCCTTTGAAGTCGCTTTTTTTTTTAACGTTCTGTCGTCTCCGAACATTCGACCGGCAGATTCCAAATAAAAACTACACGAGGTAATAAAAGCCATTTTAAAATAAAAAATAAAACAGCAACATAGAACAGAATAAAGGCAACATTCCTATTTATTCCAGCTCTTCCTCAGTTTTTGCCCTAACCCATGGCTGCCACAGGAAACGAAGCAAGAACCCGGGAGTGATTACAGACCTCTTCCCCGCAACGCGGATCTGACACGTTTCCAACAAGGATCTTAAAAATTGCTCCGCCGAAGTAGTGTCCGGATAATGGTTTTAAGTTCAGCCTTTGGAATGGAGCCCGGCGTTGTCCACATCTCGCAGGGTGGGGGTTGAGAGAGAATGCCAGAATTCGGCTGTTGTAGCCAACAGGCACAGGGGCCTTGTGACAGCTTAACAACTGATCACGGAAGCTAAGCAGGGTGGGCCTTGGTTAGTAATTGGATGGGAGACCTCCAGCGAAGACCAGAGTGGCAGAGGCAGGCAATGGCAAACCACTTCCGCTAGCCTCTTGCCTTGAAAATCCTGCTAGGGGTCGCAATATGTCAGCTATGACTCGAAGGCAGGGTTTCAATTATCAAGTTTTTCATGGAATAGAGCCGGTGTCTAAAGACTTCTTACTTCTTGGCTTCTTACTGCCAACAACCTTAGCAAAACGTCAGATTATTACCAGCGTTGTTGTTGTTGTTGTTATTATTAAAGTAATAATCTTTGCACATTTTTTCCTGATTAGATCTGAATGGGGGGGGGGGGAGGATTACATTTTACCTGCTGTGCTTTTTGTATTTCATGGGTCCTTAACCCTGCTGTTATTTATTTCCAAATCTCATACAAAAACTGATGGTGTGGTAAGAATCCATTCATAACATTTGAAGAAGCAGACTCCAATTCAGGAATGTTTATGCTGAAATAAATCCTTTTAGCCTTTAAGATACCATAAGGATCCTGTTTATTTTAATCGTCACTTAATTTAGCCCTGGAAGGGAAGGAAGCATGGTATAGCAGGATCTTGTCAGATCTTGGGAGCTAAACAGGGTAGGTCCCTGGATGGGCAACCACCAAAGAAGACTCTGCAGAGGAAGGCAATGGCAAACCACCTCTGCTTCTCACTTGCCTTGAAAGCCCCTTGCTGAGGTTGCCATAAACTGGTTGCAACTTGATGACATGTTTAGCCCTATCATATAGTCTGCCTTTCTCACTGAGTCTCAAGTCTCGTTTTTTTAAAAAAAACTTTTTAATGCTCTGAAGTTGTTTTAAATTTTTGATCAGTCGAATTCTGTGCCGCTATGCTGATATTTATAATTGTATTTTAACTGTGTAAATGAGATGTTTTTAGAATCGTTAATTATAATAATTGTTTTATATATTTTAACCTTTATGTATCTTGTAATCCGCCCTGAGCCTGCTGGAAATGTGGGGAGGGCGGAATAAAAATCGAAAATAAATTAATAAGGTGGATTACACAGTGTGCGATTAATACAATCAGTATCAAGGACATTTCCACACAGTGTCAAGAACATTTCAGTAACAATGCCATAGAGTATATAAATGCAAGTTTACAAAGATCAGCAAAAATCCAAAACAGAAGAAATGATGAAATGGAGCGTAAGCAATTCTAGGACTGACATTAGACAACACAGAACTACCCAATAGGATCATACTTGAAGCACAGGTAGCACAAACTTAAAGCAACAGACAGGGCGTAAGTCAACATAGTGGGGAAGTCTATGGTCCCTAACTCGTTGTTGTAGGGAGAACAATACAATACAGCTCTCCTCTCTGAGTAAAAAGCCTTTTTAAATAATTGAGTTTTTTATCTCTGCATAAAGAGAACAAAAAAAGAAATTCGAGGCACCTTTAAGGCAAACAGATTCATTATCGGTCTCTAAAACGCCACGATTTCATTTATCGCTGCAATACGCGATCAAAACTTCGCTACTGCAGAACCACCTGGCCTCTTCCGCCAGGACAAGCAGCGGGCTTCGGGCCCTAGAGCCACGCCCACTGACGCAGTGCGTGCTCCTCGCCAAGCCACGCCCATCCTAGGGGATCGGCCTCGTCCTCCTTCCGGGAATGGGGCTGTTCTCCGCGGGTGTTCCTGCGGAGGCGGCAAATGTGCTGTCGTCATCCCGTGCCGTGCCGTGCGCTGGCGGGTGGCGGTTCCGCTGGTGAAATCCTAGCTGGTGACTCCCAGACTGACGTTGAAGAGCGTCCCTTTGGGAGGCACCCGCTCCTTGCGCAGAGCCCCGTTCGAAGCCTGCTTTGCTCCGAAGCCGGTCCCTTGCGGTCGAGGAAGGAGGCAGGCCGAGGAATTGCCCTTGTTGGATCCGAACTGGATGAAGGCCCGTGTTGGGTCTCCACCCGTGGCCAGCTCGGTCCCCTTGAGAGTTCACAAATGGGAGGAAATGGGATGGTCAACACGTTTAGACCCAGATGGGTAGCCCAGTTAGTCTGTTTGTAGCGGCACAAAAGAGTTCAGCTTTTGTGGCCCACGAAAGCTCATACCCTACCACAATTTTTGTTCATCATTACAACTTTACAAGGACTTACAGGGGATATCTAACCCCCCTCTCCCACCACGTCCCTTTCCTTGCCCTGCCCCCATAGCCCCCCCCATCACCCCCAGACTCTCCCATGGCCCAGGCAGCAGCATGGTGTCAGCGGAGCCAGAGGGAACCTGCAAGTACTTGGGGGGGGGGGCGAGGAATACTTATCCCTATAGCCCCTTACTCACACTGTTTCCTCATTCTCTACTCTTGGCAGCTTCCATGTGCTCACAGTTCCCTACATCCTCCTCTCCTTCAAACCTAGTGCCTGGAGATCACCTGGAATTACAACTGATAGACAGGCGACAATGATCAGTTACCCTTGCAGAAAATGGCTGATTTGGGGTGGGCAGGCTGTATGCCATTATCCACTGAGGTCCCTGCTCTCCCCAAACCCCACCCTCTCAAGTCGTCACCTCGCAAAGCTCCAGGAATTTAGCAACCCAGAGCTGGCAACCCTAAACCTACTAAACAACTTGCCTTTTATCTGCCCCCCCTCCCTGCAAACGAGCAGGATGCTGGGAAGTCTCTGAACATATTCAGAGGCAGTCACCCCCAGCTGTTTTCCAGAACAGACAACCACCCCGTTAAGGAGGCATCCGCTGGAGCCCACTTCCAGAATCCAGCCCAAATGGGAGGGGCTTTGCTGCCGGTTAATCCGGAACTCACTAGTCCCATCAGCAAAAAGTATTTGCAAGTGGAGGGCAGGGGAGAGCAAGAAAGGAAGAAATGACTGCCTTCAGCCCTTTTTACAACAAGTTTTGTATTGTGGATCTGCTTGTTCATGTACTAAAGTGCTTCTGTGCACGAGGTAGTAATTTGGGGGGCTTTCCTCTAAGTGGTGCAAGTACATTAGGCTTAAGTACAATATGGGGAGGTCTTGGTTTTTCTGTCCCGGTGTGAATTCCACGTATGACTACAAGCTGCTCTGTGGGTGGTTTATTTTGAGTACGTTTATGAAATAGGCTACCCCCTCCCAATGATTTCTACCTTTTTCCTGTTCTTTTTTAAAATAGTGAAACTTTAGGTCAGCTGCTTAGAGAATTTGTGCAGTAGATGGGCCTCTTTTCCTAGGGAGGTTGTTTCAAATCCCTGCTCAGGCATGAAACTGAGTCTTTCTACGCGAGATGCCTCGGCGCATGTTGGTTAAGTTTAGGGAGATACAATGTTAGTTGGGAAGCGTAGTTTAAAAAGACAGCAGGCAGAGATCACTTCTCAGAGAGTTTGTTAATCTTCCCCTCCACGTAGGCTTGGTCAACTTCAACTCTCCAGTCTAAAACTGTGTGGGATGGCAACCAGAGGGCAAGCATAGAATGGAAATGGGCTGCAGCTGCCTTCCAGAGCCAGGCTGAAGTTTCCCTTCTAGCATTTCACAGCCCCTTCACACAGCTCCAGTGTATAGCAAAGCCTTTGCCCTGCTGCCGGCTCTGTCTTTTTAAGCTACCCTCCCTGGCTAATATTGCATCTCCTGACACGTGTTCTTCCTGTGTCGGATATCTCATGTAGAGAGACTCTGATTGGGTGACTTTGGGCCAGCCACTCTCAATCTAACCTACCTCACAGGGTTACTGATGTGAAGATAAAATGGAAGAAAAGGGAGAACCATCGATGCTGTCCTAGGGTGGGATAAAAATACACATTTCTAGGTTAAATTCTGACTGGAGTGCGATAAATCATAGACATAGGGAAATAGTTAACTCAGTGTCTTATTTCATAGTCCAGCCTTGAAAATACATCTTCAAAGTCCATCACTATTTTTGTACCCTATCAGTATAAATATACCTGTTATTTCTAGTCTTTAAACGAACCAAAAGAAACTATTTTTGCAAAGCGTTTTTGCCTGGTTGCCTGGAAGTGATGTCTTCCCTACGGACAATCAGGCAAGAGGTTACTTGCAAGCATGTCCGTACAGGTTAGGTTTCCTCAGCAGGGCAAGGAGCACTTCCATGATGTCATAAAAATGGCACATGGGTGAAGGGTAAAAAGCCCTGTCTTCACCTGCCACAGATCCATTTGGTGCCCCCCCCCATGCACATGGGAATTAAGTTCAAACAAAGAACTCCCAGACAACTTCTGATTGACAGGTCCCGCGGAGAACACTAAGGCTTTGCACCTTGGGAATTGGCTCTTCAGTTCTCTGTCCTTGCTTAGTAAAAGCCTAAGAAGAGTTACTGCAATATAAGCCCATTGAAATCAATGGGCTTAGACTGGAGTAACTCTGTTTATGATAGTAAAGAGTCCAGTAGCACCTTTAACACCAACCAACTTTACTGTAGCACTAGTAACAAAGCCCGTTGTGGGGAAAAATACAACGGGCTCTAGAAAGGGAAGGGCGAGCAGGCGGGCTTTCCCTCCTCCCCGTCACTGATACCGGCCGGATGAAGGCGAGGGGTGGGGGGCGAGTATGGCCAAATCCTCTGCGTCTGATCCCGACTGAGTGAAGGGGGGCAGGCAATACCACCTGCTCCATGCCTGATCCTGGCTGAGTGAATGGAGGGTGGGCACTGCCTCCTGCTCCGCACCTGATCCCAGCTGGGTAAAGTTAGGAGTATGTCCCTATTAAAAAACCAACAGATAGAAGGTCATATCTACATTATACATCATTTTACCCAGGTCAATTAAAAAGAAATATTCCAGGGGGGCAAGGATAAAAAGAAATTCTATTAATAACAGGGATTTCATTCAGGGCAGCAGGGAACTGAACATTTTTGGATAGGTGCAGAGGAGTTAGCCGTGTTAGTCTGTGGTAGCAAAATCAAAAAGAGTCCAGTAGCACCTTTAAGACTAACCAATTTTATTGTAGCATAAGCTTTCGAGAATCAAGTTCTCTTCGTCAGATGCATGTTACAGAGACTGGTCAAATATAGAAGAGGAGGAAGGAGAAGGAGGAGAGAGAAGAGGCAATTAGGGGGGGAGGGGGAGGGTGCAACCAAAACATTCCTTTGCTAGTATATGTAAACATCTCCTTTTGGTGTGTGGATCAGTTGGCTTCAAAGGAGTTTGCCCTGTTAGTTTGTAGCAGCCAAACAGCTAGACCATCCAATTCCAATGCAGTATGAGCCTTCGATAACCACAGCTCTCCTTGCCAGATGCATCTGACAAAGAGATCTGTGGTCCCCGAAAGCCCACGCCAGGCTGCTTGGCTGCTACAAACTAACAGGGCAAACTCCTTTGAATGTTTCTGGATAGGGTTACCCAAGGCAAGTTGTGCTAAATGCTGACAAGAGATCTAGACAAAAACAACGTTGCACCAAAAAATAAAGTAGAACAAAATAATATTAGGTGGGCCATTGATTACACTTTTCTTCCTTTTAAAATCACAAAAATTATAAAGAGACATTGGCATATCATCTGTGATCTTCCAGGCTGTTATAGGATGCCATCAATAGGGTACTGACGCACTGCAAACTTGCAAGGCATTCTGGTGCATTCCCAGTATCGGGATGCTGATGCTAAAGTGCTAGAGCAGAAAGGGCATTTTGCCTGTGGTAACTGCAATGTCTGTAGGTTTTCTGTTCAGGCTTCGGATATATTGAATCCCGTCACGAATGCCCCTTTCCGAGATGCCCAGTTCTCCACCTGTAGAACCACCTTTGTGATTTATGTGGTGCAGCGCCCATGCCTGAAACTGTGTATTGGCAGTACAATAAGACCTTTGAAGACCCGTATACAAGAGCGTAGGTCTAGAATAAAAAATAAAATCTTAGAAGCTCCCTTAGTTTCCCACTATGTTGAGAACCATACAGGTAGTTGTGCCTTTAAGTTTTCGGTCCTGTCAGTTGTTAATCCTCATGAAAGCACGGATCCCCAACGTAAATTATTACAAAGGGAAACAGAGTGGATTTATAAAACAAATTCATTAAGGCCAAATGGCTTGAATAATAGCGCTGATTATTCTTGTTTTCTGTCAAATGTTTCTTATGATACGTTACCTTTATGAAAATTAGTGTTCTGCCCCTTTAATGAAAGTGTATTCTATTGCATAAAATGTGGTGATGTAAGACATCTTGTACAGCAAATTTCTGTCAAAAGCTACACCATCTGGAAACTGTGTGTGATAATGTTCATTGTAAGTAAGCTGAATAAGATTCTTTAATGGTACATTGATATAAGATTCTTTAATGGTACATAGTGACTTAAGATTTTGAATGGTATACTGTTATTTAATATATGCATGATTTTTTTCTAGAAATTGTCGTGGTTATAATGAGCCTTTGAAAAAGTGTTAATCACGAAATGGGAATATAATGCTGGCGCACGCCCGTCAGGCTCCACCCATTTTTTTTGAAAATTCTTTTTTTTTAAATAAAAATTGTATTGAATGGGTTAAACATACATCTCATTAAAATCTACAATTTCATTACCCTTTAAATTCATGTATATGCCCCCCATCCCTTCCCCCTCCCCCTTTCCCCCTTTTGATTTCCAACAGCACTAAAACCCCTTTATTTCTTATCATTACCTCTATTCACACTATAATCCCTATTACCAAAGGTAAAGTTCGTATTCATTCTCCACAACTCTCAATAGTTTAAGTTTTTTTTAAAATTCAAAATGCAATCAGTTTTGTGAACTAAGGCTTTATTGACTTCATGCACATCTTGGCAAGAAGGAAGAATATGTTGGTCTTCTTGTGAATACCCGACAATAGAAGTACTTTCTAAGCAACTGAAAGGAAAAAGAATATTTTTGTGAATATTTATTCAGGACTGTATACTTATCTACTTTTTACCAATGGTGTATGATTGATTCTAATTCTGTAACCTCTTCTATTTATTGCTTGTAATATTTACGAAATTAAGAATATTTATTGAATTGAATCATAACTGTGACAATTTGCACTATTGAGCACCTTTTGCACTTTATATAAATTAAAACAAAAAAGTATATAAATTATAGATTGTTGTTTCCCTCTGACAGGCAGTGCCTTTTTGCTTTTTGTTTACTTCCGAGGAGTCCTTGTTTTGGGACTTGGCCCACTCCTGATCCTGGCCGAGTGAAGGGGCAGGCCTTGCCGCCTGCTCCGCACCTGATCCCAAGTGGGTGAAGGAGGAAGGGCATTGCCACCTGCTTGACTCTTCATCCTGGCCAGGTGAAGGGGGCCGGGCATTGACACCTGCTCTGCACCTGATCCCAGCTGAGTGAATGGGGGGGGGCATTGCCTCCTGCTCCACACCTGATTCCAGCTGGGTAAAGGCGGGTGGGCATTGCCACCTGCTCTGCATCTTATCCCAGCTGGGTGAAGGGGGTGGGCATTGCCTCCTGCTCTGCATCTGATTTCAGCTGGGTAAAGGGGGGTGGGCATTGCCACCTGCTCTGCACCTTATCCCAGCTGGGTAAAGGGGGGTGGGCATTGCCACCTGCTAGACTCCTGATCCCGGCTGGGTGAAGGGGGTGGGCATTGCCACCTGCTCGACTCCTGATCCTGGCTGGATGAGGGGTGGTGGACATTGCCACCTGCTCGACTCCTGATCCTGGCTGGGTGAAGGGGGTGGGCATTGCCACCTGCTCTGCACCTTATCCAAGCTGGGTGAAGGGGGTGGGCATTGCCACCTGCTCGACTCCTGATCCTGGCTGGGTGAAGGGGGTGGGCCTTGCCGCCTTCTCTGCACCTGATCCCTGATGAGTAAAGGATGGGCAAGCATTGTCCCCTGCTCTGCGCCTGATCCCAGCTGGGTGAAGGAGGTGGGCATTGCCTCCTGCTCTGCATCTGATTTCAGCTGGGCAAAGGGGGGTGGGCATTGCCACCTGCTCCGCACCTGATTCCAGCTGGGTAAAGGGGGTGGGCATTGCCACCTGATCTGCACCTTATCCCAGCTGGGTGAAGGGGGTGGGCATTGCCTCCTGCTCTGCATCTGATTTCAGCTGGGTAAAGGGGGGTGGGCATTGCCACCTTCTCTGCACCTTATCCCAGCTGGGTGAAGGGGGTGGGCATTGCCTCCTGCTCTGCATCTGATTTCAGCTGGGTAAAGGGGGGTGGGCATTGCCACCTTCTCTGCACCTTATCCCAGCTGGGTGAAGGGGGTGGGCATTGCCTCCTGCTCTGCATCTGATTTCAGCTGGGTAAAGGGGGGTGGGCATTGCCACCTTCTCTGCACCTTATCCCAGCTGGGTGAAGGGGGTGGGCATTGCCTCCTGCTCTGCATCTGATTTCAGCTGGGTGAAGGGGGTGGGCATTGCCACCTGCTCGACTCCTGATCCTGGCTGGGTGAAGGAGTGGGCCTTGCCGCCTTCTCTGCACCTGATCCCTGATGAGTAAAGGATGGGCAAGCATTGTCCCCTGCTCTGCGCCTGATCCCAGCTGGGTGAAGGCAGGGGGCAGGCATTGCCACTTGCTCTGCTCCTGATCTCAGCTTGTTGAAGGTGGGGGGTGGGCATTGCCACCTGCTCCACTCCTGATCCCGGCTGGGTGAAGGCAGGGGTCAGGCATTGCCACCTTCTCCACTCCTGATCTCAGCTGAGTGAAGGCGGGGGGGGGGGGAGGCATTGCCGCCTGTTCCGCGCCTGATTTCAGCCTGGGTTTCCCACCACGGCACGCTCTCTGGAGGTCTGGCTGCCTCATCTGGACTTCCCTCCACAGCAGCGCCCTCTGGAGGCACACCAGGGTAGCAAGTGAGCTGTCTTGAATACACTTAGCCTTTTATATTGTAGCATAAGCTTTCAAGAACCACAGCTCTCTTTGTCAGAGAACTGTTTAGGATTACACTGTTTGAGTCTCAGTAAGAAAGGTGGCTTTTAAAGTGAAGACGAGGATACTGCAGCAACAGTAACCTCAAGGCTTGAGTACTACCACACAATTTACGGGGGACTGCCCTACAAAACAATTCAGAAACTACAGCTGATGTAAAATGCAGTGGCCTGTTTATTATTAGGGTGGGCTGCAAGAAACATATTCCTGCCACCCTGATTGTTACACTGGTTGTTGGTACTTTCTGGGTCCCTTTCAAGGTGTTTCCCTTGATATCCTTCCTGACCTAGGACCCACATACATGAAGGACCAACACACCCAGAATGGGCCTGTGTAGCGTTGTACTCTGCACTGTAGTATCAAGTGACTGTTCAACACCTTGCATAGGTTTGTTCGGATGCCACCCAATCATGGGGAGGAAGGTTTGGTGGCCACTTTAGCCCTATGGAATAGTCTCCCAGCTGAACGCTGTCTTACTTGTTAAGCCTGCTGGCTGTTCTTAGTTTTTAAAATATGTTCTTAATTTTTGGATTTAAAAAAATGTCAGATGTTTCTTGACTTTAAATGGATTTATTTCATAACCTAACTTGGGTTTCATTTGTTTGAGAGAAAGGCAGACTTGAAAGTAGTTTAAATAAATAAATAAATGAAAAGCAGTCATGAGAGGCTGCAAATGTGATCATAGGGGTAACTGATAACCTTCCCTGTAGACCCATTTTCTGATTTTATATCTCCCCCTCAACACACGCGTGCGTGCACGCGCACACACACAGAGAAGGGAGACAGCAGCAGGGGTGGGACGAGATTATAAACTTCCCTCTACCCAAACTGGCAGCCTTCTATAACAGCTTTTTTAAAAAAAAAAAGTGAGCAGGGATTACTACACAGTCGTGCATAAGTAACTTACAAAGTACCCGTTGGGAATTATACCGTGAAAAGCACTATAAGGGGCAAACCAGATGAGATGTTGGGAGATGCATGCAGTTGGCTCCCATGGAAAAATACTGTTGGAAGAGATTTCCGTCTGTCCCCCCTTCTGCTGCAGCCCAAAATGCTCCCCCGAAATGCGCGATGAAGAATTTAACACCTGCATTTCCCTCTCATCTCAAGACAGTGGCAAAACCACTCTGAGGGTTGGCTGTATATTGCTTTATTTGAGCGGGACATGGACATTAGCCAGTAGGCACCTCAGAGCAGGCACCAACATACCCTGAGGCAGAGCAGCTGCCTGGGTTCAGGGCTTCCGGTGGGACCACCCACTACTGCAAACTCCACACCAGTACATTTGTTCCCCATCCACTTGCTTGTGAGTGCTCTACCCGCCGTGTTCCTGGCTGCTCGTGCTGCCCAGCAACCCTGAGGAAGGGCGTCCAGGTGGTTCGCCATAACAGAGCTCCTGGCAGCCAAGGGGAAGCACCCCTAGCTGCAAGCACCACCCTGTGCTGCAGAGAAAAGAGCATGAGGGCCATACCTACAGCTGTAAGCGCGGGTGTTGGAAAGGTTCACAAGTGGGAGGGTTGGGACCTGTGAGGAGGTGGGCAGGAAGGGAGGTGGGCATGGGGGCACACAGAGGTGGACAGAAGAGGCATCCTGGGCCCTCTCTGCCCAGCCCCCCAAACCTGGAACCAGCCCTGAGGCACCCACAACAGCTGTGCACACACTTAGAGCTAAACTACATGAGACGAATTACAT
This sequence comes from Eublepharis macularius, assembly GCF_028583425.1. NCBI lineage: Eukaryota > Metazoa > Chordata > Lepidosauria > Squamata > Eublepharidae > Eublepharis > Eublepharis macularius. The sequence goes on from NC_072797.1 coordinate 133,473,197, forward strand.
GAGGACGCTCAAATGAAGGGAGATGCAATGTTAGCAGAGAAGCGTAGCCTGAATTTCACCTCACTCTACAGAGCTGGCAAAGATTGCTCCTCAGAGGGTTTATTAATTTCCTCTTTGCTTCCAGGAAGGGGAGGTGAAATTGACAGAGTCTTCAGGGAGGCAAAGAGGAAATTAACAAACCCTCTGAGGAACAATCAAACAACCAAGGAAAAACAGTCTCCTACAGGAAAAGTGTTTTTGCCATATATCAAAGGAATTACTGATCAGATGGGAAAGCTTATGAAAAAGCATAACCTTCAAGCAGTATTCAGACCCACCCGAAAAATACAACAGATGCTACGATCAGCAAAAGACAGTAGAGACCCCCTCACCTCTGCAGGAGTATACCGTATACCCTGCAGCTGTGGACAAGTGTACATTGGGACCACAAAGCGTAGCATCCAGACAAGAATAAAAGAACATGAAAGACACTGCAGACTTGGACAACCTGAAAAATCAGCAGTGGCTGAACATAGCCTAACACAAACAGGGCACAGTATCTTATTCCAGGACACCAAAATACTGGACAACACTTCCAACTACTTTGTCAGACTGCACAGGGAAGCCATTGAAATTCACAAGCATAAGCAAAACTTCAACAGGAAAGAAGAAACCTTAAGAATGAACAGAGCATGGTTTCCAGTTCTGAAAAACACCAGGCTAACAAAACACTCTACACCCGACAATAGCCCTGCGGAGAAGATTAGCACATCAAGCACCAATCCATATGCAAAAGAACCTCCTCAGGATACAGTGAAGCCTCCCGCCATTAGCATTCCACACCCTGGGAAACTCTTACAGGATGACTCAGCTCAACCCCACCCCTCCTGAGTAGATACAAATGACCTGCCAACACCTTTTCCACACTGTGACACTGAGAGATCTCTGTCTTTTGGTGCTACACCTCTGAAGATGCCAGCCACAGCTGCTGGCAGAACGTCAGGAACTACAATGCCAAGACCACGGCAATACAGCCCGGAAAACCCACAACAACCATCGTTCTCCGGCCATGAAAGCCTTCGACAATACAATCTTTGCTGGCTCTGTAGAGAGAGGTGAAATTCAGACTACGCTTCCCAGCTAACATTGCTAACATTGTGTAATTCATCTTGTGTAGTTTAGCTCTTAGGAAAATGGATCTGTGTTTCCCTTTAGGGAGGAAAAAACCAGGTTTCCCCCTAGGTATAATCTGAAGCTTTCTAGAAAACTGTAGAATTGATCTGACCAGAGATCACAGTGTGTGGGTGGGTCGGGGAATCCACATACTATGGGCAGTTTTTGCAGTCACACCACTCACATTGCTTTACACATACACACCTATTTTACTATACTTTCAGCACTATTGCCTCAGTAACACTCTACTAGACTTTGACACTGAAAAAGTAATTAAATGACTTTTTTAATATGTATAAACATCTTATTTGCAATAGCTTCACAATATAGTCTTTTGACAGTGTTTACCAGAGTGGTGTTTCTGAAATCTCACTGCCAAAACAGCTCTAATAAACCAGCTTTTTAGGTTGTTCCCATGTAAATTCATCTCTTCCAAAATGCCCATAGCATGCAGTCTGTTGATAAATGGGTCTCTTTAAGTCCAGTTCCCTATAAGTAAAGACAAGACACTTATTATCTCACAAGACTTAAGTATTTGTATAACTTTTTATATAATGCACGCACACATACATTTTCAACTCTAAAAAGAAGCAAAACAAAAATGGATAATATTGCCATAGGGATCTATTTCAGGTTAGAACGCGTAATATTGCAATGGATTTCGTCCAGTTCCTACTGCAAGTACATAAAACTAAATTGGCTGGCATGAAATCTTTGAAAATGTACAGAATTTCCATCCAGTTAGTTGAAATGAATTTGCAAATGGTTACCTATGGGAGCACCATCAAAGTCAGAACATAAAAGCTTTAACCAAAAGACAGCAAGCAACAGAAAATGTGTGGTTTGGAGTATGGGGTACAGCCCCTGAAATGTTGCAGTAAGTAACTTAGTTGCACCTGTAAAAATATGCAATAGAATGGCCAGCAAAGAACATTTTGAAAAGTATAACCTAATTTACAGTACAATCCTAAGTAGAGTTACGCCCAGGGCTTTTTTTTTCTGAGAAAAGAGGTGGTGGAACTCAGTGGGTTGCCAGCACGGGGCAACTCCTGGTGGGAGGTGGTGCCCCTGGTACCACATGCAGGACTGCACAATGATGTATGTCACTTTGGGTCAGCTGGAACAAGGGGGGATTTTTTTCAAAGTTTAAATCGCCCTTGGTGAAAATGGTCACATGGCTGGTGTCCCCGCCCCCTGATCTCCAGACAGAGGGGAGTTGAGATTGTCCTCCGCGCCACTGGAGCAGCGCGGAGGGCAATCTCAACTCCCCTCTGTCTGGAGATCAGGGGGCGGGGCCACCGGCCATGCAACCATTTTCAAGAGGTGCCGGAACTCCGTTCCACCACGTTCCAGCTGAAAAAAGGCCCTGGTTATGCCCTTCTGAGGTTTAATGGGATGTTAAATACCAGGTGATGTTATTTACCTCCATGCCATGAAAAGTTTCAACTGCCAGTTTCCACACAGGAAGCTTTTATCAAAGAGACAGGGCCCTTTTTTCCCCAGGCCAGTTGGCAACTCTAAAATGAAGTGTTTGGGGAGGTGTTTTCCCCCTGCCCCCATTCGTGCTTGGTCTGTAACACTGTAGATGCTACATCAGAGCATGACAAAAGCTAGGATCCCAGGATCTCAGATCCCAGGATCCATTAAAGACAGACAAACCTGATGATAGGGCCAAGACGAAGGTCAAAGTTCTTCTGAACAATCTTGAGCAACTCTTCTTCTGATCTGTCCGACGTGCCATAGTGGAACACTGATATGGCTAGAGGGTGACTCAGCCCAATGGCATAAGACAGCTGAGAGGATAAAGCAAATTTAAGTACCTTGCAAATGAACAGCTTTTTGTCAGTAAGAATGTATAGCTCAGTAGTTAGCAAGAATAGATAACTGCAGCTTGGGATCCCTTGGGGTAATTTATCAGAAGAACATGCTGTTAAGCCGATTACTAGGTTATCCTGCTGTGCGATAAGGTCTGGTGCTTTCCTCTTGCCAAGACATATGTTATAGCATTCTCTTAAAGGTGATCTTCCAAAAAGTGGTGAAGGGCACATAACTACTTAACTCAGATGGAGGATACTTGGAATAGTTTGAAAAACAGAAGCTCAGCTCTTCCTTGGCTTGGGAAATTTAAAATTTTTAACAAATCAAGGCTAATCTACTTCTGTGCCTAATTCATAAATGTAAAACAGGTTTGTCAGTCTCTAAGCTAGGTGGTAGGCACTTAAAAAAACCCATTGGATCTAGGCTGCAATCCTATGCACATTTACTTGTGAGTAAGCCCACTGAATTCAATCAGTGAATAAATGTGCGTAGGATCAGGCTGTTACAGACAGGACACTCCTGTACAGTCAACCAAACGCAAAAGCCATGGCATGCTTGTGTAGGATTGTGATTTTGAAAGCTGCCTTAAATAATTAATTCTTAGTTGCTCTTGTTCATGGCAGAGCTAAAATTTGAACCCAGGGATCCCAGCTTACACAGCTCACGCTCTCTGTCTTCGCATTCAGGATCGCTTGTTGCCTTCAGTCATCTGTTTGTACATACTTTTAGGCAGGGCTTTTTTTCAGCAGGAACACGGTGGAACGGAGTTCCGGAACCCCTTGAAAATGGTCACATGGCTGGTGGCCTCGCCCCCTGATCTCCAGACAGAGGGGAGTTTAGATTGGCCTCGCAGAGGGCAATCTAAACTCCCCTCCGTCTGGAGATCAGGGGGCGGGGCCACCAGCCATGTGACCATTTTCTCCGAGGGCAACCCACTGAGTTCCACCACCTCTTTTCCCAGAAAAAAAGCCCTGCTTTTAGGGATAGCGGGTTAGACAACGGAAAACAGAATCCAGCACATTCAATTCAGGTCTGAATGTGGGATTAGTGGTCTCTGTACATACTTTAAGTCAAAAGTCCTTTCAATCATCCAATATATTATATCTCCTAGCAGTTTTGCTCATCTTCTGCAGGTGGGCCATTCTGCTGTATCTCTGCATCATGTCCCCCTGAATGTTCCAGGCAATTATAGAATTATTTGCTCACAGAGGAGGCACACCAAGAACACAGACCCCCAAAGAGGTCTCAAGTAAAAATTTTGAGGCGCAAGAGTGAAGATTCTTTCCAATTTCAATTCAGAAAGAAGTTGCTCTCTTCTACCAGAAATTTGGAAAACACTGACATAATATCACACCATCGGCAGCCAATGTGAGTATGAAATTGTCATGATATCTGTACTCGAATGGAACATGTTGAGTGAAAATTATAGCCTGAGTTTGCCAGCAAATACTCAACAGGAAATTACGGCCTTTCCCATCTTCCTGAAAACTGTAGCAGTACAAGTCAGAGAGGCATAATGGTTAGTCATAATGGGAGACCCAAGTTCAAATCTGAACTCTGCCGTGGAAGCTTGTTAGGTGACCTTGGGTCAGTCACTCCCTCCCTCGGTTTAATCCAACTGGCTGGGTTGTTGTAAGCATAAAATGGAGGAGCAGAGAACGATTTTGTAAGTAGCGTTGGGTCTCTACCGGGGAGAAGAACAGGGTATGAATAAACACACTGTTCATAGTTTCAGCTGGGTAGCCCTGCTGGCCAGCAGTAAAACAACAGGACTTGAGTCCAGTGGCACTTTAGAGACTAACAAAATTTTCAGAGTATAAGCTTTCAAAAGTCAAAGCTTCCTTGTATCTAACAGACAGCTTGACAGCCCATAGGCCACACACTAGAACAAAGTTTAAGAATTAAAAATAACAGTTAAAGAAAAGGTTGCTACGTCCACGACACGGCTTTTGCAAAGGCTACTCAGTAATAGTTTTAATTTTAAGGAGTCAGGAATGTTTGAATGCTTCAGTAGCCATTTTTTAAGGAATCCCTCTCTGGCTTGTTCGTGCTTTGGACAGTGAAAGAAGGTATGGGACAGAGCGAGTCAACTTCAGCCAAAGGGCGGTCTCAGAAGCGTTGATCTGATGGGATCCTGAGGAAGCGACTCTTCATGTGGGCTGTCGGCAATGCTTTGCAACATGCAACCATGTATGACCGCCTCAGTTTTGGAACTACCAGCATACTGAGGTAATGAGGTGGATTGAACTGGGTAGGATATTTAATTCCCAGGTAGAGCGGGGAGCATTTTCATCTAGCGTCCTTTTGAAGGGAATCCCAGTCCTGTTTAAATAGCTTCTCTATAAGTAGCTCTCGTCTTTTCCCCGTTAAAGCTCTTGGGCCCCATGAACGTAATTTAGTAGGTCATGTCAACAAAGCATGTCACATGTATGGCTGGGCATATATCTTTGCTCTTCAGCATCAAGGAAGATCAACAGCTCGGACATTCAATGAACAAACTGCACTGAATAATCACTGAGGATGTTTCAAGGGCTTCATGTCAATGTTGCATGGTCAACCAAGGCAGACAGTGCCAGACAAAGATACGAGCAACGAAGTCCACACTATTAATAGCTTTCACGAGTCCCTGTTTATTACCCAGCTGGGAAACTGCTCTCTACCCTTCCTAATGCTGCTGACATTGCACTCAATCACTACAGCTCCTATTTCTTCAGCGTGCCCAATGGACCATAACACCAGCTTGTTCTCTTACCTGGACCAACGCTCTTCTGCAGAGGCCAGCTTTCACCAAGGACTTCGCCACCCATCGAGCCGCATAGGCAGCTGAGCGATCAACTTTGGAGGGATCTTTCCCTGAAAAAGCACCTCCGCCATGGGCCCCCCCATCCCCCATAGGTATCAACAATGATCTTTCTGCCAGTCAGGCCAGCATCACTCTAAAGAAAAGAGATAGATACATATAGTCATCAGCAGGGCTTTTTTTCTGGGGAAACAGGTGGTGGAACTCAGTGGGTTGCCCTCGGAGAAATGGTCACTTGGCTGGTGGCCCCGCCCCCTGATCTCCAGACAGAGGGCAATCTCAACTCCCCTCTGTCTGGAGATCAGGGGGCGGGGCCACTAGCCATGTGACCATTTTCAAGGGGGTCCGGAACTCCGTTCCACCACATTCCCGCTGAAAAAAAGCTCTGGTTTTCAGGTTTCTTAGTTTGCTGATACAGAAGATGTCACATGCATCCTTCAGGACTGTAATAATGTCCCTGTAACATCAAAGAGAAGGTGAAGTTCAGACAGGTATTGCCGTATTTGACAGCAAAAGGCTGGCTTCTATGTAGGCCTGCCAGGATATTAACGCAAGGTACTGCTGCAAACTCACAGCATTTGCGGGAAAATCTAATATTTAAAAAGGGAGTGGGTATAACCCCCCTCTCAAAATTAACGTTGCATGGGCAGATGTGGCAAAAGACAAGCGTCTGAGCAACCTCCCTTAAAATTGGTGCATGAAAGCTGGTGGTGACATTGGTGCAGCACCTATGACGACGGTAAAAGGGAGGAAGAGACAGAGAGGAGAGGCCGTTTGGGCCAGCAGCAAGGGAAGAAGGGAGGGAAGGGGGATTTCTCTTTCTCTGCATGAACTCCCCCGTCCCCCGATCGCATGAGTATACTTTGTAGGGGGTTTTTTTCTGCAAAGTGAAACAATCCTATTATCACACGACACTGCAGATGAGCTCCAAGGATCACTTACTATGGGATAGCCCACATACTGAGTTGTTACCGGAAGTGGTCTCCTTGCAATAAATCGTTTGTGGGGAAATTAGCTAGCAAGGAGCATGGCTATGCAAGAGGCCAGCAACTCTGGGATCTATCACCGGTGTATACCAGGTTTCTTCCAAAATAGCAAACGAGGCTGGTTCTTAAGGTCAAATAACTTATTAAAGAACAAAATGGCGTGCACATACACTCACAATTACAGGGTAAAAATAATCATACACACGCACAGAGACCTAGGAAGTTTAGCCAGAAATTGGGGATAGAGAGAGGGAGCAAATATATCTACCTATCCTGGAGAGGGGGTGGGGTCCAGTCCATGGAGAAGAGGGTAGCTTCGAACACCAGCGTCCTTGGCTTAAGGGAGTAAGAGGCTTAGGCAAACCTCAAGGGAACAATGCTTGTGGATCCAGTAAGCGTGAACTATTTGAATGAGGCCAGAGCTCTACCTTTGTAGGTAAAATGTGCCCTGAGGTGGAAGAGCCCACCTAGCCGTTAGAACAAAGGCTCCAACGGTTAGTTCCTCGGTTAGACAAAAGGCTTGAGTACCTTGATCGGTAGCTGCCAGGGTGTGTAAAAGCAAATGCAAAACGTGTTCTAGTTCTGCACAAAAGGGATCATTAGTTAGTGAATTCTACCGGAGCCAAGTTGATGGATTTTAGGGGACTGTACTTTTCCAGGAACATCTGTATATACTTATGAATGTCATTTGATTAGCTCCTCAATCAAGGACAGGTGATTCATCACAAGAGGAGGAAAAGGAATGTGCTAAGTGGGGATGACTCTGCGAGACCTTTGTTGCACTGGGCACCTGCGGGGCTGGAGAGATAGTAAATCCAATCACCTTTTAATCACTCTGCATTCCTGTGCGGTATTCCATGCCTGCCGTTCTCTCCCGGGCGGGATTCAGCAACTGTTAGAGGCTCTCTGGTGGCAATATAGCAGCCATTTTAACTCCAGAGGCCTGAACATCTTTAATATCATAAGTAGCCGTATTAAAATGGCTATTGGGCCAACTACTTACATAGTCTAGTGGTAACATCCTTCATGTAGTGAGGAGCAAGATTGGGAAGGACTCAGAAGTACTGAACAGTGTCACATGCGAGGAAAGTCACTTGCATGTACAGCCATATGTGTGATTTTCCCAATATGAAAAAAGCAAGAGTCCAGTAGCACTGATAAGGCTAACAAAATCTGTGGTATGAGTCTTCAGATGTATCTGAAGAAGTGAGCTGTGACTCACCAAAGCTCATACCCTACCACAAATTTTGTTAGTCTTATAGGTGCTACTGGACTCTTGCTCTTTTCTACTGCAACATGGCTACCCATCTTGATCTTGCCCATTATATTCCTCCACAAAAAGGATGGAACATCAAGTAGTAGGTGAGTTATACTTTTATGCACAGTTCACAACTGATCCTTGCCACGTGGTCCGCAGGGCTCACAAGTCCTAGATTCACTCTTCACCATGTGAAAGGGTAAACAAAATTAAACAAGAGCTATGTATTTCAGGATGGGATTGACAGTGGATCGTAGGACACCAAAAGCCAAAGACTCTCAAGATAAAACTCAGGGAAAAACTGGGAGAGCAATTACTGGCATATGATATTGTAAGGGAAGGGGGAACCAATGCCGTTAAGAAGCTGGGTTTGAGCTGCAGCCAAAATTTGATGCAGAAACCTCTCAATATATTCTTCCTGAACTTTCTAAGTCTTTTTTTACCCTGACAAGCAAGACTTTTGGAAGCCTAATCATCTTAGAAGAACATAACTTTAGAACTGCACGATAAAATACTATTTCTAAAGTGATGCTGCCACCTGGTGGTCACCTATACGCATACTGTTTTATGGTTGTTGGGGGTTTTCCGGGCTGTATTGCCGTGGTCTTGGCATTGTAGTTCCTGACGTTTCGCCAGCAGCTGTGGCTGGCATCTTCAGAGGTGTAGCACCAAAAGACAGAGATCTCTCAGTGTCACAGTGTGGAAAAGATGTAGGTCATTTGTATCTACTCAGGAGGGGTGGGGTTGAGCTGAGTCATTCTGTAAGAGTTTCCCAGGGTGTGGAATGCTAATGGAGGGAGGCTTCACTGTAACCTGAGGAGGTTCTTTTGCATATGGATTGGTGCTTGATGTGCTAATCTTCTCTGCAGGGCTATTGTCGGGTGTGGAGTGTTTTGTTGGCCTGGTGTTTTTCAGAACTGGAGCCCATGCTCTGTTCATTCTTAAGGTTTCTTCTTTCCTGTTGAAGTTTTGCTTATGCTTGTGAATTTCAATGGCTTCCCTGTGCAGTCTGACAAAGTAGTTGGAAGTGTTGTCCAGTATTTTGGTGTCCTGGAATAAGATACTGTGCCCTGTTTGAGTTAGGCTATGTTCAGCCACTGCTGATTTTTCAGGCTGTCCAAGTCTGCAGTGTCTTTCATGTTCTTTTATTCTTGTCTGGATGCTACGCTTTGTGGTCCCGATGTAAACTTGTCCACAGCTGCAGGGTATACGGTATACTCCTGCAGAGGTGAGGGGGTCTCTGCTGTCTTTTGCTGATCGTAGCATCTGTTGTATTTTTCGGGTGGGTCTGAATACTGCTTGAAGGTTATGCTTTTCCATAAGCTTTCCCATCTGATCAGTAATTCCTTTGATATATGGCAAAAACACTTTTCCTGTAGGTGACTGTTTTTCCTTGGTTGTTTGATTCATCCTGGGTTTGATTGCTCTTCGGATTTCATTTCTGGAGTAGCCATTTGCCTGAAGTGCGTGGTTTAGATGATTAATTTCCTCATTGAGAAAGCGCGGCTCACATATCCGTCTTGCACGATCCACTAATGTTTTCATTATGCCTCTTTTCTGTCGGGGGTGGTGATTGGAGTTTTTGTGTAAGTACCGATCAGTGTGAGTTGGTTTCCTGTAGACCTTGTGACCTAACTGAAAGTTTGCTTTGCGGATGACCAAGGTATCTAGGAATGAGAGTTTTCCCTCACTTTCTTTCTCCATTGTGAATTGTATGTTCAGGTGGATGTTGTTGAGATGATTCAAAAACTCCCTCAATTCTTCCTCCCCATGGCTCCAAATGATGAATGTATCATCCACAAACCGGAACCATACACTGGGTTTGTGGGGTGCTGATTCTAGAGCTGTTTTTTCAAAATGTTCCATGTAGAAGTTTGCTATAACTGGGCTGAGTGGGCTCCCCATGGCCACCCCATCCATCTGTTCATAGAATTCGTTGTCCCATTGGAAGTAACTGGTTGTCAGACAATGATGGAATAAGGCTGTTACATCCTCTGGGAAAATCTGATTAATCAGTGCAATAGTGTCTTTTACTGGAACCTTGGTAAACAGGGATACAACATCAAAACTGACAAGTATGTCTTGTGGATTGAGTTTCAGAGAACTGATTTTGTTGATGAAATCTGCTGAATCTTTGATGTAAGACGAGGTTTTCCCGATGTGGTCCTGCAGGAGATCTGCCAGATGTCTAGCTAATTCATATGTCGGTGAACCAATGGCACTCACAATGGGTCGGAGTGGGACTGAATCTTTATGTATTTTGGGGAGTCCATATAGTCTAGGTGGCTGTGCTTCAGTCTTGCATAGTTTTCTGTGCGTGTCGGGATGTAGTGAGGAATTCTTGATCAGCGCATTTGTTAGCCTGGTGATTTTGCAAGTGGGATCTCGTTTTAGTTTTTTGTAGGTGGAGGGGTCCAGGAGTTCCTTAATCTTCTTTTTGTATTCCTCCGTTTTCATGATCACTGTAGCATTGCCTTTATCAGCTGGTAGAATGATGATGTCTGGATCTGCATTGAGGGTCTTGATGGCATTTCTCTCCTTGCGTGTTATATTGCTGGTGGGAAGCTTTGCCTTTCGTAGAATCCTGGCTGTCTCTCCTCTTATTTCCTCAGCTTCCTCTTCAGGTAGATGACGGATGGCAGCTTCTACATTTGCAATGATGTCTTCCACAGGAATTCTGGTGGGGGTGACTGCAAAGTTTCCTCCCTTTGCCAAGATGGAGGTTTCTTCTGGTGAGAGTTGACGGTCTGTCAGATTGATGACAATGCATGCATTGTCGAGCATTGGGCTTGTCTGTCTTTTTTCTTGTAGTTTGTTAAACTTCTGCTTCTGTCTGGATGTGTGGTTGGTAAACACTTGTTCCATCTTCCTGTAGGTGAGATTATCGACCTTGTCCCAATCCTGACTTCTCATTTTATGGCTGGTGTTGATATGCAAGCAAAATAGCTCCTTGTCTGTGGCAGCAAGTTCTCTGCGGGTAGTGTGGATTCTCTCACGTAAGAGGGCCTGTTCTAGACGGTCATAAATGCGGTTCGCCTGTGTGGTTTTGAAGATTCTTTTAGTTGTGAGAAAAGATGGAATGGTTCTTGTGTCCCTGCAGCGTAGAAGAAAGGTCGTGAAAGCCTTCGACAATACATCGAACACCTCTACGGGGAGGAAACATTCCAACAGACCCGAAGATTGGAAACACTTCGGAACAAGAAAGCACATCTACTCTGTTCTTTGACCTTTCTTCTACGCTGCAGGGACACAAGAACCATTCCATCTTTTCTCACAACTAAAAGAATCTTCAAAACCACACAGGCGAACCGCATTTATGACCGTCTAGAACAGGCCCTCTTACGTGAGAGAATCCACACTACCCGCAGAGAACTTGCTGCCACAGACAAGGAGCTATTTTGCTTGCATATCAACACCAGCCATAAAATGAGAAGTCAGGATTGGGACAAGGTCGATAATCTCACCTACAGGAAGATGGAACAAGTGTTTACCAACCACACATCCAGACAGAAGCAGAAGTTTAACAAACTACAAGAAAAAAGACAGACAAGCCCAATGCTCGACAATGCATGCATTGTCATCAATCTGACAGACCGTCAACTCTCACCAGAAGAAACCTCCATCTTGGCAAAGGGAGGAAACTTTGCAGTCACCCCCACCAGAATTCCTGTGGAAGACATCATTGCAAATGTAGAAGCTGCCATCCGTCATCTACCTGAAGAGGAAGCTGAGGAAATAAGAGGAGAGACAGCCAGGATTCTACGAAAGGCAAAGCTTCCCACCAGCAATATAACACGCAAGGAGAGAAATGCCATCAAGACCCTCAATGCAGATCCAGACATCATCATTCTACCAGCTGATAAAGGCAATGCTACAGTGATCATGAAAACGGAGGAATACAAAAAGAAGATTAAGGAACTCCTGGACCCCTCCACCTACAAAAAACTAAAACGAGATCCCACTTGCAAAATCACCAGGCTAACAAATGCGCTGATCAAGAATTCCTCACTACATCCCGACACGCACAGAAAACTATGCAAGACTGAAGCACAGCCACCTAGACTATATGGACTCCCCAAAATACATAAAGATTCAGTCCCACTCCGACCCATTGTGAGTGCCATTGGTTCACCGACATATGAATTAGCTAGACATCTGGCAGATCTCCTGCAGGACCACATCGGGAAAACCTCGTCTTACATCAAAGATTCAGCAGATTTCATCAACAAAATCAGTTCTCTGAAACTCAATCCACAAGACATACTTGTCAGTTTTGATGTTGTATCCCTGTTTACCAAGGTTCCAGTAAAAGACACTATTGCACTGATTAATCAGATTTTCCCAGAGGATGTAACAGCCTTATTCCATCATTGTCTGACAACCAGTTACTTCCAATGGGACAACGAATTCTATGAACAGATGGATGGGGTGGCCATGGGGAGCCCACTCAGCCCAGTTATAGCAAACTTCTACATGGAACATTTTGAAAAAACAGCTCTAGAATCAGCACCCCACAAACCCAGTGTATGGTTCCGGTTTGTGGATGATACATTCATCATTTGGAGCCATGGGGAGGAAGAATTGAGGGAGTTTTTGAATCATCTCAACAACATCCACCTGAACATACAATTCACAATGGAGAAAGAAAGTGAGGGAAAACTCTCATTCCTAGATACCTTGGTCATCCGCAAAGCAAACTTTCAGTTAGGTCACAAGGTCTACAGGAAACCAACTCACACTGATCGGTACTTACACAAAAACTCCAATCACCACCCCCGACAGAAAAGAGGCATAATGAAAACATTAGTGGATCGTGCAAGACGGATATGTGAGCCGCGCTTTCTCAATGAGGAAATTAATCATCTAAACCACGCACTTCAGGCAAATGGCTACTCCAGAAATGAAATCCGAAGAGCAATCAAACCCAGGATGAATCAAACAACCAAGGAAAAACAGTCACCTACAGGAAAAGTGTTTTTGCCATATATCAAAGGAATTACTGATCAGATGGGAAAGCTTATGGAAAAGCATAACCTTCAAGCAGTATTCAGACCCACCCGAAAAATACAACAGATGCTACGATCAGCAAAAGACAGCAGAGACCCCCTCACCTCTGCAGGAGTATACCGTATACCCTGCAGCTGTGGACAAGTTTACATCGGGACCACAAAGCGTAGCATCCAGACAAGAATAAAAGAACATGAAAGACACTGCAGACTTGGACAGCCTGAAAAATCAGCAGTGGCTGAACATAGCCTAACTCAAACAGGGCACAGTATCTTATTCCAGGACACCAAAATACTGGACAACACTTCCAACTACTTTGTCAGACTGCACAGGGAAGCCATTGAAATTCACAAGCATAAGCAAAACTTCAACAGGAAAGAAGAAACCTTAAGAATGAACAGAGCATGGGCTCCAGTTCTGAAAAACACCAGGCCAACAAAACACTCCACACCCGACAATAGCCCTGCAGAGAAGATTAGCACATCAAGCACCAATCCATATGCAAAAGAACCTCCTCAGGTTACAGTGAAGCCTCCCTCCATTAGCATTCCACACCCTGGGAAACTCTTACAGAATGACTCAGCTCAACCCCACCCCTCCTGAGTAGATACAAATGACCTACATCTTTTCCACACTGTGACACTGAGAGATCTCTGTCTTTTGGTGCTACACCTCTGAAGATGCCAGCCACAGCTGCTGGCGAAACGTCAGGAACTACAATGCCAAGACCACGGCAATACAGCCCGGAAAACCCCCAACAACCATCGTTCTCCGGCCGTGAAAGCCTTCGACAATACATACTGTTTTATGCTTCATCTTCGGTTGCAGGCAGTGGAAATATACGCCCAGGAAGAGGGACTGCTAAGCATGTCCCCTCCACCCCCACCATGGTGACGTTAGTCACTAAAAAAAAAAAAAGCCTGCATAGCTCTATTCTTCATCATATTGTAACGTTACTAACAGTGCAGTCCTAATTACACTTAGCTGGGAGTAAGTCCCATTGATTGTACTTGTACGTACTTCTGACTCATCCTAGGTTGAATTGGTCTGTTAATGGAGACAGCTAGTTTTTAGATTACCAGCAAAAGGCATCTGAAGTGGTATCCACACACGGTGGGATACTGCGCCACCGTTGCACTACCCCGATCATTCAAATCTGGATTTTCCCGTGGGGGGAGAAGCCAATCCCATTGCAAATAACTGCCGCAGTGCAACACTGAACGATTGTGTAGTTGCAGGGTCATTCATAAATAAAATGCCAGCTTTCGATCCCACTGTGGTCTGTTTTTCTCCCACAACTCACAAACGCCCCCTCTCCCCCCGTCCTTCTGAGCTCTTCTTCCAACTGTCTGGGCCTGCTCCCTCACCGGCTGTTGGGCTATTACCTTAGGACCCCCTTCCAGAAACGCTTTACTTGGCAAGAGATGGTAGACTGTCTTCTCATCCAGGTATTTTGCTGGGATGACTTCTTTCACAACTCTGCCCATCAGCTCTTCCTGCATTTGTTTCAGGGGCACTCCGGGAGCGTGATGGACCGAAAGCACCAAGGTGTGCACGCGGAGGGGCTCCACGGCGCCACTGACTTCTCGGTATTCCATTGTGACCTGAAAAATTGGCAGCAGGAGACCAGATTTTTATAACCCTCACATTCTTGTATCTATTTACTTCTTGTATAGCCTGCCTTTCTTGCTGAGCCTTAAAATGAATTATACAATTGAAAATGCAGTAAGAACACTGCAACATATAAAAATCAATGTAAGATAGCTATAAAAAATTGGGGACAATGCACTAAAAGCAGTGTAATGTGTACAATAAAGCTAGATTACAAGACTGGCGACCAATGCCATGCATATATGTAAAAATCTACATTGGGTGGTTATATCTCCTACTGAACAAGTATGCATAAACGATCACTCTGCTACAGAAGAAGATTGCTGGGTGACTTGGAGCCAGTCACATGCTGTCTGCCTAGCCTACCTCACAGGGCAGTTGTAAAAATAAAATGGAGGGGAGGAATACAATGTAAGCTGCTTTGGGTCCCCAGTGGGGAGAGAGGCGAGGTATACATGAAATAAATAAATAAACTACCATGTTAATCTAGCCATCTCTCTGTTGCTGATTATAGGGAGTTTATATTTATCCAGGAAAATTCAAGCAGCCAATCCCATCACCCTGCTTCTTCCCCATTTGCCGTTTGAAATGGCCGTATTGCAGAAAAATATGACCACTTTAATCTGCCAAATTGCTTCAACTGTTCCATGACCGGCCCCGGCGACGTGTGGAGTTGTTGACAGTGTTACGGCTTCTTCTCGGTGTGGATGAGGCTCGCTTGTCAGCTGTAGCATTTCCGCCATTCCTCGCTCTCCGTTGTTCCCCCTGGACGCAACTTGTCCTGCAAGCAGCCACGCTTGTTCACTTGATCCTTCACGCTGTTTACCAACCTGTGTTTTCCCATCTGGCCTAAGCCAGGCCAAAGTGCCATCCCTCTCCAGGGACTTCAGCTTTGCATTCAGTTTGTGTGCAAGCAGAATAGTGAAGGGCATGCACCCCTCGCTTTCATCTGTGGCATAACCGAACATCATGCCCTGCATCAGAATGCAAACAGATCGGACATGTTTATCAACCTTTAGACAGATCTGAATTTCTACTATGTTAGAACGATTGAAGAAGTTTTCTTAGGCAAATGTTTTCCCCGCATCGCGTTCTTTTAAATCCCAGTGGCCCGTGGCTCATGTGACCAAGAACTCAGCGTGACATCTCTGGGGCATCTTCCTCTACAAGAAGTGGTTCTGGAGGGCATGGAGGTGGTGTTAACATAGGGTCTGTATGCTGGCATTATGATGATGCCCGGCCTGTCCGTGCTTCCAAGGAGGAGGTAACTGAGTGGGTCTCTAGGGCTCTGCAACAAAGAGCCAGAGAAAGCCTCAAGTACGGAGCACAAAACCTAAAACAACTCCACAGGCCTGGGGGCAAACAGCTGAATAGAATGCCAGGATATACCTACTGGTGTGTTGCCAGCACATGCCCCCCCAGTGTTACCCTAATAGGGGGATCTTCTTGTGAGTTGGGGGGGATTAGCATTAAAGGCAATGCAACGAGGGGGGGGGTAACTGGGAAATCTCCACCTATGTATACTGGGATTGCTCCCTTAGGGAACTCTCAAAAGAATCAGGCAGATGTTCAATAGGAAAAGGTTGTTTTAGTAAAGCAGAAATAAGAAAGCAACTGGACAAAATACACACAGCACACACACAAAATGCATACAGGACCAGCTAGGGAATTATTGAGGAAAGGGGAAGAAAGCAGTTTCAGGGAGGGCTATAGTTACCAGTCTTGAAGAAGAAGGTCCACGGAGGCTGCAAGGAAATGATCAGCGCTTCACAGAAGGGGAAGAGAGGGCTCAGGCATATCTGAGGGCGAGTCGGTGGGTCTCAGAACACACGCACAGAGCACATGGCTGGGGAGTTTAATTATAGGGCAAAATGTGTCCTGGGGCAAAACTGACGTCTTGCCTCAAAGACAATGGCTTGATGACTTCTCTGGAGGTTGGGACAGTAAGTTTAGGAGAGGCTCCATGGCTCTACCTGAGGTGGACAAAAGGTGTGAATGGGGCTCGATGACCCGGCAACTGCTGGATGGGGAGAGGTATCAGGCTCACTGAATAGCTCTGATTAGGGTAAGTGGGTGAGGGAAGAGAAGCAGGACACTGATGGGATTAGCCCCAAGAGTTCTTGGGAGACCCCATTGTTCTTAGGCATGTGTCACTCTCTGGGGCATGGGGGGGGGTGGGCACAGCTAGCCTCGCTCAGCTGCTGGTAGTTTCCCATGCTGCAACTGCGCTGGCAACCACCCTTGGCTAGGAGGTGCCATGTGCTTATGGCATAAGAGGAAGGGGTTTATGATATTTAACCAGATATTACATTCATAAGCTGCCTTTTAGCATGATAGGGGTCTGACTGCTAACCCCAGTGCAAGGCAGCTTGGGTGCCTGTTCCAATCAGACTGACTCATCTTTGAAGGGAAATAAGGAATCCATGATGTACCTCACCAGCGATGCCACAAGCTTGCCAACCCTTGGGGGAGGAGCTTGTGCCTCCAAAATTCAGCCTGAGTGCCCATTGAAGGCTAATAAGGGAATGGGAGGTCATAGCTCAAAGACACCCCCCACCCAAATTATCTCGTTTTATTCTGGGCGGAAAATAAAGGAGATTTAACAGGGTGGGGAGGGAGACGTGTTTTACTTGATCTCCCGCTCCAATATCATCGTCAGTCTTTCCGCAAAAGACAGCCTCTTTGATTTCTTGACACTGCTGTTCCAGGGCTATCAGCACAGTACAAGTCTTGTAATCCAGTCCTGGAAAGTCAAGAAAAAGCCACTGTAATGAGCTCTTTGTCTGCCTGACCTGTTTGGATACAGCGTGTACCTGAATCCCATTGAAATCTATGGCATGCAAATGTGAGCTACGTATCATTGGCCACCCTTTCATGGTACCAGTCTTTTGCACCTGGGTTCTCCTGTGTGGACAGGAGCTATTACAACAGCACAAGAGTGCAATACGGAATAGTATTTGGATGCAAGCATCGTCTACGCACTCACAGCAGATCATGCACCAAAACTGGGCTGAACCATGTCAGACTGCAAGTGGGAGAATCCTGTGGCTGAATATTCTCCCAAATGAGACATTGCCTACACAGAAAAACAAGAGGTTATAGAAAAAAGTACTAGATTCTCCCTGATATGCTAACTTTCTACTTGCAGAGAGGTTTGCATGTGCGAGGGGGGGCACTGAAACAAGCAGTCTGACATGATTCACTCAAGATCTGCCTGGGCTCTATATTTAAGCAACTTCAAGAGCACATTTATTACATTCAGATATCCTGCTTTCTAGTCCAATAGCAAGACTCTTAAGACAGCTAATGGGTACAATAAAATGGTCGTAATAAAGCACAATAAAAAACATCATTCAAGGAAAGCTCAGACACACATCTCAACAACCCTCCATTCTCTCCAAAGGTTCTGCTAAACAGTTATTCACTTAAACTATTGCTCTCCCGGCCTGGCAAATTCTGAAATTTGTACACAATGCAGTCTCCGGTAAAAGTTAAACACAAGAGACGAATTAAAAGTCCTGAGGAAAAAAAGAAAAAACCCTGACCAGAAGGAGGCACTGGCCAGCACTTTGAACTGTGCCCAGAAGAGCTCCATAGCCAGTGAGGCTCTTTTAGGACCTCCATGTATCTTAACCCTCAAGCTCCCTACAGCATTTTGCACCAGTGGGAAATTCTGAACAGCCCTTCCTCTGTTCCTAACGGAGCTGGGAAGTATTCTTAGGATTGCACTGTAAGGTTCAGTGAAGCGGCATCGTTCTTTGGATTACACTCAGTATTTCTCATGCAGAGGCTCCCATAGATAACACCCTTAGGGATCCTAATGGCTGACCAAGCTACAAAAGGAAAGGGGCTTCACCCACTAGCCACCCACCTCCCAGAGTGACTGTTGTGGGGATAATAATAATTTATTTTGTAAACCACTCTGAATGGGCGTTAAGTTGTCCTGAAAGGTGGTATATAAATCAAATGTTGTTATTGTTGTTAAAACATGCATATTTCGAACACTCCTGGAGCACAGCGCTTCTGGCAGCACTTTCAACCAATGTCTGTCAGTGGGTCCAGACCATATCACAGAAAGCAGTCCTAGGTAGGTCTACTCAGAAGTAATGGGGCTTACTCACAGCAAAGTGCCCATAGGACTGCTGCTTTAGAGATTCTGTCAGCTGAATATCTTCTAGGCAAAATGATTTTAGAGGAAGTCAAAATATCATTCGGTCCTGAAGAGCGCTTAGCTTTTCCCACTTGCAAAGTCTTTCTTCGTGCTCAGTCAACTCCCAAAAGCCATGTCATTTGGGCAAGTCGCACACAACCCACCTTTGGAAGAGTCGTCATACCCAATCTTCTTTACGGTCTCTCTCACAACCTGCTGGTAGTCCACAACAGCTTTGGAAGTAATTTCCCCACACAGCAGGATCATCCCCGTTTTAGCCACACATTCTGCAGAAAACACCGATAGAGAGATTGTCAGTTACATGACACTATATATCCAAGATGGATAGCGTTCCCCTAGAGAACAGATGGGTAAGCCTCCTTAGGTCCTGTGGTATAGCCCTTCCCTGAACATCCCTTCTGTCTGAAGTTAAGCTGGTAACCATTCAAAATGAGATTTTTTCAAACTGTGGCATCTTCTGGATGTTAGAAGGTGTCTGGAATCTAAAAGATGTTCTATTATTAATGATGCAAGATTTAATAGGTTTAACAGTTAATTGTCTACATGGTTAGTTGATTGCTGGCATAGCTGTTTTGTTCTTAACTGCCTCTCTGATACTGGCAAAACTTCACACTCAGTAACTTGATGGGATAGTTATTCAGCACGTCTTGGACACTGGGGCGGGGGTGCTGCATGCCCCTCTGCGTGTACGTGTTACTCTCTTGCCAGGGCTTTTTTTCAGCAGGAATGCAGTGGAACGGAGTTCCGGAACCTCTTGAAAATGGTCACATGGCTGGTGGCCCCGCCCCCTGATCTCCAGAGGGGAGTTTAGATTGCCCTCCGCGCCTTGGATACTGGGGCGGGGGTGCTGCATGCCCCTCTGTGTGTATGTGTTACTCTCTTGCCAGGGCTTTTTTTCAGCAGGAACGCGGTGGAACGGAGTTCCGGAACCTCTTGAAAATGGTCACATGGCTGGTGGCCCCGCCCCCTGATCTCCAGAGGGGAGTTTAGATTGCCCTCCGCGCCTTGGATACTGGGGCGGGGGTGCTGCATGCCCCTCTGTGTGTATGTGTTACTCTCTTGCCAGGGCTTTTTTTCAGCAGGAACGCGGTGGAACGGAGTTCCGGAACCTCTTGAAAATGGTCACATGGCTGGTGGCCCCGCCCCCTGATCTCCAGAGGGGAGTTTAGATTGCCCTCCGCGCCTTGGATACTGGGGCGGGGGTGCTGCATGCCCCTCTGTGTGTATGTGTTACTCTCTTGCCAGGGCTTTTTTTCAGCAGGAACGCGGTGGAACGGAGTTCCGGAACCTCTTGAAAATGATCACATGGCTGAAGGCCCCGCCCCCTGATCTCCAGACAGAGGGGAGTTGAGATTACCCTCTGCGCTGCTCAGGGCGGAGCCTCCGGCCATGCGACCATTTTCTCTGAGGGCAACCCACTGAGTTCCGCCACCTCTTTTCCCAGAAAAAAAGTCCTGTCTCTTGCTAAGTAAGCTGCTTTTTTATCTAAGGTGGGAATGCTTTTGGACTCCTCCTCTCTCTGCTTCCTTTGGGAAATTCTGTTCTTCTTGCCTCGTGGCCTTCCAAAGGGAAGGATGCAGGGTGGATAAAAATCAATGTTTTTTTAAAAAAAGTAAGAATCATTAATGTTTTTATTAATGATTATTTAATTTTTATTAAAAATTAAAAATGTTTTATTAATGATTATTTTTATTAAAAATTAAAAAACATTAATAAAATGTTTTTGAGGAAAAATCTATCTAAAGATAGTTTTCTAGTTAAGATACATTATAGTCCAAAGGTTAGCATCATGAAATATGGATTAGTTTTTAATTACGTAGCATGAGGCTGTATATTCATGCAATGTTTATATTTTTTGGTAAATGAATTTCATTAATTCATTCACAATATCATGCTCTTCCAGAGGTTTCTGTAAGATTATTGGGCAATTTTTCTATCTAGAAGATATTATCACAGATGCGTGGTTTTACAGTTCTCAAAACTGTGAATTTGTGTCTGCAGTGATCACGTCTGTTCTTCACAGCTAAAAGGTTATAAAATAAACATACACATAGTTGAGAAAAAGACCTCAGTCCCATTGTTCCTTTGCAAATCTTCGTACGCAGAACCAACCCCTTACCTCTTAAGTGCTATATTTCAAAAAGTTCAATGAATAGAAGAATAGAAGTAGAATAGAAATAGAAGTAGAATAGATCTGTACAAGAAGCTAAGTGTGAGGATCCTTTATGTAGAAAAGAATGAGTCTTTATGTAGAAAACCATGATTTAAATCTAGTCTTACTGACTAGTGATTTAATTGATTCGCTTTAAATCAAATCCACCCTGGAAGGATGTATTCTTCAGAGCTCCCACCATGAAGGCCTCATCCACATACCACAAATTTTTAGTCTTATAGGTGCTACCGGACTCTTCCTCTTTTCTACTCATCCACATACTCACAGGCAAGCATAACACCAGATTAGCTGTCCGTGCCCAATAGGGAAAGTTCACCTTTAGACTAGGACTTTCTTTCTACTCCCAGATATTGCCATGAATAGAATCTACCTCAATAAACTGTAAGTTCTATCTTTTCGACAGTTTGATTGCCCGAGGATTAATTACTGCACATAGGGGAAACGCTTCTGACTAACTCTGCTACCAAACAAAATGTAACTGTTTCTAATATAACTAGCCAGAGTTTGGAATCCTGGCTTGGAGGGCAAAGAACAAGTTATAGTTTGTGGTTAAGATGTAAATAACCAAATACGGTTCACCGCAAAAGCAGAAATTATTAATTTCCAAGCTGTGCATCAGAGAGGGAGGGGAGAAGGGGAAGAAAGGAAGAAAAATGTCACATAGTTATAGATGACCATTTGAAGGGTTTTTTCCCCCTTTAGCTTTTCAGAAACTTTGATCACTCTTGACATCCTGCTTCTGAAGCAGTTCAAAAATACAACTCTCTATAATTCATATATATATGTAAACAATCAGCTCTATATAAACATCTTCAATTCTGGCATTTAGGTCCCATTTCCAAGATTCTTTGTCAATATAGTCACAGTTTCTTGTTTAACGGTCTGAAGAACATCTCTCTCTAAATGGTTGATGAATTGCTTCCTTGGTAAAAGGTGCTGAAGAGAAACTTGACTTGACAAAGAATTTTGGAAATGGGACCTAAATACCAGTTTTCCCGTCAGTGGTCACGTTTGGAACTTTTACAACCTAACTTGTAATTGGCACAACATAACCCATTGAGGAATTGGAGGGACTGATGTGAACTCATGTTTCCTTGCATTTGTCCTTTAGAGAATTGTCTGTTGCAATTTTTGCTGAATTGTTAATATTTATTGAAGTTTATGTAAAGAACCGATTGTTTACATGTACATATGAATTACAGAGAGTGAGTAAGGATGAATTATTAGGACTCATGTTATCATCTGTGGATGTATGGTGCACTTTACTATTCTTGTAAAAGGATTTCTATATTGAACTACTATTGATCTCTTCTGTTTTTCACAACAGAAATATGTGTTGAATCCAGATATTATTCCATTGATTCATATTCATTTTCAAGAAACAATATATATGAAGTATCAGATATAATTTTTTGTCCATTGCTTAGTTATTTTTCATGGGCTCGTTCGTTCTTTGTAGCTTCTTCCGTGATTCTCTCCTTGCATTCCAACCTCCAGGTGGTAGTTGGAGATACCCTGGAATTACATCTGATCTCCAGGTGACATAGCTCAGTTCCCCTGGAGAAAATGGCTGCTTTGGAAAGTGGACTCTATGGCATTATACCCCACTGAGGTCCCTTGACCTCCCCCCAACTGTGCCCTCACCCTCAAAATCTCCAGAATTCCCTAACTCAGAGCTGGTAATCCTATCAAATAACAAGTTATAACACTGGCCATTTTATGACAGCGATAGTTGCACAACTGCCATATTTTAAAAGGTATTTATTTCAAATATTTATAAACTTGCCTTTCTCCCAGAAAGCTGGGACTAGCTAAATGTTTATTTTTCCAGTAATTAAATATCGCTGCTTATCTGGGGGGAAGTGCAACTTCTCTCCCAGTAACTGCTCGCTTGCTGCATCCGAACACAGGCAGCAATCTGGAGCAGCTCTGCCTCCAAGGATGTCATTCAGCGAGGCTTATTCCCTCGAGTGTCCCGAGAGTTACAGCCACAGTCATTTGGAAACCTGAACACCACACCATTCTGCTGTCTGCATGCTAAGCTTGAGTGCAAGTCTTACCACATGCGACCTTGGCATCTGGATCAACCTTTAGATGAGCATCAAGCACAGCATCGCTGATCTGGTCACACATTTTATCTGAGCAGGGGGAAGAGCATCAAACAGTTAGGCCAGTCAATCCTAGGACTTCAAGAACAACCCCAATAGGCTGAGCAAAGCAAAAACACAGTTCAGGTATAATGATGCAGCTTTACTGGGAGGACCTCGAAAGATCCCTGCACGCCCCCTTCCCCTCTTCTATGAGCTTGGCTTCATAATTAAATATTTACATGGCAAAACATAATTTGCCTTTCTAAATGAACCATGTTAGGATTCATTCTCTGCTGTACAAATCAAGATTAAACCAGAGTTTGGATGGGTGGAGAACAAAAAAGAGATGTAAAGACAAACAATGGCCTGCCATTAAAGAGGAAGTTTCTAATTTATTATTGAGTTATGGAGGATGAAGAAGCACGCAAACCTAAGCATCCTCCAGGGCTGGTCATGAAAAGTCAAATTATGGTTGTCATTACACCTGAACTCTATGAGAGCCTGTCATGTGTACTCTATGATACCAATGATCCTAAGAAGGTCTACTCAGAAGCAGGTCCCACTTAATTAAAGGGGCTTACTCCAGAAAAGTGTTCATGTGGATTGTAAGCCAGTGGCATTCAGCTGCAGGTCAACCCCAAATGTCATTTTTATTTATACTTTTACAGCAATTTTGAAAGAAGATTGACCAACAGCTAACATGCCCTTGAGTTTTTTAATGGCCTTTCCCCATATGTTTCAGATATCACAAAAAATTGTGGCTCCCAAATACCACAAAACAGATGCACACATCTACAAATGTCTCATTCTTTTATAGGTAGAGGTAGTCCCCTGTGCAAGCACCGAGTCACTACTGGCCCATGGGGGGACATCGCATCACGACATTTTCTCGGCAGACTTTTTGTTACAGGGTGGTTTGCCATTGCCTTCCCCAGTCACTTTACCCCCAGGAAACTGGGTACTCATTTTACCAACCTCGGAAGGATAGAAGGCCGAGTCAACCTTGAGCCGGCTATTTCATACCCGTAATTGCCTCTTTACTATTTGGCTATTTGAACCCGGCTTCCACTGGACATCATACACCTGACCACAGTCAGCCACTCTAGTTGTCCTAATACAGACTTTTGTGCCATCAAGTTGCAACCAGCTTATGGTGACTCCAGCAAGGGGCTTTCAAGGCAAGTGAGAAGCAGAAGTGGTTTGGCATTGCCTTCCCTTGCAGAGACTTTCTTGGTGATTCCCCCATCCAAATACCTACCTGCAAAGCCAGGCTACAGTTGTCCTTAAACCTACTGGTCCTTAAACTGATTAAAAGTGCCCCAAATCAGACATAGCAACAAGCTGGAATCTTTTTTGAATTAGGAGGTCTTCAGTCTGGTAAGGGTCCCCTGGTGGGAGTGGGGGATTCCCTGCTCCCAGCCTCTGCCCCCCCACCGCCAATCATCTTGGGGTGGGGAAAAGCACAGGGAATAGGTCCAGGAGCTCGAGTGCACAGGAATGTGCACGCGCTCTGGAGCACTTCCTCGTCACTCCGGGAATGACATAATTCCCGGCATGGCAAGGAAGGGAAGACCCCAGTGCGGGGCTGATTTAATGAAACCGTCATTCATCAGACTCATCTTGGGGGCCTTCCCTTCCTTGTCATGCTGGGAGTGACATCATTCCCAGAGCAACAAGTCTGAGCTCCACTGCGTGGGCACACTCTGTGCACATGTGAAGCAATTTCCTCCCCACGCCCCCCCCCCACAACCACTCCCCCACCCCCCCACCCCCAGGTTGGGCTCCGGAGGACCTGGAAACCCTACAAGGGGAAGAAGAACCCCACGCTGGAGAGTAAGCCAGAGCTGTTTGCCATGTCCAATTACAGCCAGTATCCGTGCTGTATCCCCAGAAAATACTAGAAAAGTGGTTATTTACTCTATACTATTGATGCAAAAAAGTTAACCTCCCTCAAACTGAAGTATAATAGCTCTTTTTTTCCAGAAACAAGATCCCTTTTTAGTAGAAATTATTTCAATCTTCTTCCCAATATTCATTAATCTTCTATTTTTAGATAAGGTTTACGTTCTTTAAATTGGCCCTCTTAGGATCTGTTCTGAAGCAGACCGCTCCGGGATTTCCCTCTATTATGTACATTTTTTTCCTTTATAAAGGGCTTTAATTCTATGTATTGTCTGTATAACACAATCTTGAAAATGAATTTGCTGAATTCACAGTTATATAGCTTATTCCTCACTAAAAGAAGACAATCACAATTGCAAACATTTGTGCCTCTTTGCTTTCTTGTCCTAGTTTCAGAGTCCATCTGAAAGCATAAAGTACAATCATATTCTTCCTCTAAATGCGAAAATAATTACCGTTTTTCACTAAATGCTGAAGACGTTACGTCTTTTATCAACCATCCCCAGAACAATGGTCACAGAAAGCATTATAAGCGACCGGTTGATGTACAGTTAACTGACATAATTCCAAGAGTAGCCATGTTAGTCTGTTGTAGCACAATAAAACAGAAATCAAGTGGCAAGATTTTAAGATTTTAACCACATATGTATTCCAGTATAAGCTCATTATTAGTCAGACCTTACTGCTTCAGATGCACAGACGTGTTTCAACTTGCCCATCTGAAACCTGCAAGTCCTTTACAGACATTTGATCTACTGGATTGATGGGAACAAGGGGCAGAAGATCAGCCCCTATTCAGATATTAATCTCTGAACAGATGGATTGGGGCCAGCAAGCCTGACTGCCCGCCCGCTCCCTGCAACACTGATGTTAATAACAACAATAGTAAAATGGGAAAGAAGGGAGAAAAAAATTAAGGGTTGGAACTCCTTTCAGTCTTATTCCTTTGGAAATTGAGGTTGGTGAAAGGCTATTAAAATTACCTCTTATGCATCAGAGGGGGAACCTGCCACCTAGGGCTACTCACCCGAATGTCCTTCCGCAACAGATTCAGATGTGAAAAGAAATCTCTTCTCTTTCATTACAGCACTGCACGACATGTTCCTTGATAACAAGGAGAAAATCAGTCTGGAAAGACAAGTTTAGGGAAAGATCTACAGGAAGTTGTTTCTTTTGGAAGTCAAGGAAGGAAAATGAAATGGAACCCGGAAACATGCTTGGCTAAAATCCATAATCTGCTGACTGAACCCTTTTGAGCTCAAAGTCCGTAAGATTTAAACGGCTCTAAACAATGCCTTTGCCTCATCATATGTTCAGTGCCCCTTGCCCCTCTGGCTCCTGTTCAAGATAGGCTTTGCCATCACATGTGCCCCTGCCATATGTGACTCAAGTATCTTTTATACACATGTGAAATGTGGGGTTAAATTTCCATGTATCTCAACAACAAATTAAAATCCCGTGCTCCTATCTGCATATCCTCAACTGCTTCATCTGCCATAGTGTTATCTTATGGTCACCTCCAGGGTTTTTTTTCTGGGAAAAGAGGTGGCAGAACTCTCAAGAGGGAAATGAGGAAGAAACACACAGGTTTCTTTGAGACAATATTATTTTCAAGCACTATTGCCGAGTATTTTCAAGAGGTGATGGAACTCCGTTCCACCGTGTTCCCCCTGAAAAACAGCCCCGGGACAGCTGTTTTTACATGCAACAGCACCAAAATTGCACAGAACACAGCCCCCCTATAAACCATCAATGCATAAGAATGCAAACAGAAAGATTCAGATTGCATTCGAAAAAACGAACTCTAGTACATAAAAGCTGGAAGAAAATGTGTTTGCCTTTAAGGACCAACTGCAGTCCTATTTATTTTTGATACAATAGGCTAACGTGCTTATGGTTACCCCTCTCAGACTTCAGACAGAAAGAGAAATCATTGTAGATGACCAATTAAACTTGGTTGATTCAGATTCAGAACAAGAAGCAATTTTGCATTAGTCCATCAAATTAATCTCCACTGTTGTTAACCTATGGACTAATTTGCCCTCTGCCCTCACACTTTCAAAGGACCCCAGTGTGGAGTTAACATTATATTCACAATGGAAGTTCCTGTCATCTTCCTACAAGGCAGAGATATCTCATACCAACTCCTTACTGCACTCTATAGCCTCCTAATTATACTTTATCTAATTCCTTGTTTCCGCAGTCCCCACACATTCTGTCACCTAAATGTACCACGCAAGGGACAGAATTGCACCTAAATCCATTCAAGTCAATAGATTTTGAATGTTGTAACTTTAATATTATACTGTTGATTCAAACTTGAACCATGTCACATGAGGAGATACAGCTTAAGCCTTCTCCTCTGAACCACTTTTTTGACCTGAAAGTACCCCAGGCAGCTGCTAGGAATCTCACATGTATTGACAAGCGACACTTGATTATATTCTAAATCGACATCGTCCATAAAACTGTGTAATCCGCCTTGAGTATCAGTGAGAAATGTGGACTATAAATAAATAAAAAGGAGTAAATAAAAGGCTTCACAAACTTGCCAAACAGGAAATCCGTGCTAGTATGTGGCTTAAAAGATCTACCCTCCTCCCATTTTTAAAACTCAACCTGAACAAGAGTTTTAGAGAACTTTAAAGCTCGCACAGTTTTGTGTCATTTTGGATAGACTTAATAAGAGAGGCAGCATGGTGTAGTGCTTAGATTGCTGGACTAGGATCTCGGAGATTCGGGTTTGAATCCCTGCTCTGCCATGGAAGCTCACTATGTAACCTTGGACCAGTCACACTTGCTCACCCTAACCTACCTCACAGGGTTGTTGTTGTGAGGATAAAAAGGAGAACAGGAGAATTATGTAAGCCCCCTTGGGTACCCATTGGGGAGAAAGGCAGGGTATAAATGAAGTAAATAAATAAAGGAATTTACATCGTGGTGTGCAGGTGAGGGTGTTGGGGGTGCTTTGGACTAAGGTGACTCCTGTCTTGAGCTCAGTTGCTTCCAGCTCTCGTTTTCTTCCTCCTTCCCAGTCTAGTGAACGGTCCTGGAAACTCAAAAGCTTGCACACAGTTTTGGGTCATTTTTGTCTTTATAACAGGTGTGTTTCAGAGTCTCCCCCTGCAAATGATGTAAAACTCAATTATTCAAAAGGGCTTTTGATTCAGATAGGAGAGCTGTATTGTAGGGAGGGGGTCTCGTAGAAATGCTTTACTAACAAGTTAGGGACCATAGACTTCAGCACCATGTTGTCTTATGTCCTATCCGTTGCATTAAGTATGTGCTCCTTTGTGCTACATGTTGCCTTAAGTATGGTCCTACTGGGTCGTTATATGTTGTTTAATGTCAGTCCTAGAATTACTTATGCTCTGTTTCAGCATTCTTTCAACTCTGTATTGGATTTTTGCTAACAGTATGTCTTTGTAAACTTGTGTTTATGTACCCTATGGTGTTGTTTATTGAAATGTCCGTGATATTAGCTGTGCTAATCTCACTCCATGTAATCCACCTTGAGTTTCAGTGAGACAGGCAGACTAGGAAGGAAAGGAGGGAGGGAGGTCCAGATTGCAGAAATTTATTTATCCTATGGCATTGTTCATTGAAATGTCCTTGATGTTGTCTACTAATCACACACTATGTAATCTGCCTTGAGTCTCGTTGAGAAAGGCAGACTATAAATGACAGCAATAAATACAAATAAAATAAAGAGGGCCAGAGAGACCCCAGTTCGAATCCCTGCTTGCCATGAAGCTCAAATGAGGAAGGGAGGCTAAAGTGGTAAACTTGCCTCACGAACGGATTAGAAAGAAAGAAAAAAAGGAAGGAAGGAAGTCCGGAGTGCAGAAATTTGAATAAACTTGCATTTTTGCACTTATTTAGTTATTTATTTAGCATTATCTATTGAAATGTCTTTGATATTGACTGAACTAATCTCAGTGTGATCTGCCTTGAGTCTCAGGGGGCAAGGTGGACTATAAATGGCATACATACATACTAAAGAAAGCAAGATCAGGCGGGCAGAAATGTGAGTAAACGTGCATTTATTTATCCTATGGCACTGTTTATTGAAATGCCGTGGACCCATTCAGGAGAACGACGGTACTAACCTCACACCTCGTAACCCGCCTTGAGCCTCAGCGAGACAGGCGGACTATACACGGCAGCAATAACACCAGCGCCTCTCCCCGCTGGGCTGCTTTCCCCGAGGCCTTCATCCCGTCGCCGGGGAAGCCCCTTCCCGCCCTCCGAAGCGGGGCGGGCTCGCCGGGGCCGGAGGCGAGGCTTGGGCGGCCACTCCTCCTCAGCCTGGCCGGGTCGGCGCGGCGCCTCTCGGCTCATGCCCGTCCGAAGATGGCCGAAGCCGGCGAGGCCGCGGCTGGCCCCTCGCCGCCGCCGCCGCCCCTGCTCCTCGGCCGGGCCCGGGCGCTGGGCGAGCTGGGCGGCGGCACTCAGGCCTCGCAGCGGCTCCTGGCCTATAGCGACGCGCTGCTCTCCATCATCGCCACCGTCATGGTGAGTGGGCCGCGCCCGAGCGGGGCTGCTGCCTCTCAGCCTAGTGGAGGGGCGGGCGCGCAGGCAGCCATTCAACTGGTTTTTCGAGACTCCGAGGGGGAAAGTGGCTTTTTGACTGGGGGGGAGGGGCTCAGTCGCTAAACTTTTCCTGCCATGCAGCTGCCCTGCGTTGCCAGCCTCCAGGTGGTGGCTGGAGATCTCCCAGAACTACAACTGATCTCCAGGCAACGGGGTCCAGTTGCCCTGGAGAAAATGGCTGCTTGGAAAGAGGGCTCGATGGCATTATATGGCAGCTGAGGCCCCTTCCCAAACCCTGCCCTCCCCAGGCTCCACCCCCCCAAATTTCCAGGAATTGGACCTAGCAACCGGCAATGACCAGAACCCTATTTTTAAAAATGTGGTGACCACAGCGCCTTTCTGAGCATACACAGAGTGCCCTTTCTTTGCCTCTAACCCTAGCGGCAGCAAAACAGGAGACGAGCAGCCCCTTCGAGACCAACATAATTTTAGTCCAGTGCAAACTTCATACTGCGCAGCAAAAATAAACAGGTGGTGGGATGATGATGATGATGTCATTTATAGTCCACCTTTCTCACTGAGACTCAAGGCAGATTACACAGTGTGAGATTAGTACACTCAGTATCAAGGACATTTCCATCAACGATGCCATAGGATAAATAAATACAAGTTTACAAAGACAGCATTAGCAAGAATCCAATACAGAGTTGAAGAAATGCTGAAACAGAGCATAAGCAATTCTGGGACTAACATTAGACCACATGAAGCGCAGGTAGCTCATAGGAGCGCATATTTAAAGCAACAGATAGTACGCAAGGCAACAGAGTGGTGAAATCTGTGGTCCCTAACTTTCAAGACTTGACATTTTATTCCAGGGTAAACTTTCATGGACAAGAACTCCTTCAGATGCAGGCTCTAGTTTGTGAAAACTAGAATAAAATACTGGAATAAAGAAGTGTATAGTTTTAAATTTTTGCTGCTGTTGGATATGGTTTTAAATTATATTTTGTACTTGTATTATTAATTTTATACTATATTTGTTGTTATTGTAGTCTTAACAATGTTGTAACCTGCCCTGAGTCCATTTGTGGGGAGGGCGGGTTAGAAATTTAATTAATTAAATTAAAATTAATATGCTGCTAGATTCCTGTTTATTTTTGTAGCAGTAGATAAACACGTCAGCCCTGCCCTAGCTGCAGTGCCGCCCTTGAATGTTAAAGCTTTTAGGCTAAAGAGATATGGCCCCAGACCCCCCCCCCCCTTCCCATTCTGAAGAAATTAAACATTACATACTGACAAGACTGATAAGTTACCAGCTCCGTACCAGGCAGCTGCAGATATTAAGCTTGGCTGTTTATGTCATGGCACATCATAACATTTGTTGAACTCGGCATTCATTAGTTTGGTGCTGCATTTACACTAACCTAAAAAAATGAGGAGCCCTGCTTCATTCGCAAACGTAATTTCACTTTATTTCTTTTGGTATTACAGTGTATGCCACCCGCGGCCATAGTTTTGACTGTACCTTCCTTGGGACATCGGCCTGTTACTTTCGCGTGTGGTACTCTGCCAGAAAATTGTGCCTTTTCAGACCATTTTGTATCCTGCCCTTCTTGCAGCGTGGCATGCCTTGGGATGGTTATTCCACTACATCCATACAACAGCCCTGTAAAGTAAATTAGGCTGCAAGAGCTTAACTGGCCAGAGGTTGTTCAGGGGACATTAAGGTAATTTAGGGTTGCCATCTTCCAGGTGGTAGCTGGAGATCTCCTGGAATTGTAACTGATCTCCAGATGACAGAGATCAGTTCCCCTGGAGAAAATGGCTGCTTTGAAGGGTCGACTCTACGGCATTATACCCCACTGAGGCCCCTCCCCAAACCCCGCCCTCTCCAGGCTTCACCCCCAAAATCTCCAGGAATTTCCTTACCTGGACCTGGCAACCCTAAGGTGAATGGGGACTTAAACCTAAGGCCACCTTGCTCCAAGTCTAGAACTTTATTCTGGCTCTCTGTCCGTGGGGTTGATTGTAATTTAGCACAGGTTGGCTAAAGCATGTTGAAAATAGCATTATGAATTTGTGTGTGCATCCTTAGGAACTTTTCAGATGTCTTTCACTTGACTCAAACATTCTTTTTCTTCTCTCCAGTGTTGTGGATGAGGCAGCTGGTAGTGGGAAAACTAGCAATTTTAGAAATGTTGGTTGTTACACCACAGTTTTGAAGAACTCTAGAACTGTAATTTAAAGGAGATAAATGTCGAAGATCTGTCTTGCTAATGTAGCTGCCTGTAACCTTAAACTGGAATAATTTGTAATCTCTAATGAATTTTTGTGCTAGTTCTTAAAAATCAAATTGTTTAAATCAAATATTTTTGTACATCCCATTCTGAAGTACCATTCTGTCTTTGCACTTCCAATGCAAGAAAAACTGTGTATATCATTTGATTGTATGACTCTTCTGTTGCAGATTTTGCCAGTGGCTCATACAAAAATACATCCTGATCAGGTACTGTGTGTTTTGTATTGATTGTATATTCAGTTTAATACCTTCGTACTTTGAAACTGTAATATGTTGTTCCAGTACAGGGGGTGGGGGGTGGGTGGGGAGTGTCATGTAGCAGCAATGATCACAACAAGACATTAAAATATCCCGTTCAAATTTAGGACCAGCTTCTTGTTTAAGCCAAGGATGACAAGATCCTCAAGTCATGTCATTTCCTTAACCGTATTTTTTTGTTTTCTCCTGCTGCCTGTCTTCTTCTCTTGAGAAGTAATCTCTTTGGACTTCGTTTGGGGACATACTTTCATCCTGTATTTGGGAGAGGGAGCCAACAGTTCTTTACTTGGAGAGTGGCCCTCTCTGGCCAAACTGCTTGGCACCACATTGTCTTTCCCCTTTTTTCAAATACTCTGTTCATCGCTGTGGTCTCCAGTACAAGCTACCGAGCTAGAATTAACAAATGTATCAGATGGTCATTGCTCCACTCACTGAAGAACGACTTTTGAGCTGTTGCATAGGATCCCCAGAGCCCTTGTTAACAGGGAAAACTGAGCTAGCAGAGCACTTTTCATCATATCTGGGGCACTGAAGACCTAAAGATGATATACATATTTGAGAACAGCTCCTCAGAAGATACACAGCTTGTAGCTGCATATTCCGTGAAGCGCAGTAGAGAGGCCAAATTAAACATTTTGCCGCGGTTGTTCCAGGGTTTTATCTACAACCCTAAAGATTAAGGCTGTGGTTCAGAAATAAGACTAAAACGTCGAGGGAGACCCATAGCTTTGAAAAGGCTAACAGATTTATTGTTGCAATTGCTTTGTGGCTGTGTGTGTGAGAGAGAGAGAGCACTGCCCCTAGTTTATATGCCCAGAAAAACTAGAGGGGAGAATGTATTGATGGAATGGATATATTTATAGATGGAAAACCTCCCATTTATGGACATGGTTTTGCACTGCACTTTTGCTTTCTGCTCAAAAGCAATTGCACAGTCTTAAGTTTCAATAATATCTTCTGTGATAAATGGCATGCATTTATTTGACAACTGCTGTGCTTTGTTTCAGAAACTCAATGAAAGCGTTCAGCAGCTCCTAGCCACCAAAATTGCTGTTTATCTGATGACATTTTTAATAGTGACAGTGGCTTGGGCGGCTCACGTCAGGTATGCAACTAGGAATGCACAAGCAGGGGGTCCGCCAAGACTTGTGGGTCATCTCATTGTCCTCTCCCCCATTGTTTCCTCTTTCCCTGAAAGCTCCCATAGATGCTCCGCTTTTCTTGCTTCCTTCCCTCCTTCTCCATTCTAGTTGGCCTACTAAGTATTTGCCTCGCCCCGGCTTCGGCTTCCCCTCCTTCCCTCCCCATGGCAGCCTCTACCTGGGAAAACTACGGCCCAGTTGTGCACTGCAGACTGCCAGGCCAGGCCCAGTTGTGCAGTTGGGAACCTTCAACTTGCAGGAGACACCTCAGTTTCTCCTGGATTCCCTCCCCACACGATTTCCTCTTTTCCTTCTGGCAACCACCATGTTCCCGCCTCTTCCTGCTTCCTCCTCTTTTCCTTCCAACCTACCATCTGCCCCCCATCCTATGTGTCTGCATTATGTGCCATCAAGTTGCCTCCGACCTATGGCGGCCCTATGAATGAAAGGCCTCCAAAACATCCTATCGTTAACAGATGGTTCAAAATTTAAGTGCAAATGATCATAAGAATTTAAGCTGGCTTGTGGAATCAGACTAAAGGTTTCATGCAGTTCTCTTTCCCACAAAGGTGAGCGAGCTGTTTCAGGGAAGCCCACAGGCAGGGCATCAAAGGAACATTATTGTTTACAACCAAAGAATTGTTATTCAGTACTGTATTGCCTCTTGGACAGAAGGTACTAGCTAACAGTACTGAACAGACCTATCCTGTATGTCAAATCCTTTTTATAAGCCCTCTGAACCAGGGGCCATCATGTCATCTTGTAGCAGTAGATTGCCACGGTGTGGAGAAGTAATAATAATAATAATAATAATAATAATAATAATAATAATAAACAATATTGGATTTATATACCGCCCTTCAGGACAACTTAACACCCACTCAGTGTGTTGTTTCTTCATGAGAATCACTCTGTGAGGTGGGTGCGGCTGAGAGAGTTCTGAAAGAGCTGTGACTGACCCAAGGTCACCCAGCTGGCTTCAAGCGGAGAAGTAAGGACTCAAACTGGGTTCTCCAGATTAGAGTCCTGCCGCTCTTAACCGCTACACCAAACTGGCTCTCATTCTTCTGTTTGTCCTGAATCTATTTCCTTTGAATATTTTTATCCTTCCTTTCCTCCAAGGAGCTCAGGAGGGCATACAGCGCTCGCCAATCCACCGTTTTATCCTCACATCAACCCTGTGAGGTGGGTTATGCTGGGAGAGTAGCTCCTCCAGAGTCACCCATTGAGTTTCATGATAGAGAAGGGATTTGAATCTGGCTCTTCCAAGTTCAGCTCTCTCATCAATACACCATTTGCTGCCAATCAGTGAATATTTTTACTGGCTCATAGCCAAGCCTGAATGGAGAGTCAGTTGTCAAAAGCTGAAGCAGAATTGCACTGTGGCTAGGCCACTCTGTCCTGGCAAATGGAACGGGAAATTGCTCATTAAGCTGACACTGTAATGGGAAGAAGAGTGTTGCCACCAGTCATTAAAGTTTTCTGCCGCAGGATGCACAGCTGAATAGACAAGCCTATTTTAAATGGAAAAGTAGCTTGCCTGTTCGGCCATGTGAGTGGCTGAAGAGACCTCTTCCAAAGCCCGTCCAGCTGTGTGTGTGATTCTCCCCTTTTCTCCTTGCACGCGTATAGATTTGTTAAGATTGCAGACGAGCCTAGGATACTGGCTATTTTGTGCATGTAGGCATTCGTGCTGCTTAGTAATGAGGCTGACACACACACACACACACACACACACAGAGAGAGAGAGAGAGAGAGAGAGTTAAGAATAGGCGTAATTCAGTTCTCGACAGTGGCCACCATTTCTGGGGTGGGGTGGGGAGGGAATGCTGTCTCAAGCGAGAGCTACTAAAGTTAAATACAGGCGAGAAAGAAATGGATTGAGAATACCTTAAAATGTTGGTGATCAGGGGTCCATATATATTGGTTTGGTTTATCAGTCAGACACCCAGGGCTCATTTTGAGGGGAAAAGCACAGGAGCGCAGTTCCGGCAGTTCCCCATAGAGGTCACATGTCAGGTGGCCCCGCCCACCTGACAGCCATTTTGGGCCTGTTTTGGCCTGGATTGGGGCTGAAACGGCCCAGATCGGGCCTCTTGACGGGTGTTGGATCACTCTCCCGCTCATCAGTGGCCTGATCCTGACCATTTTGGGCCCCTTTTCAGCCATTTTCAGCCCCCTTTTGCCCTTTTGGGCCCAATTTCGGCCCTGAATGGCCAGGATTGGGTCCAAAACAGCCAGGATGGGTGATGTCAGGGGGTGTGGCATATGCAAATCAGTTATACTAATAACACACTTCCGATGATGTCAAGAGATGTGGCATATGCTAATAAGTTATGCTAATGAGTTCCTCCAGCTCTTTTTCTACGAAATGACCCCTGCAGACACCAACTCCTCCCTTCTGCTCTCTGGCAGGCACAGAAGGCTTGGGTGGAAAGTGAGGTTAATTCTGATGTGTGCTGGGGTTTAGAGAAGGCATGGAGCAAGGAGAGACACCTGCTATTTCTTACCTAAGCAATTTGTTGGCAAGTGCAGGGAGCTGATGAAGAAACGAGCATCTCTCACTGACATAGGAACGTTGATAAACAGCAGCAGAGAGTCATCCTGTTTCTTGCTGTGGTTCCAATGCAGGAGATGGTGGAGGGGGGCTGGATAAAATAAGTGCTTTCCGTGGGAGGTAGAGACTCACTGGGCTCAGTGATATTCGTCAAGTCTTCCTCTGTTGCCGGAAACAAGTTTTCACACAAGCACAGTTCCCTTCACCCACTCAGTCTACCCCTTTAAAGCCATTATGCTGCCACTGCCTTCCCATGTGCCCCACCCTGTCTCGGAGCAGCTGCTGCCTTCCACCCAGCAGCTCTTGTCTGACCTTCATTGGCCTCCGCTGCTGCTGCCTCTTCGTTGCACTCAGCTTGTCCCAGGTGTAGGTCAAGCAATTACTTGTGGGAGGAGATGTTCACCAGGATCCTTAAAAAGCCAGCAAGCAGATTTGTGGGCACATGCTGGTGATATTTGCCTGGATATTCTGGTTCTCACCAGTGCCATTTTCAAGAGGGTGGCTTCTGAATTTCGGTTGTTATTTGCTTATCTATTGCACTCCCATGGCAGGGTATAGAAAAATTGGCAGCCAGAGGTTGTTAACAGCAGCAGCAGCCGCCGCCGCCGCCACCCTTATATACCTCTCATCTAGATAGATGAGTGCCTCACTCAGAGTGGTGAAGAAGTCAGTGTTGTTGTTTTCCCTACAATAATAACTGGGGAGCTGGGGCCGAGATGAGTGGCTGACCCAAGGCCACCTACTAAGCTCATGGCAGTAGTGGGATTCAAACCAGTAGAGTGCTGATTTGCAGCCGAACCACTTAACCACTGTGCTACAGCAGGTTGGGAGGAGAACTGGATTGAAACTGAGTCTCTGTGTCATATATGCCATCCTGCATATCTGCCATGTACGTATTCTGTGTTATGTGCTGATCCTCTGAGGGCCTGGGAAGTTTCTTATTGATGCTAAGCCAGTGGGTTATTTTGCAAGTATTTACTTTCTCTTTCCCTGCCGCTTCGAGCAAGTGTCCTTGAATGCCGGCTGCAGCCGGCTCGAGATGTATCCTTCTTGGGAACTGAGATTATTTCATTCTTTGCTCTGTCTAGCCTAAACCTATTTTCTCCCCTTCAACCCCCCTGGCTCCTTCGTGCCAGAACTTTAACCGTCACTGTCCTGAGGGTGGGAACCTTCCCTATAACTAACACTACCAATCTCCGTTACGTCACTTTTTGAACTTGATGGATCTCTAATAAAGTTACTTCAACCAATACACCTGTGTGTTTGCTGTGGAGGACTTGGGGGATCTACATGCCAGGGACTGACACTCTGTATAGTCAATCCCAGCTGTGGTTCTTAAAGCCTACATGTTTGTAAGATATGTCTGTCTGTCTGTTAGAGTTCCTATGTTTCTTGTATCACAGAGGATCAGCAATGGCGCGTGTGCTCTCTCTTTCTCTTTGCAGACTTTTCCAAGTGATTGAACTCATAGATGATGTCCTTGCACTTTTAAATTTGGTAAGTGTGACTGTTAGGAGATTTCTGTGCTGCCTCCTCAGAGTCCTGCTAGAAGTGGTTTACAATTAAAATAATAAATTATCGATATAAAAACGACAAGCCATTAAAATAAGCCCATGGACATAAACAACACGTCGCTCTTTATTAAACATGCCTCAGCTCAGAAGCAGACCATTAAAGAGGCTGGAAAGATAAAGCCCCTATTAAAAGCCTGGGTAAAAAAAGATAAGGGCCGTCTTCACACTTGAAGGACCATGTCCTCCTGGATTCTTCAACCCACCAGCTGAGATCTGCCCCTCAAGCCTTGCTCTCTCTGCCCCCACCTTCCAAGGCGAGGTGGTTGGGGAGTAGAGACAGGGCTTTTTTTGTGGTGGCACCTCACTTTTGGAATACCCTCTGTTATGACCTGTACTTTCTTTGGGGTAGACTTTTCTTTTAATCTTCCCCTTACACCCTCTGGGTAGTTTGCTGCCACCAGGAATATATTATTCCAAAATATTTTATTCAAATTTCCCCTTTGGTAACGTGTTTAAGCGTCAGGCTCCTTCGTGGTTCTGTGTGGCCCTGAGGATATGAATGGGATATAGCAAGGACAGCTACACTGGGATATAACAAAACAAAATAAATGTTTATTTTTCAAGAAGCGTATTGGTTTCATAAAAGTAGTTCTCGGTTCTTAAAGTTACTTCATTTACTCTCATTCACACAGCTGGCCTCTCTTTCCCTGACTGAGTGTCCTTTCACAAACATGCTCAGTTCAGGCTCCACACAGGTTATATTTCTCTCATAAACACTTCAGCATATTCAGGCAGCAACACAGCTAGCCTGCTTTCCTCTGACTGCCACTTTTCTCTCTACTCTCGGTCTCAAACTGCATTCGCTCCGCCCACCCTCTCAGTCATCAACCAATCATATCACTCATCCATCTCCACCCCCCCACTCTTCACCTATCTCATCAAGCATTTAAAGATACATGCACACATTTACTTGGAATCATTACACCCTCCCCCTTGAGGACTGACTGGTGCTTACCTTACCGGTTTTTAGGCACTAGGCCTAAGCTTGGTCGTTTTCACACGTCTTACCTGCCGCCGGAACATCATGCAAAACACCCGGGAGACAGCGTCTTCTTGCGTGAAATTGCTCCAGGAAGACGCAATTTCACGCAAAACTCGTGGATTACAGCATCTTCCTGGTGCGATTTCACACAAGAAGACGCTGTCTCCCGGGTGTTTTGCATGATGTTCCGGCGGCAGGTAAGACGTGTGAAAACGACCAAGCTTAGGCCTAGTGCCTAAAAGACACGTAAACACCAGTCAGTCCTCAAGGGGGAGGGTATTCCAGAAGTGAGGTGCCACCACAAAAAAAGCCCTGTCTCTACTCCCCAACCACCTCGCCTTGGAAGGTGGGGGCAGAGGGGCAAGGTTTGAGGGGCAGATCTTAGCTGGTGGGTTGAAGAATCCAGGAGGACATGGTCCTTCAAGTGTCTTGGCCCCAAATGGCTAAATAACATTAAACTTGACTAATAACATTAAGCTTAACTAAGTGCATGCATGCATTTTGCATTTTCTCCTCAGAATGGCTTAGAACATTGCTGTCCCCTCTTACATGTTCAGTGTTTGTTCCATCATTTATTCAGTTTAAAATGTAAAAGAGATGAACATTTTAAAACTATTAAGATATTAATCCCATAATTGATCGAGCCAATGCCCAGTGCGCACTAAAGCAGCCCTGCAGAAAGTTCTCCAGTATAGTGAAATGAATGGGGGCTGCACAGGAACGCGTTCATTTTAGTGGGGCTTGCGTAAGAAAACTCCCTACTGGGTTAGGCCCAGTAACTGTTGTGGTCTAAGGCAAGAAATACGAAAATGATCTGAGGACGCCGTCCTATCCGTGAGTAACTGGAAGGCCAATTGACATCAATACGGCTGGTTCTGCCTAGGTTTGAGAAGAGCCTGAGGGCAAAAGAGTCCATCATTCAGTATAGTATTGTCATTTAAGGATTCCTTCTTACATTACCTCATGGCCGCTGTAGTACCATACAGGCAAAGTTCAGAGCCCTGGAATATCTTTGGCTTTTTCGCATACCCACCTTGTCTTTTCCCAAAACTGGAACAAACCTGATTTGGGAGAAACTGCAGTATAGACTTCTTCAGCAAGTTCTGGGGTCTAAGGCTTCACAATGCAAAAAGGAGCTACACTTCTTCACCGTGACACTAAAATGTAAAGAGGCCATTAGTTGAGAATCAGGTTAGAGTACTGGACAAGGTGGGGTTTTCCAACGTAGTGCTCATGGGCACCATGGTGTTGCACAAAAAAGTGCTCTTTCCCTTTGCCCCTTCCAATCTTCTGAGCAAAAGAGAGATGAGACAGACAAGGGCTGTTGTAACAGAGTATATTTGCAAATATAGGGTACCAGCTTACAAAATGAGCTTAGAATGTACCACCGAACAAAGGAGAACATGCTTCTTTTAAGGGCTCATGACATCATTTTGGAGAAACGAAACTCACATTCAAACAAAACGTGATCTCTTTACACCTATGGATAGGCTATTCTCCATTTCTCACTCTCGCGACAGCTTTATTCTTCACAGTAGTCACTCGTTACTTTCACACACACACACTCTTCCTCCAAAGAGGAGGGAGGGGAAACTTATAATTCTCCCTTTGTCTCTGCCTCTGCATCCCAAGAATGTTCAGTTATCTGTCCAAGGCCAGATTTTCTCTTCTCATGTGCAACCAGGGAGAAAGGGGGCGGGGGTGGCTAAAAGACAGAGACCAGTTACTTAAAACATAAAGAATCCATCCTAAGCTTCTTGCTAGCTTAATATCACAGCTATATGATTAATATAAATTTGCTAATCCCACAATGGCATCTGCCCTTACTTCTCTTTCCACAGCTGTAAAGCGAGGAGGGAGGTATTACATTTTCCTCCGATTCCTATAGCAGCTCTGCCTCCTGAGGCAGCCATTTTGAAATTGTGTTCACCACCCTTCCTCAAAATTCTAAAAATCAAAGAGGTTGGTTGAACCTCGGACTAGGATGAGTCTATGAGACTCGTGTTTTAACCACTATTCTGCCATATAAGCTTGCTGGGTGACAGAGGGTCAGTCACATACCCTCAGCCTAACCTACCTCATAGGGTTGCTGTGAGGATAAAATGAAAGAGTAGAGAATATAAGTTGTATTAAGATGCCTGGGAAGCGACTACTTTTCATCAGTTAAATCACTGTTTCCTCTCCTAGGCCTGCATGATGCTGATTACGTTTTTGCCATACACGGTAAGCAAGGATTCTGCATTTTTAAAAAATGTTTGATGTTTCTGCTTTGTTTATTTTCAACTGATGAGGACGGGATATTGGAAGAATTATAGGTAGAATTTTGAAAAGTGTAGAGGGAAAAGCCATGATGAATCCTAATACAAAAGCGAAAGTGAAAGTCCAGAAAAAGATGTAAAGCTGAATATCTCAAGGTTGGTTCCCACATCTTCCCGAATGTACTGATAAGACCTTTTAGCAAAGTGTAGCCAAGATCCAGTGAAGGAAGAAAGCTACACTACAGGAAGAAAGCTCATTCCCCCCCATGTACCAGTGCACTTCTGGGGATATCTAATAAAAATCTAATAAAGGCAAAAATAGCTGGCTGATTTGAAAATGAAAAATATGAATCGTTTAATATACATGTAATAATCTAACCACAGTTACTCAACATTTCATGACGTGCTAATGTCAGTTTAGTGCAGTGGTTTGGTGTAGTGGTTAAGAACAGCAGGACTCTAATCTGGAGAACAAGGTTTGATTCCCCACTCCTCCATCTGAAGCCAGCTGGGTGACTATAGGTCAGTCACAGCTCTCTCAGAGCTATCTCAGCCCCATCCGCCTCACAGGGTGATTGTTGTGAAGATAATACCAATCGATGGTTGTTGTGGGTTTTCCAGGCTGTATTGCCGTGGTCTTGGCATTGTAGTTCCTGACGTTTCGCCAGCAGCTGTGGCTGGCATCTTCAGAGGTGTAGCACCAAAAGACAGAGATCTCTCAGTGTCAGGAACTACAATGCCAAGACCACGTCAGGAACTACAATGCCAAGACCACGGCAATACAGCCCGGAAAACCCACAACAAACATCGTTCTCCGGCCGTGAAAGCCTTCAACAATACATAATACCAATCGCTCTGAGTGGCCATTAAGTTGTCCTGAAAGGCAGTATATAAATTGAATGTTGTTGTTGTTAATACCTCCCAATATCTCTCTGACATCACAAACTGAAATCCACTCGTCAATCTACGTAAAGGCTTGAGGTGCTGGGTGTCAGGCAGGCAAGCCAGGCTGCCTGCCATAATTGTGGATGTATATCTGCTGGGGGGAATGGGCTTTCTTCCTGTAGTGTGGCTTTCTTCCTTCACTGGATGTTGGCTACACTTTGCTAAAAGGTCTTATCAGTACATTTTGGAACATGTGGGAACCAACCTTGAGATACTCAGCTTTCCATCTTTTTCTGGACTTTCACTGACTTCAACTGACTTGTTTGAACTGGGGGGAGGGGACTGGGGGTATAACCTCTCGGGGAAGACTTTGCTTCAGCGTTCCAGGCAATCACTATGTACCAGTGCACTTCTAGGGATATCTAATAAAGACCTTTAACTCATACAACCGTGTTTGATGAAGTAGAGAGTCCGAAAGAATCCCCTAGCCGGGCCTGACACTAGGATGAAGTTACTGTCTCCTTGAAATGTTGAAGATTTCTTTGTTCTGTAATACTAAGCATACTCTAATAAATAGTGATGTTTTCACTTTTACACAGTGTGTAAAAAATCACGCAGCAGAGACTTGGAGCATGCTTTCTAATTTGTTCCCTACTTCATCCCATCCCAATATGCTATGCTTGTTCCCCACTCCTAGGGCAGGCAGTCCAGCCTTAGAACTAGAAAGTTTACTGTTCCAAGCCAAAAACTTTATGAAGTCAGTTAGACTAGTCCCAACAACCCCAGGGTAGCATTCAGAACACTGTTGGCTCGCATGTCTTAGCCTGAGTCTGTTGAAACTGTTCCTCTCGGTCAAATTAATATCGCCAAGAAGAGTAGGATGCTAAGGACCGTTTGATGTCTGGACGCCAGGAAGGGGGGAGGCCTGGGTTCGATGCCATTAGGAAGCGAGTTTTTTCCTCCTTCATCGCAGCATCGTGATGGTGCATTCTTGCACCTTCGAGGGTTCTTCAGTTTTCCCCTGATCTTTCCCAAACATGCTTTACTCTGAAGTATTGGGAAAGATCACAGTAAAACCTGCTGGCTGCCATATGAGTAGGAAAGTTCATATTTTTCCCGGTCCTGCCCATACAATAGCCACTTTTTCCACAGTGGCCATTTCCTCCCCCCCCCCCACTACTGGAAGACTGTTGTTGTTTTAATCAGTAACTGAATATCATTATATTGATAAAACATTATAACTATGAGGGTAACAGGTTCTCTGAAGTCTCACCTTTCATTTTAAAAGAAGTCTCTTGCTCTTTTGTTGTGGAGATATAAGGGGAAAGATATATAACCCCAACAAAAGGGCCTAGAGTCTTTAAAAAAAAAGGCTCAGAGTTCAGAGAACATGTTACATGTTTTGTTATAACTTTGTATAAATATATTTATATTCAATTACCATGGGCTTTTTTTAAAATGAAAAGGCCAGAGGACTGAGGCAGAGGAACTGTGGAGCACATAGCCACTGTGCTCTATTGGCAGCTACAGCAGCAACAGGGAAATTATACATGCCTGTCTTTGTATAGAAAACACCAGCGTTTCAGTAAAGTGCCGTTCTGTGTTGCATAATTCAAAGGTGTTGTGGTCCTAAGTTGTCCAAGTCAGGGGCCATCGTTTTGGGAGGGAAGGATTGTGGTTGTTGTGATCCGATTGAAACTTTTAACTTGAATTAAATTATTTGTTTTTAGCAGCTTGTGTTTGCCATCTGCTCAGGCTTGAAATTGTGCTCTGCTAGATAATATAAGGACATTTTCATTGATACTCAAATGGTGTTATATTAATGACCTGTGACGGCTTTTGAGCATAAAAGACTGTTTCAGAAACCACACTCCTCATCCCTTCGTTTCTTGCAAAATGCTGTACACAGGCATTTGCTTTGCTTATTATGGGATCACAGGAAAGTCAATGTTTTAAAAATCCCTTTTCTTTTTGAGTATATTGAGTATAGTATATTTGGATTTCAGAGCATTTCACTGTGTTTCAGACTTCACTTGTAAAGTTTAGAAGATTATTCCTTGGTCCAGCTGAAGAT
This sequence comes from Eublepharis macularius, assembly GCF_028583425.1. Lineage (NCBI taxonomy): Eukaryota > Metazoa > Chordata > Lepidosauria > Squamata > Eublepharidae > Eublepharis > Eublepharis macularius. Next base: position 133,516,727 of record NC_072797.1, read on the forward strand.
AAAAGGAAGGGGCAGCAAGCCAGTAAATGTGAACTTTTTCAAAAGTGGAGCATGAGTTTATTTTCCCTTTAATGGCTCGCAGAGAATGCAACTGTCCTCACCCTTTGCCTTGCAGTTCTCCTTAATGGCCTCCTTTCCAGATGTCCCATTTGGCATTTTCATGTTTAGTAGCTGTGCTGTTATAATCGGCATTGTTCAGGTACGGTCGCCTTTCTCTTCATTTCTATATTCACTTCACTTGCAACCCATCTTTCTCCCCAGCGGGGACTCTGAGGGCCGGACATCCTCCTCTCCCCCATTTTATCCTCATAACAACTTTGTGGAGTAGTTTAGGCTGAAAGTGTGTGGCTGGCCCAAGGCTGCCCAGAGAGCCTCCGTGGCAGAGGGGGGATTCAAAGCTGGGTCTTCCCGATCCCAGCCCAGCACTTTGGCTCACTACACCACACTGGCTCTGATTCCGTTGTTGTAATTCTGTCAGTCAGGCAGCAGTGGTGATTGAGGGCTGATGCACACTTTGCCTTTCTGATGACATCTCATTTGGTTCATAGAATAGAATCATAGAGTTGGAAGGGGCCATACAGACCATCTAGTCCAACCCCCTGCCCGGTTCAAGTCCCCCTCAACTTGCCTTGGAGTGCCAAGGGAAGAGCTCAGTTCTTTTGCACCAGCCGCCAGCGGAGGGAACGGGAGCAGCAGAGACCTAAGGAACTCACCTGTCATTGCCTTGCCCTGCATCCCCACAGGCAGGAGCTCAGAGCACGCGCCTTCCCTTGTTAGGAGAGTGACGTGTGAATTAGCCCTTTGATACTCCACTGCCTGTATCCACGTTCAGCGTATGTCCAGACAGCCTCTTCCCGGGCCCTCCATTCAGCACTTCTGGAAACAAACAAAACAGGTATTTCTGGGTTCGCAATACAACCTCTTTCATGGAGGCTGTACACACCATGCTGATCCAGCAGTCTCCGCTCTTTGTAGTGTGGACAAGTGAGAGCAGGTTAGGAAGCAATTTGGCATTGCAAGCGCAGGTGAATTATGTGTATTGTGTCTTTGCTTGCCTTTTCAAAACTGCTTTCTGGACACACCTTCGGGTAGGCATAGACCCTACAGCTTAGTTTGCCTCAGACATTACATTGCTGTACTTTGGAGGATTGCTTCAGTTATTTCTTCTTCATGCAACCACGTTATTTTCTATAGCATTCTTAACAGATAAAATCTCTTCATTGTGATGTAGTGGTTCGACAGTGTCCGGGAGTGGAGGACCCCTCTCCCCCCCCCCCCGCCCCCTGGACTTACCTCTGTGGCCCAGGAGAAGGCCAGGAGCGCCGAGGCCAAGCCGGGAGGAAGCAGCAACCCAGACACCTGGCGCCGAGGGCAAGAGGCCGGCCAAAGGAGGAGCAAGGAGGCAGAGGCCACCAGTCCTAGTAACGCTGCGGGCCACGGAGGCCGGGGAAGGCCGGCCCGCAGCAGCAAGAACCCCCCCCCCCCCCGGCCTGCCGCTAACGTTGCCACCCTGCCCGCTCTGCTGTCCCCGAGGCTGACAGGCCAGGAGCAGGGTGGAACGGAGGGAAATGGGCCAGCAGGGAGCCAAAGCCCCACGGAGTAGTTGGGTGTGTAGACAAACTGACGGTACAGAAAGAAGGAGCGGCTTGTCTCAGGGAGAAGTCCCAATGTGACAGAAGGTCTAGTCACACAGGGGCAGAGAGAGGGAAGTGGGTGCTGTGAACCCCCCTCCTCTCCTCCTTTTCTGAGGTCTACCCTGGGCCAGCGCTAGTCAGCGGGCAATCTGGGGGAGACGCCCCCTTCTGTTTCCGACAGCCGGGGAGCGGAGGCCCACAGACAGGCAGACGAGGATCTGAGAGACGCGGGTTCAGATCTCCACCCTGCCCTGGAAGCTCATTGGGTGACCCTGGGCCAGTCATGCAATCTCTGCCTAACAACTCACAGGGTTGTTGTGTGGATAAAATAGAGAAGGGAAGAATGGCTTGTTTATTAACGGCTGTGTTTTTTTATATTGTTGTTTTTCATTGTAAGCTGCCTCAAAAAGGACTCTGAAGAGGCAATGGAGAAATATTCTGAATAAATAAATGTTGTAAGTCGCTTTAGGTCCCGTTGGCAAGGAAAGCTGTGTATAAATGCAGTAAATTTTACACATATATGTGCATGTATAGCTTTTGGTTTATTATGCTTCATAGCATGTTATACTTCAAGAAACCATTTGATTCATATCAATTAAACTTTGAAATCTGTTCCTTCCCACTGGCAACAGCCATTACCTGCCTGCCAGGGTGATAAAAAACGCTTAAGTAATAGAGGTCCCCCCCTCACCCAGTTAATATTTGTCAATGGTTTCAACTACTGTTACCTGCGGCTCTAGTTTAACCAGGATTTTATAGGAGGGGGTGCACACAATCTTGATCTCTTAGTTGTGTCCAAGAGTCCCAAATCTTATATCTGCACAGACCAAGAAGCAGTCTAATTATCCCCACATCCCCATGGAAGAAAGGCGACGGAAATTGTTGCTGACCATAACCACACACAGCCCGGGGCTTTGCTGATCTGGTTCTCTGCAGCTGACGCAGCAGGCCCCATCTTGTCTACATTTTATAATTGCTTCCTGGATGTTAGAGCAGGGAAGCATCACTGTTTTGTTGGGATGACTTTTAAGGTATTGTACTGATACGTTTTCTCCACTACAGGCCGTCATTGTCATGTATGGGTTCCATCACCCATATCTACTTAATCACCAAATTCAAGTGTCTGAAGACCAAGCGTTTTATAAGTATCATATCTTGAAGATTATACTACGAGGACCAACACTTAGCTTTTTTGCTGCCATCTTCTCATTCTTCTTTGTCCCGATGGTAAGTTAAATTCGGAATCCCAAACTGGGTCCAACTAAAAGGGCTGACACATGCCTTGAAACATTAAACCACACTGCTGGATACAAGCTACACTCTGTGGGTTGGATCCTGTCAAAAGATCCACATGTTCTTGGAAGGGGACGGTTCCCCCTTCCTGCAGCAGCCTTCCAATTCCTCCCTCATATTCTTCTGGGGGTTTCTCATGCCCCAGGAATGGCATTTGTGGGGGCTGCTTCAGGAGGGGGAAGTTGAGCTGCTGTGCATGGAATTTGCCACTGAGGTGTAGTGGTTAAGAGCGGCAGGACTCTAATCTGGAGAGCCAGGTTTGATTCCCCACTCCTCCGGTTGATGCCAGCTGGGTGACCTTGGGTCAGAGTTACAGCTCTCTCTCAGCCCCACCCAACTCACAGGGTGATTGTTGTGGGGATAATAATAACACACTCTGTAAACCACTCTGAGTGGGTGTTAGGTAGTCCTGAAGGGTGGTATGTAAATCAAATGTTGTTGTTGTTGTTTTTTCCCAATACTTGGTCAGCAACATTATTCAAAGAGTAATTCTGGGATACAGGATTTTGTATTTTATTTATTTAAAAGAGTTTCTGCTTCTTCTGTACATGAAGATGCTGCCTATGGTACCATAGTTTCTTGACTATCCTGGGACTGACTAGATGTGGAGGAGGGTATCCTAGGGTACATCGCTATTGCCAGAAACCAAATACATTGATCCTCTTTCCATTTAGCTGGACATTGCTACACAAACCTTCGCTGCATGTGAATAGTCATTTGCTACCTGGGTTTTGTAAATAATCAGTAGTTCTGTTGAGTTAAGGTGCTAATATAAATTCAATTTGCAGGTCACATACCTGCAGTTTCTACTGTGCCTTATCAGATAGTTTCAGGCAGGTAGCCTTGTTGGTCCGCAGTATTATTCTGTAATAGACAGCCCTGCCTAGAGGCTCACATTACATAGACCTGTGCATTAATCTTGATTAACTGCAATATTTGCATATTTATTACCATACAGCATGAACTGAAAAATGTCATCTCTGGAACACAGTCTATTTTTAACAGCTGCATTTGTTGAATCAGTCATTTGGCTCTAGCTAACTAGACTTGTTAGGTTCTTTGCCAGCCAAGATACATAAGTAATATGACAAGATATTAATCCTGTTATATACCACAGACAGAATATCATAAAACTCTATCCAAACTCTGTCTACCTATCCAAAACTCTACCTATCCAAACTCGATCTAATTATCCAAAACTATCTACCTATCCAATGTATCATAGTAATAATACCATTTGATTTATATACTGCCCTTCAGGACAACTTAATGCCCACTCAGAGCTGTTTACAAAGTATGCTATTATTATCCCCACAACAAAACACCCTGTGAGGTGGGTGGGGCTGAGAGAGCTCCAGAGAACTGTGACTAGCCCAAGGTCACCCAGCTGGCTTCAAGTGGAGGAGTGGGGAATCAAACCCGGCTCTCCAGATTAGAGTCCCGCACTCTTAACCACTACACCAAACTGGCTCTCATCAGTGATCTACAGCCCATCCTAGAAAACGATGCCTCTCTCTCTCACAAGCCCTGGGTGGAAGACCTCTCCTTGTCTACAGACAGACCCCTGACCTTAAACGACTTCTCACTAACTACCATGAACCGGCTAATAAAGTCACCAACACAGGTACCAGACCCTGCAACAGACTTGGATGCCCACTCTGCCCACATATCTACCCAGGAAATGCAATTACAGGACTCGATGGCATCAACTACACTATCTCTGGCTCTTACAGCTGCTCATCCTCCAACATGATATATGCCCTCATGTGCCAACAATGCCCTTCTGCTCTGTACATAGGACAAACCAGCCAACCTCTGCGCAAAAGAATAAATAGACACAAATTTGACATTAAAAATGGCAATATCCAGAAACCATAGAACACTTCAATCTACCAGGACACTCCATCGAGGACTTAAAGGTCACCATAGTTCAACAGAAACATTTCAAAAACAAAATCCAATGGGAAACTGCTCAATTGGAATTCATATGTAAATTTGACTCAGTCAGACTTGGATTGAATAGAGACTATGAATGGTTATCTCATTACCAAAAGTAACTGCCTTTCAGGCATTCTATTCAGATTCTGCCATGGAAGTGAGGGGTCACACCCAGGTGGATTGTGCACTCCACCTCTTTCATGACTTTTTGTAACTGATGTACATTTACATGACCTTCACTCCCTGCACCCTCTCCCCACTCACCTCACCACCTATATATCTCTGGTCAGTTTCTTCATACCCTTCATGCATCTGATGAAGAGAACTGTGGTTCTTGAAAGCTTATGCTACAGTAAAGTTGGTTAGTCTTAAAGGTGCTACTGGACTCTTTACTACAAAACTCTATATAAGATTACTATGCACTAAACATGCTCTTATTTCGTTGCAGTCTTACGTGTTCCTAGGTCTCATTACATTTTTCCCACATATCCATCACCTAACCAAATGGTTTAAAAGCAAGGCTGTTGGTGAGTATGTCCAAAAGTAACCAGCAGTACTTCAGAGATTGAGGTGGAATGTGGATTTGGGACTTTCACCTTATGTGGGGGGGGGGGGCACTTTATGATTTCTCTCCTCTTCAGTGACGGCAAAATAGATTTTGAAAGAGCCATTGAACACAAAAATTCAGAATAAATGGATGTGTTTTTTCCCCTTCCTCGGTGCTAGGCAGTGCCCCTGACATAAGCCTGTCAGAAGAGTTATATCCTAAAATAAGGTGTGCAGATGTCTGGTCAGCATTCAACAGAAAATACGTGATTGAATGGCATTAGGCATGACCCATATCCTCTCTTGTAGTATGAGACTCCCATAAACTGTTTTACCAGCACAGGTTGTGTATCATTTTAGCTTACCTTGTGATCTCCCTTGTAATATTTTTTCTTTTATCCACCATGTAATGGTTCACTTGTTTTTAAGCCTTTTGAACGTTTTACTTTTGGTTTGGGGCCTTAAATTCAGCTTCTCCTTACTTTACCTTAAACTTATACCTCAAGAGGGTTCTGGTCCTATTACATGCTCCTTAGATTTTTACTCACACAGAGTTTTGGTATTCTCTACTTTACCTCAAATAGTTACCTCAAGAACACCTTCCCTTTTTGTGTTTGTGTGCCCTGTGTATTGCTGTCTCCCCGATTCCCATAGAAGTTTTTCACTGTCACCAAAGGCTTTCACCTTAAGTCTCCCTGTTGTAACTTGTAATATAGGAAGGCTTTGTTTTAGCTAGTAGCTTGACAGAATGGTCAATATGTGAGGGCAGTTGTGAGGTAAAAAAGGATCTTTTCTTAAACAAAAGTAGATTTTATTTGAAGGTACACATGCTTGATAGTTGCAGAGTTTTGTTAAACATATCGGTTTCAGAATAGTTCTTAGCTCGGTGGTTTAAATAGAGTTAGCTCTTCTTAAGGTATTTACGCAGATGCAGTTTCACAAAGTACTTTTCCACACAAGGCTTCCCTAACAGAACAGCTCACACAGGTTCATTCAGGCCTTTCCACACAGCTTGCCTGATTTAGTTAGATCATTCTCTCACTCAAGAGCTAAACTACTCGAGATGCCCGGCATGTGTTCTTCACGTGTCGGGTTCCCGCAGGTTTACCTGGGAAGTGTAGTCGGGCCCCACCCCTGAGCTCCTAGAGGAAAACCTGAGCTGAGTGGATTTTTGCAAGGGACCAAGTGTCTCTTGCAAAAATCTGCTTTGCTCGGGTTTTCCTCTGGGAGCTTGGGCGTGGGGGCCTGTGAGAGCAGCAGTGGCAGGGCCAGAAGGACGAGAGAGAGAGAGTCGGTGAAAGGAGCCCGAAGAGAGCTGAGCCCAAAGCTGACGGGCGGCTAGCAGGGGCAAAAGGAGCGGGTGAGGCTGCTGCCGCCACAGCTGCTGGGCTCAACCATCCCTTCCCACAGAGCTGCGAGCTTTCCCTTTTGCCAACAGCAAAGGTACCTGGTAAAACAACATAATGCCGTGGGGGCTGGGATTGAAAAACTGAAAGGAAGATCACCACATTATCTTTAAAAGAGGTGAACTCCTGAGGAGATCCGTTACATCACAGCTGAACTCTCTCTGCCCAAATGCCCTCTCGAGCAACTCTGTTTTGAGCACTCTGTGAAACAATGAACATGAGTAGGCCTTTCTAATGACCTCAGGTAGACACCTCTGTCATTTGAAAGCTGCCACAGAACGGCATGTATGCAGGGTGGCTCCTTCAGAAGACTTCGCTGTGATGAGCAAAGCGGTTGCAGTGCGGATCCAGTGCATACAAACGAAACAAACTGTAAATAAGCTAAAATGGTGTTTTCTTCCTTTTAAATGTCTGGAGCGGTATTATTGCCTCTATGGGTTCATTAAGCATACTTGTGGCTTGCAGGTGCAGAAGAGGAGGTCCCTTTGGAGTCGTTTACTTTTTATCTCAATGAACCTCTGAGCAAGGAAAGAGTAGAAGCCTTCACGGATGGAGTTTATGCTATTGTAGCAACCCTGTTAATTCTGGATATATGGTAAGTCTCTTCAGCAATCTTGTGGAAGTTCCATCCAACATTGCTCTTAACCCTTCATATTGGAATATTATGCTCTCTGTTTAAAAATCTCTCTCCTGTCTCTTGAGCAAGGATGAAAATTGTACAAGCCTATCCCTGTGGGAAATCTCTTCCTCACGCAATCAAAAGCTTTGCTTAGTGTTAGTAGCTCATAGTTGGAGCCACGTGTACTACATGCTGAATTTAAAGTTTGAACTGAGCACAATCTCATACCTAATATGTGCAGAGTCACGCCATTCTACGCTTGTAGACGTCAGAAGGACTTAGAAGGGTGTAATTCTGTTTAGGATTTCACTTAGCCTCCAACACGCGCTGCAGAAGAGGGAGGCCAAAGGCCATTATATCATAGCCTGAAACGTAATTTTTTCCTACTTCCACCTTAATTTTTTTAATCATCCAGTCTGATAAGAGTTCTGCAGAGATCAAAATCTTGCACTCTGTTCTGATATTTTGTTTAGTCCTAAAAGAATGATATTACCTGGGTTTTAGCTTTGCATTTTTTTAACATAAATAATATTCACAGGCATTTATTTATAAACATCAAAATGTTATGTAGAAATTCTCAGAGTATCATTTAAAAGTTAAGCTTGATGCCTGTCTCTGTAGCATAAAGATATTTTTTCCACCAACAGTGAAGATAATGTTCCTGATGCTAAAGAAGTTAAAGAGAAATACCACGGAAATCTCATCAGTGCTTTGAATGAATACGGTCCAAATTTCCTTGCCTACTTTGGCTCATTCGTAACTGTTGGCCTTCTCTGGTTTGTCCACCATTCACTGTTCCTTCACGTAACGAAAACGACTCGACTAATGGGTCTCCTTAATAACCTTTCCTTGGCTTTCATTGGAGGGCTCCCTCTTGCTTACCAGCTGACCAGTAATTTTGCAAAGAAGTCTCACAATGAAATAGAAGCCATCCAGGTCAGTTGTGTTACTATTTTTTTTGCTAGCATCTTCCAGTTCGGTATATGGGTTGCCGCTCTGTTCTACGAAAGAGAGACGTTGCATCCTTATGCCAGGTATGGTGGCAAAGAACATGCTTTTATGTTTGCCAAGCTCGCTCTCTACCCTTGTGTTTGCCTACTTGCCTTCTTCCTGACTTGTGTCCTCAGTGAATTGAGTGCCGATATCTTTCATCTCATGCAGATAATCGTCCCATTTGCCTTCCTTGTGTTGCGTATCTTTGTTAGAATAGCTTTGATGACAATCAAGCACGTAACATCCCTGTCCAGACGAAGGGACAACGTATTGGAAGAAGAAGAAGAAGCATGTTTGTCTCCTCCTGAAACATTGTCATAGGATCTTTGGTGTACTTTTATTGTGATAGCTGTGGAATTGCTACGCCTTGAGCATATCTGACTTCTTGGATCTAAGCCACAGCTGGATATATTTCGTTTATAACTTGAGTCCCTTTGCTCAAGCAATATAAATTCCTCCAGGGCAAGAAGCCCATCAGTGCAAACTCCCACAAATTGAAAGTCATCGCACCGGGGGTTTCTCTCTCTCCTCTCTTGTAGTCGGACGTGACTGGCCGTGGCTCAGTGGTGAGCTTTTTCATTTGCCTCCATTTTATGGAGCACTTCCCTGGACGCCTCAGGAAGGCCATGTTGATGGCAGAACTTTATAGAAGGGCTTTCAAGGCCTTGCAGCAGGGCGGCCGTGTGTGGAGGGCAAAGTGTGCTGTGCCCAGGGGCTTTTTTTCAGGGGGAATGCGGGGGAACGGAGTTCCGGAACCTCTTCAAAATGGTCACATGGCTGGTGGCCCCGCCCCCTGATCTCCAGGCAGAGGGGAGTTGAGATTGCCCTCCGTGGAGTTCCGGAACCTCTTCAAAATGGTCACATGGCCGGTGGCCCCACCCCCTGATCTCCAGACAGAGGGGAGTTGAGATTGCCCTCCGTGGAGTTCCGGAACCTCTTCAAAATGGTCACATGGCTGGTGGCCCCGCCCCCTGATCTCCAGACAGAGGGGAGTTGAGATTGCCCTCCGTGGAGTTCCGGAACCTCTTCAAAATGGTCACATGGCTGGTGGCCCCGCCCCCTGATCTCCAGACAGAGGGGAGTTGAGATTGCCCTCCGTGGAGTTCCGGAACCTCTTCAAAATGGTCACATGGCTGGTGGCCCCACCCCCTGATCTCCAGACAGAGGGGAGTTGAGATTGCCCTCCGTGGAGTTCCGGAACCTCTTCAAAATGGTCACATGGCTGGTGGCCCCGCCCCCTGATCTCCAGACAGAGGGGAGTTGAGATTGCCCTCCGTGGAGTTCCGGAACCTCTTGAAGATGGTCACATGGCTGGTGGCCCCGCCCCCTAATCTCCAGACAGAGGGGAGTTGAGATTGTCCTCTGCGCTGCTGAGCGGCGCGGAGGGCAATCTCAACTCCCCTCTGTCTGGAGATCAGGGGGCGGGGCCACCAGCCATGTGACCATTTTGAAGAGGGCAACCCACTGAGTTCCACCACCTCTTTTCCCAGGAAAAAAGCCCTGGCTGTGCCTAAAGTTTGATGCAACTTCCCCAGGAAGAGCTCAGCGTTCTGTATCTGAGAAAAACGTGGCAGAGAGAGACCCCTCTAAAAAAGCACTGCATCGTCTAGCTAACAAGGGTTCTGCGCTTTCCTGTTTATTGCACTTTACTATGGACATAAAATGGCATTGTGTTTTCAGTGGCTTATGATGCTACATGTATTACTGTACGGAGTAATTTGTTGGGGTAATGCACTATATTGTATATCAAAATTCACCCTCAAATCTGACAGATGCTTCTTTAATGCTGTTTTACATTTGTTGATTTTAAATAAGCGGAATATTTTTTGATTGAATGTAACCTTTTTAAAAATTAAATTGGGGGAAAAACCCACACTATCAAGAGTTGATCTTTTGTTTCCTTTCAACTTGTCTCCAGAACTAGAAGTTTTCACTTAAATATATAAATATATATATATTTATATATTTTATATATTTATAAACACACACACACACACAGGTTGTCAGGGCTTGTTTTCTGAAAAAAGGGGTGGTGGAACTCAGTGGTATGCACGTGATGACATCACTTCCAGGAAGTAACATCATCGTGCAGGGCGTGGCCGCCCCCTGGAGCGCTCCTGTGATTCGAGTCCACTCGCCTCCCTGCCCCAGGCCATTTTGCGCCCATTTCAGCCCAGTTTAGGCCAGAAGCAGCCCCACCCGGCAGCGGCCCATTCCAGGCTGATTCACGCTCGATCCTGGCCATTTCTGGGGCCCGAAATGGCCAGGAGCGGGGGGTACAGTTTTGAGAACTGCCAGCAGAAAAATAGCCCTGGAGGTTGTTCAGTTTTAGAGATTTGTCTATGAACAGAAGTGGAAATTAGGGAAATGGGCACCATTGCAGTACAAGGAGGCCGAACAGGCAATGAGAGTCTAGGCAGGGTTTAGAGGCAAATATGGACTCAAGAAGAGGTCAGGGCAGTTTACAAAGCAGAGGAAACAGAAGAATAGACCCAGCAGCTTCAAAAGTACACCCTTGAAATGGATTTAATTTTGCTTGTTCACTTGATTGGAAAAGTTAATTTTTAGTGCTCAGTTGCAGTTGATGGCTCAGCCGAATTCTTTTTTATGGGCATGACCAGGTTAGGGTTGCCAGCCTCCACGTGGTGGCTGGAGATCTCCCAGAATTACAGCTAATCTCCAGGTGACAGAGATCAGTTCCCCTGGAGAAAATGGTGGCTTTGGAGGGTGGACTCTGGCATTATACCATTCTTTGGCTCCTCCCCTCCACAAATTCCGCCCTCTTCAGGATCCACCCCCCCAAATCTCCAAGAATTTCCCAACTTGGACCTGGCAGCCCTAGACCAGGTGCCTGCTCATGCAAATATAGCATGGACATGGAACGGAGAGGGAAAGGAGCTCTCAGAAAAGCTACTCTAGAGTCCAGGGTGACTTATCCATGTGGTGTTTGCCCCAGATTGAATGCTGTTGGGAAGCAAGGCCCCCCTCTGCACTTGCCCATAACAACATGGTGCTTCAGTGCCCCTCCCCCCATCTTTTCTGCAATCTTTCCTAAGTAAGGTTTGCTGCAGTGTTTTGGGGAAGATGGTAGCAAAACCAGGCTGGCTTCCATGTGGACAGGAAATTCCAGATTTTCCTGGCCTGACTCAGAACAGTGCCATTTTCTCTGTTCCCAAGTCCCTTGTAATAACCATTTCTCTGCTTGCTACTGAAGGGCTTTGTTTCCTTTTTGGGGGGGGGGAACCCAGCAATTGGCATATTGTTATAACACTCTGCCTATGATATTCTCTGAATTTCCAGCTCTCAGTTGCTTTTTTGTAGCTCCTTTTGTTGCGGAGATACACTATAAGCTTTCTATAGGTGTAGTGATTGCTGAGCGTGCGCGCACCCCCCCCCCCCATAATTGAACTAGTCCAGTGGAAACTGATGAACTGCTTAAATTGGGACTGAAGGAAGCCTATTGATTCAACATGCCTATTGCTTTAAAAAAAATTGCTTCATCTTTGCCCCTCCAAAAACTATTTAGAGTGATGTGAGAACATACATACAGTGTCAGTTCAATTTAAGTAAGGGTTTTTTTCTTTCCAAGTAGCTGTTTCCTGTCTATAACCTTTTAGCTGGGCATAAAGGAAAAATTAGCCTATTTTAAAAATGCAATAGTCTGGCACTGCGTTTAACTTTAACATCAGACTTTCCTCTCTCATCATTCAAAATAAGATGCATGATGTTCGGCCTCTTGAACAGGCAGAAAGTGAACTTCAGTTTTATTTTAGTTCTTTATGCATGGACAGAACGGTGTTGATGCAACAGCCAAAAGTAAGTTGAATTTATTCTTTTTCGTCTCCATGTGTGATGGTGTAGCAGAGAGCTTTGTAATCCAGGTTTCCAGCTGCATCAATAGGAGAGCTTTGGAACATTTGGTCCATCTGTACATCAATGAAGAAAAACACGGTGAAAGGGAAGCCTTAGCAAATGGACTCCAGGAAAAGACCAAAAGCAAGAACAAAAGATTTCCAAAGACTGGAAACCAGTTTACAGGTAACTAAATAAAAAGCCAATGTTGTCAGATTCAAGACACAAATATTATCAGCTACAGAACCCCTAATAGTTCCAAAAGAAATAGTTAAGATTCTTTTATCTTTTATTTCTTGGAGGTGCCTTATAAAGACCACTTGGGAAGGGTGCTGACTCAGTGGCACAACAGTTGTTCCACTCACAGAAGGTGCCAGGTTCATTCCCTGGTTAAAAGGGTCACGTAGCAAGTAGGCAATACGAAAGACATGATCCTGAGACCCTGTGGAGCTGCTGCCAGTCCGAATGGACAGTACTCATTTGGGTGGGCCAGTGGTCTGATTCAGTATAAGCCAACTGCACGTGTTCAAAGTTCATAAATAAATGATTTTCCCCTTAAGGAGAAAACTTGGGTAGAACAGAAACCACCACCTGTGGGGAACAGGACTTTGTTTCTTCCTGTGCCAGTAATTTAGTGTTAAATAGTCTATTGATAATGCGTACAAGCCGGTCTGTGAATAATTCACAGAAGTCGTTTTCTGTACATCTCAAAACTCCAAATACAGCTTGCTGATCTCCAGGTTAAACACCAGGTGCTCCTGGCCTTGAGCAGAGAGGGCTATAGGTCAGCGGTAGAGTTCAAGTTCAATCCCTCATTTCCTGCTGAAAAACAGCTGACATTTGAGCAGGGCTTTTTTTCTGAGAAAAGAGGTAGTGGAACTCAGTGGGTTGCCAGCATGGGGGCAACTCCTGGCGGGAGATGGTGCCCCTGATACCATATGCGCATGTGCAAAGTGCGCACACATTCCCGAGACCATGCAATGACATCACTTTGGTTCAGCTGGAACAAGGGTGGAGTTTTTAGAAGTTTAAATTGCCCTTGGCAAAAATGGTCCATTTTCAAGAGGTGCCAGAACTCCATTCCACTGCATTCCAGCTGGAAAAAGGCCCTGCATCTGAGGCTTTTTACTTGATACAAGGCAGTTTCACATGCATACATTTCAGACTTGGGATGTTGGAGGGAGGGTCTTTGGGTATTACAGAGTTTGCTTGGAAAGAAATGTAAGATTGTGTATCTTATATTGGGGGGAGGGGAGGTTCAGTTCAAGCACAAAGTTTAAATTGGAAAGGAACTATTAGTTGCAACACAGACACCCCCCCCCCCCTCTATCACCACCAGAAGCCGGGGCCATTTTCAGAGCAATGTGATCCTGGTGACAGCTAAGAAAGCTTTGGATTATTTTGAAACCTGCTCATCCTGAAAACAAATACTCTCTTAAATGATGATAAATAGAGTATACCAACCTCTTCATTAGAAAACTTGTCACCCTGGGACATCATTAAGCGTTTGATACTGTTTAAAGAACGGAGAGAAGGCTGGTTAATGACTATTACAAGAGCAATTTTAAAATGTCGTGTGAAAAGTAACCTAATTCAGTGCAGGGCAAATTCCTCCCCTCCCCTCCCCTCCCCTCCTTATTTGATTCACAGAGTCCTTAGATTCTGTCTGTTGCCTAACTTGTGTGCTGCTAACTCGTTTACTGTTGCCACAGGAAAGCAGGCACGCAGTTTCTATAAATGCCGTTCCCAGGGGTGTCCTGATTTGGGGGAACATGAGCTGAGGCAGTGCAGGCACAGAAGGGAAACCCAGAAAATGCAGGCTGGGCAACCAGTGCAAGCAGGGCTTCCGTATACAACCGCTTCGACTTACAAGCCCTGATCTCGCACCAGACGCTTAGGATCAGCTCCGGTACTGCTACTAGTCACGTACGAACCTGGGACCAGGACTTATTTTTGCATGAAAAGTGACATGACAAAAATGCATTTGAGTCTCAAACTGCAGAAGATAAAATCACCGTGTAATGATCGGTGAAGGTGTTCGTCTGACTAGAGGCCGTTTTTAAGCGTGACAGCATTCACACCCCTCTCCTTATCCAAGGACAAACGCACATATGAGAATATATGTTTATAACTCGCATGGCCCTTTAGAAACCATACTTAATGGATACAGGCATGTAAATCAAATTTGGTATTGTGCTCTGGTGGCTGGAACTTACTAATCCTTGTTAATATTTCCTTTAGCTTCTGGGTCGAACATTTTGAATGCATTTAATATGGTTTCTTCAGTGTCCGTACCTGGGGGAAATGAGAGAAAAAATTCTGCTGAATTGGTAATGCTGTTATCTGTGAGAAATCCCTTTTCATCTGCTGGAGGGGGCGCCCTGCCTCTCGAATTTGCTTAGATTGAGCTGCCCAGGAGTATTATACGCCTCTGAAGCAAAGCCTTCTCTAGAAGGGCTCGTACAGTCCGAGCAAAAGGTGGGCATGGAATGAGTGCTGGGCTAAATGAACAGGTTACCTGTCTGTTTGCAATATGCATATCCTACCTTGATATCCTTGCAAGAAATACAATAGAACAACAACAAAGCCAGTGCGTGTCAACATTTCTATAGCCTTTCTCAAAACTTAAGACGATACTTTAAAACTTGTTGGATGTTAAAAAGCATGGGGGAGCCAGAGGTGTTTGTAAATTAGGGCATAAGAATGTGTGTGTGTGAGAGAGAGAAAGGGGGAGAATACTAGTCCCAAGCTCCTCAGCACCTCAGTATTGTCCATGCTATCGGGTTGGTGTAGAAAAAGAATGTCAGGGCCACAGGAGAAATAGAGAAAGGCCTTCAGGAGCACTAAAACAGCTTCTGCAGCATATTAAGTGGTTGAGCTACGAATCAGCACTCTGCTGGTTCAAACCACCACCACCCCCCACTGCCATGAACTCTGCAGGTGGCCTTGGGTAAGCCACACTTCTCTGAGCCCCAGCTCCCCAGCTATATTGTGGGGATAATGATAACACTGACTTTGTTCACTGCTCTGAGTGTAACAGTAATCTGTCCAGAAGGCTGGTATATCAACACATCATCATCATCATCATCATCATTATTATTATACTAGTAGTAGTACAGCATAGTAAAGAAGCAACTACCTATTAGGAGGTTCACCTAGCCTTGACCAGGGCCTTTTCAGCCCTGGCACCAGCCTAGTGGAACTCCCTGTCTCTGGAAACTAGGGTCCAGTGGGACCCATTATCATTCTGCCAGACCTGTAAGATGGAGATGTTCCACCGGGCCTATGTAGGCTGAGGAGGGTGAACTGTCCAGCCTGCCTTCTGCTGGGGTGGGGGCATTTGAGCTCCTCTCCTCCTATTGTCTGTTTTAAATAGCTTCCATCCATGTCCTACGAGTCTGAATGCTTTTTGGATTACAATATCAAGCGCTACATCTTAATCTTTTAAAACTGTTTTATTGTAATTGTATTGGTTTAACTTTAAATTATGACTGTTTATATATGTTTGATTATATGCTGTTATCCACTCTGAGCCCTCTTGTAAGGAGAGCGGACTATAAATTTAATAAAATAAAAATATTAAAAAGCCATTAAATACTCCTATTGCCATTGCCATATTCACATATACTAAGTTTGACAACTAAAACCACAAATCTAAACACTTTACCTAGGTGTCAGTCCCATTGATTCCATTGGAACCTACTTCCAAGAAAGAGTTCTTCACTTCAACCATTTTTTTTGTTTTGCTTTTCCCCCCCTATGTGCATGTTAAGTCACAAGAAGCTGTCTCTTTCTTAACATTCTGGACCACCATACAGGTAGCAAGAAAAGTCCAATAAGATGACAAAAATATCTACCACCATCAGTTTTTTTTTCCAGCAGGAACGCGGTGGTACAGAGTTCCAGCACCTCTTGAAAATGGTCACATGGATGGTGGCCCCGCCCCCTGATCTCCAGACAGAGGGGAGTTGAGATTGTCCTCCGCGCTGAGTGGGAGGCCAAGTGGCGCTGAGGGCAATCTAAACTCCCCTCTGTCTGGAGATCGGGGTGGGGCTACCGGCCATGTGACCATTTTCGCTGAGAGCAATTTAAACTTTAAAAAACTCCGCCCTTGCTCCAGCTGACCCAAAGTGACATCATTGTGTGGTCCTGAGTTCCACCACTGAGTTCCACCACCTCTTTTCCCAGAAAAAAAGCCCTGACCACCATCAAACCTAACTTCCAATCTCCCCCTTTGATCTCGGTGCAGCTGCAATTCCGTTGTCTTCAGCTGCGTCCACATGGAGGTTTTTATCTGCTTTGGCTTCCAAACTGCAGGAGGATAGGTTTGGGAATTTTTAAAGTAGTGACATGACAGTGTCTTCTTAATTGTCCATTTTCTGGACTTTGCCCATGCTCTATGTTCTTTCTTGTACTTGGATTGGTACAATGTTTCTGGAAAGAATGCAGTCCAAGCATATTAGTAAGCCATCTAAACGGTGTGCATTTCTCCATACCCTACTGCAGTGTTTTTAAATGTTTTAAATCCACCTTGAGTTTTGGTGAGAAAAGTGGACTATAAATAATGTAAATAAAAAATAAATTTTCTGACGAACATGTCTATATCGGTGCCATTTTCCTTCTCTCTCATAGCACCTCAATGACCACTAGTGGGCTTTTTGAGAGCTTTAAAAAATCATTAATTGCTTTTGTGCTGTAGTGAAATAACATTATTACAATCTATTGCCATGATCTACTAGTTCTGAATTCTTAACTTGCATTGTTTTAAACAAAGGAATTCTCTAGCTTTTCTCCAGCCCTTTTCATTGTGAAGATGTAAAGGAAAAGGTGTGAGTAAACTTACCACTTAACTTTTCCCCAAATAGGTTCAAAAACATTGTAAAATTAATCGGTCCAGTGGCTTCTTTAAGCATGGATTCTAACTCATCATCTTTGACATTAGTTTTACCTAAAGGCAAAAGGAAAGTTAATTTATCCATTGAATCTTTGGAACATGTATATAAAATTAACACATCTATATTTGCTAAATAGACACTTTCTCCAAAACTTACTCCTTAAACACAAGTAAAAAGTAACTGTATAGCATACAAAAGTTTCCTAGGCTTTCTCCTTTGTAATGCTATGTGATTTACAAGAATATAGGGAGATTAAACAGTTTGTATTAACAACAGCAAAATGTAAAATTAAAACTCAGACCCAGTTCCTTTTTGCTGCTTGAATTAATGGGATATGAACACTTGGGATTGATATAATGGACATTTTATAATGTACAGAATTTAGATAACTTCAGATTAAAAAGGCAATACTTGCCTAGAGAAGCATAGGTATCTTTTAAGTCTTCTTTGTCAATGAAGCCATCTCTGTTCTGGTCAATTAATGTGAAAGCCTAGAGAAAAGTTGATATAAAAAGCTTTTTTAAAAGTAGTTTTTCCTGATTACAATATTTGTATCCCTTTACTAACCACATTCATTTTGATTTTAATGGCCCTTAGTATGTGTAGGACTTCAGCTTTAGGTTGTTTTGACTGCAATCTTAAGGACACTTTCTTGGGAGTAAGTCCCATTGAACAATATGGGCCACTAGCACATTGCACCAACTACTTGTATTGTCAGTTGGCTCAAGTGTAGTTTATTCTTCTCTAATGATTTTCTATGTTCATGTTCAAATTTGCCAGGGCAAAGGCACAATCCGGGCAAAGTATTTTGGATTCTCAGTTTCAAATACACCCACAAATTAAGCATTATCGGACAACTCTGAGATCCTGTCTACTTTATAGAGGAAGTCACAAGCCATTTACAGTCTTCCATCCTATAACAAAACACTAAACTCTGTCACAACATAGTCATATGCTCCAGTGTTACTTGCTATGCACATGTGACCAGTTTTTTAAGCTGAAACAGATCCTAACAGATCCATATCTAATGGCATGAGTTTTCACTCATGAAAGCTTACATCCTGGAAAATTTGGTTGGTCTTTAGGAAGGCAGCAGGAAAAGAGGAAGATCTAAAACAAGGTGGCTTGACTCAATAAAAGAAGCCACATCCTCCAGTTTGCAGGATCTGAGTAGGTCTGTTAGAGAGAGAACGTTTTGGAGGTCTTTCATTCATAGGGTTGCCATAGGTCGGAAACGACTTGACGGCACATAACACACAACACACTACAGACTAAGACGGCTACCCACCTGAAACAGATCCTAATTGTAATCTAAAACTTCCAACCTATATTTATTGAGGAAAGGAGACATTTTCTTACTTCTTTAAATTCTTGAATCTGTGTCTGTTCAAAGTTAGAGAAAACATTGGAGGAAGCTCTTTGAGCACGCTTTGCACCACCTTCCTTCTTCTTGGTTTTTCTGCTGGCCTGAAATGAAGACAATATGAACCCTCCCGGGAAAGCCAGGCATATCTACAATATTCTGCCGTTTAGTAATGCCTATGACCTCTCATGCGGGGCCCAAGACGTCCCTTCCCAGTGCAATCCATGCAGGCTTTACACAGCCTACAATGATTATGTGAAGGAAATTAATCTTTATCAAATGAAAACAGCACCAGACAAGAATGTGGTGAAGAAAATTGTCCAGATCATCATACTTGTTGAACTCACCATCTTTCCTGGAAAAAGCTACTTTGCCTCTTTCTCTGTCGCTGGAAATCTTTGCTGATGAAGTGCCTTTTATACAAAGGGGAGGGTCTTGTCTTTGCAGCTGGCATGTCTCAAAGGAGATCTCAAACTTCTTGAGAACCCTGAGCTCACAAGACCTCCTCCTTACATGGTTGGAAATGCAAGATACCTTCTGTTCCCCGGGGACTAAACAACAGTTGTTGATACGTAACACTGTCTAGCCAGCTTTTTACCCCTAATCAAGATGTATACAAGTAAACATGGGAATGTTATTCATAGTGCTAGCATAACATCGCACATTTTTGATCCAGAGTTACTCTTAATTTTTCATGGGACAGAATTATTAGGTTAGATCCTACAACTTGCTTCTGTTAGGTAACAAATCATGTTCTGTTAGAAGGAAACCTCTTACTTAACAGAGGGAAGTTGTAGGATCCACTTTAATGTCAAATCTGACTTTGCAGTTCTACGGATGCCTGCAGTCATTCAGCTGCAGGCTGCAAAAAAGGAAGATAACTAGGGATTTCATGATCAGCCACCTTTTTTTTTGCAGATATTACGGGTTATAAACGTAAGCTGAAATACTAAATGATCTGAGTGTGGCCTAAAAGGTGACACTTTTGATAAATAAAACATCTTTCCCATCAGTTGCTCCAACAAATTATCTATCTATCTAATCACTGCTATTGCAATGGCTAGCTGCTATGGAGGATAACACGGGGATGGACTGTGGCTTAGTGGTGAAGTCTGTGCTTTGCATACAAAAGATTCCACATTCAATCTCTGGTATCTCCAGTTAAAAGGATCAGGTAGGAGGTGATGGAAAAGACTTCAGCCCGAGGCCCTGGAAAGCCACTGCCAATCCGAGTAGACTAGGGGTGTGCAATCCAGATCCAGGATTGGGGGGAAAGCCCGGATTTTTGCTGATCCAGCTAAATCTGGTTTTTCTTAATCAAATCAGAGAATCTGGAATCTGATCCTGGAACCTGGATCCAAATCCAGGGTAAATCCAGGAAACATGACTCCAGTCTCCGGCTGGCTCCTTCCTGGGCTTCTCGTGTTTTTTTTCCAAGAGGGGAGGCGGAGGGGAGGGAAGGGGAGAGGAAAGGAGGGAGTAAGGCAGAGGCAGGGGAGTGAATGGCCGACCTGTTCAGGAGCTCTCCTTGTCTCCCTGGGTTCTGTGAAAGACACGGGTTCAGTTGGGCTAAGTTGCAGCAGTGTCCCTTCAGTTTGGTTTGGTTTGAGTGGAATTCTCTGTTTGACATGGTTCTCTGATATGATGGTCCCCTTGATTCTCTCTGGTTCTGTTGGGCTTCCTCTTCTATTTGGGAGTGTGCCTTTGGACAATGGCCGCCTTGCCTCTATGTGTTTCTGCCTGAGAGTCTGCTTGGAAATGTTTCCCCAATGGGAAACAAAAAATCCCCTGGGCCGGATGGGGTGCACCCAAGAGTGCTGAAAGAACTTTCCAGAGAACTTGCAGAACCCCTGTCCATCATCTTCAAGGCCTCCTGGAGGACTGGGGATGTGCCACAAGATTGGAGAAGAGCAAATGTTATCCCAATCTTTAAGAAAGGGAAGAAGGATGACCCAGGAAACTACAGGCCGGTCAGTCTGACTTCTGTTGCTGGGAAGATATTAGAGCAGATTTTAAAGGGATCAATCTGTAAGCATCTGAAGGACCACTTACCAATCCGGGGAAGTCAACCTGGTTTTGTCCCCAACAGATCCTGCCAGACCAACCTGGTTTCCTTCTTTGATCGAGTGACCAGCTTACTGGATCACGTGAACTCTGTTGACGTGATTTACCTGGATTTCAGTAAAGCTTTTGATAAGGTTCCCCATGACATTCTAACGGGTAAACTGGAAAACTGCGGACTGGACTGTAGGACTGTTCAGTGGAGAAGGAACTGGTTAGAGGACTGCACCCAAAGCGTGGTGGTCAGTGGCGCTTCATCAGATTGGAGGGAGGTGTCCAGTGAGGTGCCGCAGGGCTCGGTTTGGGGCCTGGTACTTTTCAATATTTTTATCAATGATCTGGATGAAGGAGTGGAAGGGCTGCTCATTAAATTTGCTGATAAAATCAAACTGGGAGGAGTGGCAAACACCCAAGAAGATACGAGTTAAAATTCAACAAGACCTGAAAACTCTGGAGAAGTGGGCGGTTGTGAACAGGATGCAATTCAACGTAGATAAGTGCACAGTATCACATCTGGGCCACAAAAATGTGAAGCACAAATAAAGGATGGGGGATACGCTTCTGGGTAGTAGTGTATGCGAAAGAGATCTTGGAGTAAGAGTGGGCTGTAAACTAAATATGAGCAGTCAGTGTGATGCGGTGGCAAAAAAAGGCAAACTCAGTCTTGGGTTGTATCAAAAGGGCCATAGCGTCAAAATCGCAGGAGGTCATAGCCCCTCTCTATACTGCCTTGGTCAGGCCACACCTGGAGTATTGTGTGCAGTTCTGGAGGCCTCACTTCAAAAAGGATGTGGCCAAAATCGAGAGGGTGCAGAGGAGAGCGACGAGGATGATCAGGGGTCTAGAGACTGAGCCCTATGAGGAAAGGCTGAGGGCCTTGGGAATGTTTAGTTTGGAGAAGAGGAGGTTGAGGGGGGACATGATTGCTCTCTTTAAATATTTGAAAGGCTGTCATTTGGAGGAGGGCAGGGAGCTGTTCCAGTTGGCAGCAGAGGGTAGGACGCGAAGCAATGGGCTTAAATTACATGCACAAAGGTACCGGCTGGATATTAGGAAAAACTTTTTCACGGTCAGAGTAGTTCAAAAGTGGAATCAGCTGCCTAGGGAGGTGGTGAGCTCCCCTTCACTGGCAGTTTTCAAGAAGAGGCTGGATGAATATTTGTCAGAGATGCTTTAGGCTGATCCTGCACTGGGCAGGGGGTTGGACTGGATGGCCTGTATGGCCCCTTCCAACTCTATGATTCTAAAGAGAGTGGCTGGGCAGTTTGCCCAAGGGGCTCTTGGGTTTTGGGGGGGGCTTCAGTTTGGTTCAGTTGGGCTTTCTCTGGGCTGAGGGTGCATTGGGAAGGTGCCTTTTGCCACTGGCAGTCTTGCTCTCAGTGTTTCTGCCTGAGAGCCTGCTTGGAAATCTTTCCCCGATAAGAAACAACGGAGAGTGGCTGGGAGCACCTTCTTCAGGATCACATAGAATTGGATCCTGGGGTCCAGTCTTCCTGAAACTTGGCTGATCTTTAGTGGACTGTCAGGAGTAGGTTCCCTGCAAATATAGTGGCATTTTCTTGAAAAATACATCCCTCAGTCTTCTTGGATAGCCCCTAATAATTTTCTCCAGAAGAAATAACGGCCAAATAAATCTGGGATTCTCTGATCTGTAATAACTGGATCAGAGAATTTTTCCCAGATTTCAGAAATCCCAGATTTTGGGGGGGATCCCTGAAACTCAGATCCAGATTTCCTGGATATATTTGGCCCAGAGAAGGCAATACTGACCTGGATTGATTAGTTGTCTGACTTAGTAGAAGTCAGCTTCATGTACAATAGGACTAATAGTCTACTGATCTTTATCTTTTTATGGGCTAAATTTTCATATCAGATAAGTAAAAACTTCATCTGGATGACGTGAATGTGTCTTTTGAGCATTACTTTAGAATGTAAAATGCTGTATTAAGCAGGAAACCCTCTATGTGGAATGCTTCATTCAAACTTTTCTCTATAAAAACTTATGTTCTTCGTGGATAAGCAGCTGATTTTATAAAATTGCAGTAGCAAACTATGGATACAATCCAACGTCAAGTTCTGTTGGTTTTCAATGGGATAATTAAGCATCGTATGCTCAATTCTCTCCCACTCCAATTGACCAATGGTGCTTTCTTCTGTTATGCCCACTATTTAGAATTATTTAAATCAGGGCTTTTTTTTCAGCTGGAACGCAGTGGAATGGAGTTCTGGCACCTATTACCCCGGGTGCAAAATTCTGAGGGGCTGTTTGGTGCTGCGTGGAGTGGCTGCTTGGGGAGGGGAGGGGAGGCTGGATGATTGTGAGGAACGGGTCTCCCCAATAGATATGAGGGACTCACCTCAGCTGCCCTGTGGAGGGTATAGAGGTGGGGCTGGAGAAATTTTTTGCCCCTCAGAATTTTGCGCCCGGGGCAAGAGTTCACGACTATTGTGATAAGTATGATCCTACTGTGTAGTTCCTATGTTGTTTAATACCACCACCTCCCACAAGTTTGGGGGTTCTGTCTCGCAGTTGATGTAAGTCCATAGTGCATGAAAATAATATTATTTCAAAGACTTCTGTGTGTTTCTCCCTCGTTTCCCTCTTTAGAGTTCCACCACCTCTTTCCCAGAAAGAAAGCCCTGATTTAAATCAAGATTAACAGTCCTAAAATTATTTTCAAGGATCATCAACCTTCAAAAGCTACTAGAGAATGAAACAAAATGTCATTTACACACACGACTTGTATCCAGCATGGGAAGTGAATTTCCCCCCCAAATTCCCTGCAGCACTGTAGTGCTTTTGTGGCCTCCCGTCTTTCCTATAACTTCCCCCAACCCTGTTTTATTCCGATGTTCTGGGGAAAATTTGCGGCGAAGCCAGAACAGTTCCCATGTGGGTGGGAAAGTTTGGATTTCTCCAGCCCTTGCCTACCTTGGTGCCATTTCCTAAAGATATACAGCCTGCCTAGCAAGAGGCCAGAGAGAATATTTTTTGAGGATTTTTAAAATCAGTAAATCACCCATTTAAAAAAATTCAAAACAGCCAACTGGTGGCAATGGTGGGTAACGGCCACTGAAGAGCACAGAGAAGGGACCCCCGCCACGTGGAAGCCCCATTGCTTCTGTGTTGCATTGGCAGCCACAGCAACAATGGAAAAACCACAGAATGGCGATGCCATGTGGAACAGACCTGTGCTTCAAAGGAGTCCTTTTTTTACCTTGCTGACAACAAACGTCTACAGAATATTTGACTCTTGCTTTATTCTGTAGAAAGCTTATTTACATACATATTCATGGAAAATGTTACACAAGCTAGAAACATTGGGTCCCATATTGCATTTACAGTAAATCTTACTGAACGCATGTATATAAAGCAGAGGTCACAAAAGGTCAGGGCAGCACATCCGTCCCACTGCGGGGATTACACTTCGCTGTTAATCTAAGAACGCGATGTTTCAGTCCTAAGAACACTTCCCTGGAGTAAGCCCTACTAAATAAAATGGGACGTCTTCTGAATAGACATGCTTAGGATTGTTTTTATTAGGAGCCAAACCAATCTGTTCATGTTGGTTTCCAGAACTCATTTATTCCAAACGGAACACAACTGTACCATATGTCGGATAATTAAAATTATGTGCCCTCCCTTAGACATATTCATTAGCTCTACCCCTCTAACATACTTGGGCAGTTGCTTCTTGTCATTTATACCTTTTGCCTGCAGCTGTCCATGCTAAGAATATTTACTAATTATACTGTATTATGATATTCTCTCTGGGCTTATGCTAGGCAGGCTGTATATCTTTAGCATCTGCTATTCCGTGGCTCTTTGGAATCCAATTTAGGAAATAAGTTACATTCAACTAAAAATGTGTACCTCACAGTTTTGGGAAAGCCTTTCAAACTGTAGATGGGTGATTCAGATAGTACTGCCTGAAGTCTTACTGGTTTTCAGTGAGTTGTCATAGCAATAGGCTTTCCAAACTTCATTACACAATTGCCAATTGTTATAGGAATTAATTGCAAATCATACTGTCTATTCCTCTTGCAGCTCCTTCCTACAGCTTGAAGTACCTGTGTCATTTTATTGAGCTATTAATTTCTATTATTTAATATTACATTTTTAATCTCACCTCTGCAAGGAGCTCTCTGATCACTATAGCACGCTGGTTATTAATGCTCACGAAGGTTTGCACCTGACTAACAGTGCAATCCCATACAGAATTACTCTAGTCTCAGTTTCAGTCAAGTAACTCTGCATCAGACTGCACAGTATATTTCACTGGATTCAGGACATATCATACCATGTTCCTACAGCAAAACTTGCAACGGGATGATTCAATAAGTCTGAAGAATATTTCTTTATTTTCTCTAGGGATGTACAGAGTTAAAAGCAAAATTGTAGCTTGTCCCAGGCATTATGTTTGACCGCACATAGAGGAAGAACATGCTAGGCACGATCGTTCCAATACGAGCAATCACCTTTTTGTCCGAAGTGGGCAATGTGTTTATTTTCAGCCTTGGTACCCAAACACTGGAAAACGAAGATATCATTCTGAAGCTGGAATACATGTGTGTTGCCCCTTTCAGACAAAATGGCTATTGCATGCATCATGAGGTGTTCTCCCAAAAATAATAACTGAAAAGGGCTTCCGTTTATACTTTTTACATTGCTTCCAGCCTTACAAGTTAATGAATGACACAGTTGCACATTTACTAGACATTCAAAGGATGTACTGTGTATCGAATGCTCTTATCTAAATTCTTCTGGAGCCCTTGAGTCGATAGTATTCTGATGATCAAGGTTTGGGTCCAGTAGCCGATCAACTAGATGTCCAGGGGATGAGCTCCCTTTGTCAGATCGTAAGGGAGTTTTGATTCTCGAAAGCTCATCCCCTGGAAATCTGTCTGGTCTTTAAGGCGCTACTGGACCTGAATCTTGCTCTTCTACTACACAGCAACACCCATCTGAAACCCATCTGAAACTCGCATTCTGATACTGGCTTGTGCTTCTCAAAATGGACACCAAAAATGATTAAATACATGTGAATACCAGAAAACAAAATTTACCACTCATCTTTTTACTATTCCACCATAATTCTGAATCGTGTAGGAGTGGCACAATTAAGGACAGAGAGCTAAGGATCAAATATCAAAACTGATCATGAGGAAGAATACATAATTACAAAACTGGAAATAAGAGGAATCAAAACATTCATTACTCAGAGCTCTCCATGGGGAGAGAGAAGGTGTGCTTTTTAAAATTTACTTTATAAGAATAAAGAAGAGGTTTAAAGGAGGCCTAGAAGCAGACAGAAGTATGCAAGCTTTGCGATGGGATTAGTGACAGCATTCACTCAGCATGCAATCCTAGGCTCATCTGCCTTCACTGCACACCTCCCGTCACTCCTGGCAGTCAGCCAATGGAAAGCTGAGTTGCTTTCAGAGAGTTTTCAGTGAGAGCCAAGCTACAAGTGACGCCTGACACAGGTTGGACACTTGTCAGCTTCCCTCAAGTTTTGATGGGAAATGTAGGCATCCTTATCTTGCTGCTGTAATGGAGAGCCAAGCTGTAAAACCAGGACGCCTGCATTTCCCATCAAAACTTGAGGTAAGCTGACAAGTGTCCAACCTGTGTCAGGCGTCACTTGTAGCTTGGCTCTGAGCAATCGGACCGTGAGCTGCTCAAAGCAGTTACTGCAGCAGTTCGGCCGACGTGATCTGGGAGATGGAGGGTTGAAATCCCTCTTCAGACCCCAACTCCTCTTTAGCATTCCCCTTCTCAGCCATTGGGGAGGACTTAACACAGGCCTACCTTTCAGGGATGATGTTAGGGATGCTGACTGGGAAACACTTAAGAGGTTGAATGTTCACTGGTCTCTCACATCTGCTAGGTGCCATTGGGCCAGTCATATTCTCGCACCCTAAGCTACCTCACAAAGTTGTAAGGACAAACGGGAGAAGATGGATGCCTCTTTGGATCCCTCTCAGGTAGAAAAGCGAGATATAAATGAAGTAAATCGATCAGTGAATAGTGATTGCGCCAAACCATGATCGAGAATGCCTCACAGCCTCTGCAAGGAGTTGGTATCGAGGAAGAGGCAGAAGGGCGTGCTGCAAGCAGGCCAGGGCTGTGAAGGGGAGAGCACAGTGGAGCAGAAGCAGAAAGTGAGCTTCCCCCTTCCCAGCCCAGGGGAGGGGAGAGCTGCCCCCCGCCCCCCCCCATGCAGAGAGAGGGCACCCAGAAGCACCCGGGAAAGCTCAGAGTCGAGGGGTCCCTGAGGTGCCCGTCTACATGACCCTTCTAGGGGACAGCCAGTTCCTGCCAGGCCCAGAGCTTCTAATGGCCCAAAGCCAAGGAAGGCGCCCCAAGAGAGAGAGAGGCAGCTGCCAGGCCCGCTTCTCACCTTCTTGCTCTCTCCTAGGCTTCGAAGACGTGTGGCGAGGTGGTGCGGGGGGGGGGGGAAGAGCAGCAGCAGACAGCACCTGGTGAGGAGATGTTCAGGGCCCCCGGGGAGTGTGTCGGGGGACGAGGCTGATCTGTCTGTACTGGGGGGGAGGTTTTGGCCTCCTTGCAGCCTCCCCACCTGCTCTGGAAGGCTCAGGCTCCCACTCTGCCCAGCACCAGCCATCCCCGGCCCCTTCCAGCTCTCCTGTGTATACATTGCAGAGCCCTGGCAGTGTTGAGGGCTGCAGCAGGCAGAGAGAGAGATCAGAGTGGGCCCTCCCTGGAGCTCTTAGGAGTCTCGCCCAGCTGGCTGATGCTGCAGTCCCTTGGGCCAGTGCTGAAGCCACTCAGGGGCCAGATGGAAACCTCCTCTGGCGTAGAGGCTCCCGGCCCAGGCCATAGCGTGCAATCTTCTGGCTGACAGACTCATTCGAAGAGAAGGAAGAGGCCAAAGACAGCAGAAAGAGGGCACCTGACCCCAAAATTCCAGATCCACCTGAAGTCTTCTTCCCCAGACTTTCCCTGGCTTCTGGAAAAGGGGAGGTCTCCATTGCCTAAGCAGGCCCAAGGAAGCCGTCACCCCCATCCCATCCCATGTTCCTCTTCGGTGTCCAGAGGGGCAAACAGGAGTGAAATCTCTGGAATCACACCCAAAGGTAGCCTGCTCTACTGATCCAAAAACTGCAGGGGGAGCCCATGAGATCAGAAAACAAGATCCCCCCCCCCTCGCCGACCTGCAGGAGGAGGTGATCCATCCGGACCCCTCCGGGGACTGTGTGACCGCTCTAAGTTGTCTGGGAGCCCCAGTGAAAGGGGTTGTGGAGAAGACAGACTGGAAGGTGGAAGGAAACATCAATCTGTTCCTGTCTCACTCTCTCCTCCATCTCTTTTTTCCCAACTTGCAAAAGCCTGCAAGGCAAGAAGATGGCAAAAAGACATGTCAAAAGACAGAAAAATATATCAGAGGGCAACGTCAGGTAAACCCCTCAGCATCTATGTCCCCTCCAGAAGTCCCAGGGCAATTTCCATCCCCTTGGTGGGCCTCCACGGATCCCCAGCGCCACCCCCTTCTTCTACTCCTTCTGGTGTTCTGCAACCTCTTCGTCAAAGAGCAGAAGACTCAAACCCCAAGGAAAGGCTGCTTGGCAGCCAGGGCAGGCCAGACTCGCAGGGGCCCTGTCATGCCTCAGGGGGGGGTGAGCCACCCTACGCTGCCACCACTCTGGGATTTAGGGTCCCTTGGAAAGGCCCAGAGCAACCTCCCAACCCTTCTGACCTCCGTAGCTTGGCCAATAAACAGGCGTGAGCACAGCAGAGTAACAACAAACAAAAGAGTTTATTTACAAGGAGGTCAGTTAATATCAAACAAACAAGCAAACAAGAAGCAAGGTGCCTTGGCAACAACAGATGGGTGAAAGCAAAATAAACAGAAGGCCCTAGCGGGACTGAACTCCCTGCCCCTCTGTCTGCCAGGCCTGCCTTCGCACCCTGCCTGGATGAGGGCCTCTCCCCCTAGCAGAAGCCTCCTCTGGTCTGCTCCCTGGGAGGAAGAGCACAGGCTTTTCCCCTCCCAGACTTACATAGCACTAGCCCCCTGTGTTCTGATTGGCCAAAAAGGGCGCCAAAACGGCCCAGGGGCTCCTGGGAATTGTAGGCAGGCCTACTCCCACTGCTAACAGGCTTCTGAGGCCATGCTAGGCCTTCCTGGCACAGCCAGATCATGACAGGCCCTGCCTGCCCACCTGACTGCTGGATGTGAGGTGCTTGCAGAAGAAGAGGGCGTTTTGGAGCCCCGGGTCCTGGTCCCTTTGGTGAAGAAAGCTTCTTTGCTGGCTTCCGGAGTGCTTCGGCCTCCGAAGGGTGCGGTCTGCTCCCCGTGTCCCCCTAGGTAATACCCAGCGGCCTCCAAGGTGGCCAGAAGGGATATTTGGCCAGGGAGCAAATCCGGCTGGCTCAGCCTGCTGTTCTTCCCTGGGCCAGGCAGGCAAGGAGTGGTAGGAGATACACACACACACACACACACCACCTTCTTCAGAGGCCTTTTCAGGATGGGGGATCGACTATTCTCAAGCAAGAGGGACTCCTTCAGAGAATCTCGATGGAACTGTTGAGACGTCACCTCAGGGTGGGTCCCAAGACGGTCCCTGCCCCTCTAACAGCCTGACTCTTGCTACTTCCAGGGGAGGATCGGCAAGGAAGAATTCCTTGAAGAAGTGATCTGCCTGGCGGAGCAGGGGAAGCAGCAGGGGAAATGCCCACTCCCCTGCCCAAAGGAAGAGGTGGTGGAGAAGATGAAAATGAGCGGCATGCAAGGAGCAGCTTCCAGTGGTAAGAGGGTGGTGGGAGATCCCAGGAGAGGAGGAGTGGGGGAAAGGCCGGGGCAAGGCAAGCTTGTGGCTGAAGCAGACAGAAGGGGGGGAGAGATGCTGTGCATGTTCCTGTGGGTAGACCGGGAGGTGAAAAGAGCTCAGGAAAAGGGCCTGGCCACCGTCCCAAGGAAGAAGTGAGAGAGAGCAGGGCAAGGGCCACTGGCACAGTTCAGGTGCGGCTGCTGTCTTCCCAGAGGGGGAACTTGCCTCTCAGAAGGCAATGGCACCTGGCATGCGGTGGAGGCTCATGCCCACCTTGCCCAGAGTCTTGCTGCACACAGGGCAGGTAGGGGGCAGGAGAGAGGACTGCAGGGGGGCGGGCAGGCAGCATAACCGGGGTGGACTTACCTCTCCCGCTACGGTTGCCAGGTCCAGGTTGGGAAATTCCTGGAGATTTTGGGGGCGGAGCCTGAAGAGGGTGGGAGTTGGGGAAGGGAGGGGCCTCAGTGGGGTATAGTTCCATAGAGTTCACCCTTCAAAGCATCCATTTGCTCCAGGGGAACTGATCTGTTACCTGGAGATCAGTTGTAATTCCGGGAGATCTCCAGCTATCACCTGGAGGCTGGCAAGCCTATCTCCCAGACATCCTTGCCTGCCGGCCATTGGCTGGGATTCAGCATTCCGTCCGCTGTTTTCTGGCTTTTTGTATTCTGAGTGATCTTGGGGTTGTGCTTTGAGCGGGAGGCATTTGAGTCCCGCAATGCATTCCCTTCCAAGAGACTAATTCCTGCTCTGAGGATTTGTGTGCAGTGCTAAGGAAGGCCCAAGAGCCAAGCCCCCAACACCTGTGTGGGGGAGAGAGTGGGAGACAGGAGCGCTCGTGCAGCTGGAGCAGCCCTGCTAGAGGCTATGGTGGGCTGACTGCCAGCTGTGTTTGCCTCTTCGTCTCTCCTAGGACATCATGCTGGGGGACTTCTTCACCACCTCGCCCCTGCTCCTCCAGTGCCTGAAGGCCATCACCAGCCTCAGGTAGGCCTCTCTTGGGGGAATGATTGTTCCTGGGCAGCAAGGACTCAGGAGTCATTTGAGCACCCCGAGGGAAACCTGGCCCTTGGATCCAGAGGCCCCCTTTGGCTTCTCTGTCCTGACTGGCCTCTCTTGGCCTTTGCTGCTGGTCCCCCTCAGTCAGCCTGTGGACCTGGGGCTTTGGCAAAGCCTTGGCTTGGGTGGGTGGGGCTGGGCCCAGAGAGCTCGTTCCCTCCCACACAACGCAGAATCCAATAGTTTCTCCTCTTTCTTGCCAGCAACTTCTGCCGGCCCTCCCCTGGGACCTGGAGAGGTCGATTGTGGCCTGGGCTTTCAAAGTGATCATGAATGGAAGCCCAGGCCACGAAGATGCGGCCAGCCAGGTACGTTCCATCCAGAGTGGCTTTCTGAAAGGAGGGGTTGCCCTCTGTTGGGAAACCCAGGGCTGCCCCAAACAGGATCTCCCAGCAGGGACCCCCCAGGGTCCCCCAAAAGGGCCAGCGGGCAATCAAGGTCTGGCAGTGACTGTCAACAGCCTCCCTGATTACCCCCAGAACTTAGAGATCAAGAGGCGAGCCTCCAGCCCTCAGGGCACTAAACAAGCAAAAGTCAGCCCTGCAAGGTAGGCACCCCACAGACTGAGTTTCAAGACACATTATCTTGGGAGCATGTGGCAAAATGGCCAAAGAACTGGATTGGGATTGGAGCACCAACACCATGAATTCCACCCAGAATTATACTTAATAAAATGTATTAAAGAAGCCCAAGCCAAGTTATGACAAAATATAGAATAGTGCAGGTAGCAAACAATATTTTCAAAGACTAATTAACCAGCCTAGCCTATACTAAAGTCTCTAATTCCAGATGTTGCCCTCAGGCAAACAGCAGGTTTCAAGATGAAAGGTCCAAAAGGAATCAGGAGGTCCCCCAAAGGCTCCCTTTGACAGGCACTCTGCCCGCAGGGTGCCCGTAGGTGAGCCAAGCAGAGGACAAGCCTCCGAGACTAGTTTTGCAGTTCCTCTGCCTCGCAGGTGTGAGGGAAGAAAATCCTTTGTGGGGGGGGGCAAGTCCCAAGAAACCCTGCACTCCTTGATGGGAATGCAAGAGCTGGACAGCCCGAGGCCTTCGACCTTGAGAGCCGAACAGCTCCAGAGATAGGCAGTTCCTTGTCAGTCGGGAGCCTCAGTTCCTTTTTTTTTTTTAGAAAAATTTTTATTGGGTTAGGATCAATTATTTTCACATTACAATCAATTCTCCCATTTTCCAATTTCTAACCCCCTCCCTTTCCCCCCCTTTTTGTTGACTTCCAACAGTTTTCCAACCCTATATCCCTTTTCCCTTACTCCTCTTAAATTCCTCTATCTAACAAATGTATATTCTCCCTTTATTCTAAGCAATACTTCTTTAACTATTTTTAATACTATGTACCCAAACTATGAGTCCTTATTTCCATATTGGATATCCCATTTTTCATAATTCCAATTTCAAATATTTCTATAGATCATAAACCATATAAATCATACATTCATATAAATCAAACAATTTGACTTATACTCTATATGTTACTCATTCTATCTTCTTCTTTCTATTTTAGTTATATTTAATTACATTAATATTTCTATTCCCCTTCAATAGTAAATCTGTATAACTATATCATATAATCAATCAATTTGACTCATATATATCTTCAAATAAACATATTCAGTTTGGTACATTATACAAATCTTAGCAGAAAGAAAATATTATTAGTTAATCAGTCCTTATAGTTAACCCTTATGATTAGTTATTTTCTATCAATATTCTATTTATTATTCTATATATATCAATCTATTAACCTAACTGCTTAGAGATTCACGTTTACCTTTTCTCCCCCCCCGGTAAAGTCACCCCCCTCTACATTTTATTATACTTCAATAGTTTTTAAACTGCCACAGTTCTCCTCCCACCTCCCATTTCTTCTCCAAATATTGTTTCAGCTTCTCCCAATCTGTGTTAAACTGCCCTGAGTCCAGATTTCTCAGTTTTCTTGTCATCTTATCCATTTCTGCCATATACAGCAATTTGTAAATCCAATCTTCAATAGTGGTTGTTGGGGGTTTTCCGGGCTGTCTTGCCGTGGTCTTGGCATTGTAGTTCCTGACGTTTCGCCAGCAGCTGTGGCTGGCATCTTCAGAGGTGTAGCACCAAAAGACAGAGATCTCTCAGTGTCACAGTGTGGAAAAGATGTAGGTCATTTGTATCTACTCAGGAGGGGTGGGGTTGAGCTGAGTCATTCTGTAAGAGTTTCCCAGGGTGTGGAATGCTAATGGCGGGAGGCTTCACTGTATCCTGAGGCGGTTCTTTTGCATATGGATTGGTGCTTGATGTGCTAATCTTCTCTGCAGGGCTATTGTCGGGTGTGGAGTGTTTTGTTGGCCTGGTGTTTTTCAGAACTGGAGCCCATGCTCTGTTCATTCTTAAGGTTTCTTCTTTCCTGTTGAAGTTTTGCTTATGCTTGTGAATTTCAATGGCTTCCCTGTGCAGTCTGACAAAGTAGTTGGAAGTGTTGTCCAGTATTTTGGTGTCCTGGAATAAGATACTGTGCCCTGTTTGAGTTAGGCTATGTTCAGCCACTGCTGATTTTTCAGGCTGTCCAAGTCTGCAGTGTCTTTCATGTTCTTTTATTCTTGTCTGGATGCTACGCTTTGTGGTCCCGATGTAAACTTGTCCACAGCTGCAGGGTATACGGTATACTCCTGCAGAGGTGAGGGGATCTCTGCTGTCTTTTGCTGATCGTAGCATGTGTTGTATTTTTCGGGTGGGTCTGAATACTGCTTGAAGGTTATGCTTTTCCATAAGCTTTCCCATCTGATCAGTAATTCCTTTGATATATGGCAAAAACACTTTTCCTGTGGGAGACTGTTTTTCTTTGGTTGTTTGATTCATCCTGGGTTTGATTGCTCTTCGGATTTCATTTCTGGAGTAGCCATTTGCCTGAAGTGCGTGGTTTAGATGATTAATTTCCTCATTGAGAAAGCGCGGCTCACATATCCGTCTTGCACGATCCACTAATGTTTTCATTATGCCTCTTTTCTGTCGGGGGTGGTGATTGGAGTTTTTGTGTAAGTACCGATCAGTGTGAGTTGGTTTCCTGTAGACCTTGTGACCTAACTGAAAGTTTGCTTTGCGGATGACCAAGGTATCCAGGAATGAGAGTTTTCCCTCACTTTCTTTCTCCATTGTGAATTGTATGTTCAGGTGGATGTTGTTGAGATGATTCAAAAACTCCCTCAATTCTTCCTCCCCATGGCTCCAAATGATGAATGTATCATCCACAAACCGGAACCATACACTGGGTTTGTGGGGTGCTGATTCTAGAGCTGTTTTTTCAAAATGTTCCATGTAGAAGTTTGCTATAACTGGGCTGAGTGGGCTCCCCATGGCCACCCCATCCATCTGTTCATAGAATTCGTTGTCCCATTGGAAGTAACTGGTTGTCAGACAATGATGGAATAAGGCTGTTATATCCTCTGGGAAAATCTGATTAATCAGTGCAATAGTGTCTTTTACTGGAACCTTGGTAAACAGGGATACAACATCAAAACTGACAAGTATGTCTTGTGGATTGAGTTTCAGAGAACTGATTTTGTTGATGAAATCTGCTGAATCTTTGATGTAAGACGAGGTTTTCCCGATGTGGTCCTGCAGGAGATCTGCCAGATGTCTAGCTAATTCATATGTCGGTGAACCAATGGCACTCACAATGGGTCGGAGTGGGACTGAATCTTTATGTATTTTGGGGAGTCCATATAGTCTAGGTGGCTGTGCTTCTGTCTTGCATAGTTTGCTGTGCGTGTCGGGATGTAATGAGGAATTCTTGATCAGCGCATTTGTTAGCCTGGTGATTTTGCAAGTGGGATCTCGTTTTAGTTTTTTGTAGGTGGAGGGGTCCAGGAGTTCCTTAATCTTCTTTTTGTATTCCTCCGTTTTCATGATCACTGTAGCATTGCCTTTATCAGCTGGTAGAATGATGATGTCTGGATCTGCATTGAGGGTCTTGATGGCATTTCTCTCCTTGCGTGTTATATTGCTGCTGGGAAGCTTTGCCTTTCGTAGAATCCTGGCTGTCTCTCCTCTTATTTCCTCAGCTTCCTCTTCAGGTAGATGACGGATGGCAGCTTCTACATTTGCAATGATGTCTTCCACAGGAATTCTGGTGGGGGTGACTGCAAAGTTTCCTCCCTTTGCCAAGATGGAGGTTTCTTCTGGTGAGAGTTGACGGTCTGTCAGATTGATGACAATGCGTGCATTGTCGAGCATTGGGCTTGTCTGTCTTTTTTCCTGTAGTTTGTTAAACTTCTGCTTCTGTCTGGATGTGTGGTTGGTAAACACTTGTTCCATCTTCCTGTAGGTGAGATTATCGACCTTGTCCCAATCCTGACTTCTCATTTTATGGCTGGTGTTGATATGCAAGCAAAATAGCTCCTTGTCTGTGGCAGCAAGTTCTCTGCGGGTAGTGTGGATTCTCTCACGTAAGAGGGCCTGTTCTAGACGGTCATAAATGCGGTTCGCCTGTGTGGTTTTGAAGATTCTTTTAGTTGTGAGAAAGGATGGAATGGTTCTTGTGTCCCTGCAGCGTAGAAGAAAGGTCAAAGAACAGAGTAGATGTGCTTTCTTGTTCCGAAGTGTTTCCAATCTTCGGGTCTGTTGGAATGTTTCCTCCCCATAGAGGTGTTCGATGTATTGTCGAAGGCTTTCACGGCCGGAGAACGATGGTTGTTGGGGGTTTTCCGGGCTGTCTTGCCGTGGTCTTGGCATTGTAGTTCCTGACGTTTCGCCAGCAGCTGTGGCTGGCATCTTCAGAGGTGTAGCACCAAAAGACAGAGATCTCTCAGTGTCACAGTGTGGAAAAGATGTAGGTCATTTGTATCTACTCAGGAGGGGTGGGGTTGAGCTGAGTCATTCTGTAAGAGTTTCCCAGGGTGTGGAATGCTAATGGCGGGAGGCTTCACTGTATCCTGAGGCGGTTCTTTTGCATATGGATTGGTGCTTGATGTGCTAATCTTCTCTGCAGGGCTATTGTCGGGTGTGGAGTGTTTTGTTGGCCTGGTGTTTTTCAGAACTGGAGCCCATGCTCTGTTCATTCTTAAGGTTTCTTCTTTCCTGTTGAAGTTTTGCTTATGCTTGTGAATTTCAATGGCTTCCCTGTGCAGTCTGACAAAGTAGTTGGAAGTGTTGTCCAGTATTTTGGTGTCCTGGAATAAGATACTGTGCCCTGTTTGAGTTAGGCTATGTTCAGCCACTGCTGATTTTTCAGGCTGTCCAAGTCTGCAGTGTCTTTCATGTTCTTTTATTCTTGTCTGGATGCTCCGCTTTGTGGTCCCGATGTAAACTTGTCCACAGCTGCAGGGTATACGGTATACTCCTGCAGAGGTGAGGGGACAACTACTTTGTCAGACTGCACAGGGAAGCCATTGAAATTCACAAGCATAAGCAAAACTTCAACAGGAAAGAAGAAACCTTAAGAATGAACAGAGCATGGGCTTCAGTTCTGAAAAACACCAGGCCAACAAAACACTCCACACCCGACAATAGCCCTGCAGAGAAGATTAGCACATCAAGCACCAATCCATATGCAAAAGAACCGCCTCAGGATACAGTGAAGCCTCCCGCCATTAGCATTCCACACCCTGGGAAACTCTTACAGAATGACTCAGCTCAACCCCACCCCTCCTGAGTAGATACAAATGACCTACATCTTTTCCACACTGTGACACTGAGAGATCTCTGTCTTTTGGTGCTACACCTCTGAAGATGCCAGCCACAGCTGCTGGCGAAACGTCAGGAACTACAATGCCAAGGCCACGGCAAGACAGCCCGGAAAACCCCCAACAACCATCGTTCTCCGGCCGTGAAAGCCTTCGACAATACACCAATCTTCAATAGTTGGCACTTCTTGTAGTTTCCATTTTTGCGCATACAAGATTCTAGCTGCTGCCGTCATGTAAAATATCAACGTCCTATGATGGGCTGGAATTCCCTCCATTCCCAGGTTTAGTAGCAGGAGTTCTGGGTTCTTATTTACTTGAAATTGCAAAATTTCACTCATTTCTCTTATTATTTCCCCCCAGTACTGCCTAGCTACCTCACACGACCACCACATATGATAGAGGGAGCCCTCATGCTTCCTGCATTTCCAGCATTTATTAGAAGTGTTCAAATTCCCTAGCGCAATCTTCTTTGGTGTCATGTACCAACGATAGATCATTTTGTAAATGTTCTCTTTAATGCTAGTACATGTCGTTGTCTTCATTGTAGTCTTCCACAAGTATTCCCATGCCTCCATTGTTATTTCTTTATTGAAATTTATAGCCCATTTCACCATTTGTGTTTTAACTATCTCATCCTCAGTATACCATTTCAACAGTACTTGGTATACCTTAGATATTCTTTTCTTGTCCTCTTTAAGAAGGGTCTGCTCTAGTTCCGAATTCTCTGTTCGTATACCTCCCTTTACAGAGTCCGAATTATATAAATCTCTAATCTGTCTGTACTGGAACCAGTCATAATAAGGTGATAGTTCCTCCTGCGTCTTTATTCTAAGTTTAGATGCTTCAGTTCTAGTTATTTCTTTGTAAGTTAAACATTGTTGCTCATTATCAACAGCTCTCGGGTCTATCACCTCATATGGAACTACCCACAAAGGGGTTCCTTCTTGTAGATAAATTCTGTACTTCTTCCAGATTGTATATAAACTTCTCCGTATATAATGATGCAGGAACATCGAGTTCACCTTTACTTTATCATGCCATAGGTATGCGTGCCATCCGAATATTTTTTTATATCCCTCTAGGGCTAGTAATTTCTTGTTCTTTAACGTCATCCACTCTTTCAACCACACTAGGCAGATTGCGTCATGGTAAAGTCTCAGATTGGGCAGTTGCATTCCGCCTCTTTCTTTTGCATCTTGTAGAACTTTCATTTTCACTCGAGGCTTCTTGCCTGCCCATACAAAATCTGATATTTTCCTCTGCCATTTTTCGAATTGCTTAGAGTCTCTGATAATTGGTATTGTCTGTAGCAGAAACATTACTCTTGGTAACACGTTCATCTTAACTGCTGCAATCCTTCCCAACCATGACAAATTCAGCCTATTCCATTTAATCAGATCTCTCTCTATCTGAGTCCATAATTTTTCATAGTTGTTTTTGAATAGGTCTATATTCTTTGCAGTCAGCTCGATTCCCAAATATTTCACCTTACTTGTTACTTCACAGTCCGTTATTTCCGTTAACAATTGTTGTTTCTGCTTAGTCATATTTTTGCATAATATCTTTGACTTCTTTTTATTAATATAAAAACCTGCCAAGTCTCCGAACTCCTTAATCTTATCTATCACTTTCGGCATGTTCTCCAATGGGTCCTCCACAATTAACATTATATCGTCCGCAAATGCTCTGACCTTATATGAATAGTCCTTTATTTTTATTCCTCGAATTTCTTCGTCTTGTCGTATTTGTATCATCAGAATCTCCAATACCAAAATGAACAACAGTGGAGACAACGGGCAACCTTGTCTTGTTCCTTTACTTATAGTCAATTTCTTAGTCACTTCATCGTTCACCACAATTGCTGCAGTCTGGTCTCTGTAGATTTCCTTAATTGCTCTGATGAATCTTTCTCCCAATTGTAGCTTTTCCATAGTGGCAAACAAAGTCCCAGTTTAAATTGTCAAACGCCTTTTCAGCATCAACAAAGAAGAAACCAACCTCTTTGTCACAACGCTTGTCATAGTATTCAATAGCATTAATCACTGTCCTTAAATTGTCTCTGATTTGTCTGTCTGGCAAAAAGCCTGCTTGTTCCTCCTCTATGACTTCCGAGAGCCACCCCTTCAGTCTCTCCGCCAATATCTTCGCAAAGATTTTATAGTCATTGTTAAGTAACGATATAGGTCTGTAATTTTTCACATTAGTCAAGTCTTGGCCCTCTTTTGGGATCAATGATATATTCGCTTCGCCCCAAGTATCTGGAATCCTTTGATCCCTTAGAACTCCATTAATCACCTCTTTTAGGAATGGTGCCAGTTCATTGGCCATTGTCTTGTAAAATTTAGCCGTAAGTCCATCTGGCCCTGGCGCCTTTCCTAGATTTGCAGATTGTATTGCCTTGCTTATTTCCTCGTCCGTTACTTCACTGTTCAATTTATTTCTCCAAACTTCAGAGATTACTGGAAGTTTCGTTTTCTCCAAATATAACGCTATTGATTCTTTATTTGCCTCTTTCTTATTGTACAGCTTAGCGTAAAATTTATAAAAGGCTCTACTAATGGTAGTCTGTTCCAAATACGTTTTATTGTCTTCACAAATTTTATTTATTATTTTCTTTTCTCTTCTCTTCTTCAATTGCCATGCCAGGTACTTCCCAGGTTTATTTGCGCCTTCAAACGCTTTCTGATTCAGTCTTTTAAGATTCCACTCCAATTCTTTGTTATTCATTGCTGTTAGCTGTTCTTGAAGTATTTTAATTTCCTGATAGAATTTCTTTTTCCCTGGTCTCTTTTTTAACTGTATTTCTTTGGCTTTTATTTTCTCCTCAATCTCTTGTCTTTTCTCCTCTTTCTTTTTTCTTGCTCTACCATTTAAGTCCATCAGTATGCCCCTTATAACCGCCTTATAAGCATCCCAAACTTTATCAGTTGGTACTTCTTTATTCACGTTGTATTGTATGAAGAACTTTGTCTCTCTTCTCAACATCTCCATACTCTCTCCTTCCTGTAGCAAGTCCTCATTTATTCTCCATGCTTTCCTTTTTCTCCTTTTCCCTAATTTCCACATAATTGGATTGTGATCTGAGCCTACCATCGGCATTATTTCTACCTCCTTAGTCCATAACGCTAAGTCTTTTGAGGCCCAGATCATATCAATTCTTGATAATGTAGAGTGCCTTGCAGAATAAAAAGTAAACTGTCTGCTTTTAGGATATTCTCTTCTCCATACATCTTCTAAAGTCTCCTGTTGTATCAACTCAAAAAAGAGCTTTGGTAATAGTCCTCTTTTCTTTTGTGCCGTTATTGTCTTTTCATCTAATTCCAAGTTTGTCACTCCATTGAAGTCTCCAGCAAGAATTATCTGGTCATATGAAAGATCGTCTAGTTGCTTCCTCAAATCCTCAAAGAAGCTTTCTTTTGCACCGTTAGGTGCATAAACTCCGACTACCAACACTCTCTTTAAATTCCAAGTACATTCCACTGCTATAAATCTGGCATCCACATCTTTCATTACGAATTTTGGCTGTAGCTCCTCTTTTATATACAACACCACACCTCTTTTTTTCTTATTTGAGGCCGCTACAAATTCCTTGCCCAATTTTCCCGATTTTAAATATTTTACATCCTGCTTTCGAATATGGGTCTCTTGCAAACAAACAATGTCACATTTTTGTTTTAATAGCCAGTGGAAAATATTTTTTCTCTTATTCGGTGAATTTAGTCCATTTACATTCCAAGATAGAACTTTATACTCCATACTCATAGTCTTGTTGGTAAGTCTTTTTCATTGTCCCTTATAAATCGCTCCATCTCTCGCTCAGATCTAATGCGCTTTTTGGCCCCTCCAAATTCAAAGGACAAACCTTCTGGAAGCTCCCATCTGTACCTGATTTTCATGTCCTTCAACATCTGGATTAGCGCTTTATATTTTTTCCGATCTAGTAACACTGATCTGGGTAATTCCTTCATTATGATAATTGTCTTGCCATCAATCTCCAATGGGTCTTGAAACTGTTTAGTCACAATCTTCTCCTTCATGTTTCGTGTCGTAAATTGCACAATCACATCTCTTGGTAATTTTCTCTGGGTTGCAATTCTCGAGTTTACGCGATATGCCACATCAAGGATAGCCACAACTTCCTCCTCCTCCTTCCCCAGGTATTCAGCTAACACCTCGGTCATCTGTTCTTGCGCTGTCTTTCCTTCCACCTCCGGCAGACCGCGAAATCTCAGCTGCTTCTCCATGTGTCTACTTTCCGCAACCGCCATTCTTCCCCTCATCAGTCTCATCTCTGTTTGTTGCGTGTCTGCTAGATTCTCCATCGCTCCTTCTACTGTTTTAACTCTCTGCTGCGTTCCTTGTAATTCATTTTGTATTGTTTCCATACCTTTCTTCACTTCTGACAGCTCCGATTTAACTTCTGACAGCTCCAATTTCACTGTCTGTTTAACCTCTTCAATCAGCTCCAATTTCGTGTCTTTAAGTTCTTTAATCACCTCTAAAAGTTTTTTATCAAGATTTTCTATTGCCGATTGCCACTCTTTTTTCGACATCGTGGGGCTTGCTTTAGCTCGCTCCCACGAGTCCGCTCTCTTCCTTAGCTCCGTGGCGTCAAATTTAATACCTTTTTTGTTTCAAATGTCCCGGTCTTCTTGCATAAATTAATTTTTAAAGAGTCCAAAATGTCGGGCGTCTTTTCTCTATGGTTCCTCTATGATTTTGTAATCCAAAATGGCCTGCTTCCTTTTCCGCTGAAGCCGCGACCCTTCCCCTTTCAAAGATGGCGATTCCCTTCTTCCTGCCCTCCAGCAAGGGCCGCTTCTCTCCAGCCACTCTATTGTTATTACGCACTTCCTGTCTCCCGACTTCCCACAGCAGATCTCGCGATGGTATCTTTTTCTCACAGCTCCATAACCGCAAGTATTCAAAACAATAGTCCAGTTTCTTTAATAACTTCTTTAAACTTAGTCTCTTTTCAAATACAACTCTTGCCGAATCTTCCCCTCTTTTCCATTAGCCTGTTGCAGTTTAAAAATCTACTTTTATTCCTCTCTGCTTTTATCAATCTGTCCCGTATCAGAAGATAGTGATCTTTACCTTCTCATTCACTTTTCTCGGGTTGTAATCGCTGTTTCGATTTTAGCTTCTCCTCTCCACTTCTTCCCCCAATCGAAGCTTGGGTATGTAGGTCTTATGCCAGCCGAATTGGCCCCAGAACTGCCGCAGAGATTGTAGCCGACCTGTCGCAGGGTGGTACCTCAAGGATCGGGAGGGGACCCGTTGTGTAGAGCCCCCCCTCGTCCGAGATCTAACTCACCCTAGGGTCTTGAGCGTTCTTTGCCTGCTCTCCGCCTGAGAGCAGTCGGCCGCGGGCTATTTTCACCCCGCCGGCCGCTTAAAACGGCAGTCCGGTCAGCTCCGCAAATGGAGCTGCTTCAGACCTCCATAAATCCCAAACCGGAAGTGGGGAGCCTCAGTTCCAAAGGGCCTTCCACGGAATTCTTTCGCTTCTCAGATCTTGGGGGGGGGGTGAATAAAGGGAAGGGGCCTCAGCTGAAGTGCCTCTGCCAGCCATAAGCCAAATTCCAACTGACAGTTGTTTTGACAGGATAGCAAGCAAGGGAGTTTCCTGACACCCTCTTTCCTTTCAGACTCTGCAGTCCGAGGAGGCCGTGCTGGAAATGGTGCAGGGGCTGTATAGGGGGCTGCCCACTGTTCTGCATCTAGTGGGATTACTTGATGTAAGTGTGTGGGAGAAGAGGGGACAGAGCAAACAGGGAAGAGAGGATCCCCAGGGGCCAGGAGAGGCAGTCCCCTCCACCTCCCCACTGACCACTCTGGAACTCCCTGCCTCAGGACGTGTTCCAGCCGTTGCCCAGGGGAGGTTTCTGGGAGCACCTCCTGTTCTGCCTTGGAATCTCAGGGCTGGCTTCTAAGCACAGTTAAGCCACGTGTGGACTGGACCTGTGTGGGGTGCAGGTTGGAGAATGGACCTTGGGAGCTGACCCATCCTCCGGTTTCTCTGGGCAAGGCACAGGAAGTTGTTTGGGAGGAAGTGGTGCCTTCCTTTCTTCCCCCTGTCCTGAGGAACCAGAAAGAGCGGATTGAGCCAGTACAGGTCGGCAGCTAAAATGTGGCTTTAGAAGGTCGCTGCAGTTAGAGGGGGAGCTGCCTTAGAACCCAGTCCACCCCAAAGGGGTTGCCCTAGACGGAAAGGGTGTTCTTGAGGACTTAAGAAATCCACCCTCTGCTAGGAAAGGCCTGGCAGGCATTCTCTTTAGCTTTCTAATGGGAGGACAGAGAGAGAGGCTGAGAAGGGAGGTGGTAGTTATATCCCTGAGAATCGTATTCTAGGTCCCAAAAGAGAGGCGGCGGCAGCTTCAGAGTAGAGAATCCAGAGAGCAAACAGAGGCCCCTGCCTCCCTCTTGGACCACCTCGACAGGACGGGTGCGCTCAGTGCTAAGAAGTGCGGCCCCATTCAGACCCTCAAAGGCCCACCAGGAGGGGCCTCAGAGTCAAGCCCAGGGTTCTTTGTGGATTGGCAAAAGACGCCTCTTCTTTTCCCTTCCTCTAGGACTTCTTCAAGCCTGACATCGGCCACCTTCTGGCCCCGCTGGCCCTCTCCCTGGTGGATCCCAAACCTGGGATTCGGGAGCAAGCCAGGGAGTCCGTGGGCCAGCTCTATGACATCTTGCTGGGCCAGAAGGGTAAGTCAACAGGGATGAAAGAGGCCAGCCGGCCTTTGAGATCGCTTGACCACCTGTGCTTGCAGTTTCTTTTCATGTCCATGGACTTCTTTCCAATACCCTTCTGCAAGAATGTGTCTTCTGAAAATCTCTTTTCATCTACATAGCAGAGTCACGCCGTTCCCTGATGCGCTTCTTCTCAAGACCCCACCCCATAAGCCCACACAGAAAGGGGACCTTTGCACACGCCCCGCAGCCTTGGCCTTTCCTTCATCCGTGTCTCATCTCTCGATTCTTGCCTCAGAGCACTGCTGACGAGCAGGCCTGGAGGTCCCATTACCAGAATGTCAAAAAGAGTCCAGTAGCACCTTTAAGACTAACCAATTTTATTGTAGCATAAGCTTTCGAGAATCACAGTTCTCTCCGTCAGATGCAAGGAGGGCAAAAAGAGAAACTGGTCAGATATAGAGGAGGAGAGGGGGGCGGGGTAGATGCAAACATCTCCTTCTGATATGCAGATGCAAACAGCTCCTTCTGATGTGGAGATCAGTTTGCTTCTGTAAAGTCTGTAGTAGCAAAATCAAAAAGAGTTCAGCAGCACCTCCAAGACCAACCAATTCCACTGCAGCACAAGTCTTTTGTGTAGAGGTTGGCTGGTTTGTCCAATGTACAGAGCAGAAGGACATT
Source organism: Eublepharis macularius (assembly GCF_028583425.1). Classification (NCBI taxonomy): domain Eukaryota; kingdom Metazoa; phylum Chordata; class Lepidosauria; order Squamata; family Eublepharidae; genus Eublepharis; species Eublepharis macularius. Next base: position 133,560,231 of record NC_072797.1, read on the forward strand.
GTTGGCACATGAGGGCATATATCAGATTGGAGGATGAGCAGCTGTAAGAGCCAGAGACAGTGTAGTTGATGCCATTGGGTCCTGTAATTGTATTCCCTGGGTAGATATAAGGGCAGAGCTGACATCTGGGTCTGTTGCAGGGCCTGGTACCTGTGCTGGTGACTCTGCTGGCCGATTCATGGTTGTGAGTGAGAAGTCGTTTAAGGTTGGGGGGCTGTCTGTAGGCAAGGGAAGGTCTTCCACCCAGGACTTCTGAGAGAGAGGTATCATTTTCCAGGATGGGTTGTAGCTCAGTGATGATACGTTGGATGGGTTTGAGCTGGGAGCTATAGGTGACAACCAGTGGTGTTCTGTTGTTAGTTCCTTTAGGTTTGTCCTGGAGCAGACTGTTTCTGGGTACTAGTCTGGCCCTGTTGATTTGTTTCTTCACTTCATTTGGTGGGTACTGTAGTCTCAAAAATGTTTGTTGTAAATCTCTTAAGTGTGAGTCACGGTCGAGAGCATTGGAGCAGATACGGTTGTAACGTAAGGCTTGGCTGTAGACAATAGACCGAGTGGTATGTTTAGGGTGGTAGCTGGAGGCATGTAGATATGAGTATCGGTCTGTTGGTTTCCGGTATAAGGTGGTATTTATTCATTCATTATGTAGTTGTACAGTGGTGTCCAGGAAATGCATATCAGAAGGAGATGTTTGCATCTACCCCGCCCCCCCTCTCCTCCTCTATATCTGACCAGTTTCTCTTTTTGCCCTCCATGCATCTGACGAAGAGAACTGTGATTCTCGAAAGCTTATGCTACAATAAAATTGGTTAGTCTTAAAGGTGCTACTGGACTCTTTTTGATTTTGCTACTACAGGCTAACACGGCTAACTCCTCTGCATCTATTACCAGAATGTGATCTGTACGGGAAAGGAGAACGTTCTGGCAGTGCTAGCAGGGGTCTTTTTCCAAGCCAGCTCTCTTGAGAAGGGAGGGTCCCGGGCTAAGGGTGCCCTCATTCCCTTCCCCTCCGGAGAGAATGGCAGTCACGGCCAGGAATTCTTTAGGCAGTGGTGTAAGGAGACACAGGCCTCTCCTCACTTGCAGTTAGGACTCACCCTCTACACGCTCATTCACCTTCCGAGGGCACGTCAGCATCCTTTTACCTTGCCCTTAAGAGCATAGCAGGATGAGAGGAGGAGCTTCCAGTTTCTCTGTTGAAAGGGGGCTAGGCAGAGGTGGGGGGGCAAAAGCCGGGGGGGGCTCCACAGGGTCAGGGGTTGGGGCAGGTTCCTCCGGGAGAGAGTGAGCCACCACTGAGGGGGACTTCCTTTTTCAGCACTTCCAGGCCTGCCTGAGTGAGGAGCAGCTCTCACAATGCCTCCTGGACTTCTGGGACTTCATCGTCTGCCTGGGGCCGGACTGGGGCCGTTTCCACATGGGCAAAAATACCGCAAGTTTAGCACAATGTTTAGCACAAGTTTAGCTTACCAGCCACCTGCTTTCTTGCGCCTAGTTCCGCCTCGCACCGCCTCGTTGCACTCCCAGCAGTTCACACACACTGCAGAAATCGTGGGGCAGTGGGTGGTAACTGCCCCCGTCCCAGTTGATGTCGGGGCCTTACCGCCCACTTTCTCTGCCTTTTTTTTGTCACCGAGTTTGGCGCAATATCGCTGTTTCAGTGGGCAAATTCGGCTCCCCTCCCACACGGTGGCTTGTGATAGGCATGCTTAGTTGCTCGCCAATGTTACTCGAAGGACATTGGTTGCCCTGGTTAGGAGCCCAAATTCAACTTCTCTGGAACGATTGTACTTTCGAAAGTGCATTGTCTGAGGAGGTGACTCGATCCACCATGGCACCCGAGAGAGCACTTTTGCTTATGATGGTGCAATTGGTAGTTTTCCTGCTGCAGAGCTCAATGGCTCTGTGCCAGGCACACCTTTGGCACATCATGAGGAGGGGATGGGCTGCCACATTAATGTTCCACTCTTCCCACCCGAGAGCTGCCCCCAACTGCTGCCTGGGCATGTCATGCAGAAATAGGCTTCCCATCCTTGCAGGGATGGGAGGACCGAGGGACTGCTGGGTCTACCCACGCAGCTGGGACTGGTGGGAGAAGATCGTCCTCCATACTTGGGACGACTGATTCAGAAGCACTGGATCCAGTGCTTCTGAATGAGCCAGGAGACCTTCATGGAGCTGGTCGGTGTGCTTTGCCCGAGTCTGGAGCGGCAGAGAACCTCCACGAGGGAGCCCATCTCTGTGGAGAAGAGAGTGGCTGTGGCACTGTGGTGTCTAGCCACTGGCGCATGTTACCGCGTAGCAAGTGACAACTTCGGCTTGGGGCTGTCCACCGTTTCCAAGACAGTGTTTGAGCTCTGCTTCGCCATTGAGGTTGAACTTCTTTCCAAGACAGTCTGCCTCGGGCCAGAGGTCGGAAAGTGAACGTCCCCTAACTTTAAAGGTTTTTTTTAATGAGATTGGCGCAATAACGCAAGCTTGCAATTTCATCTAGTAAAATCAAAAAGAGTCCAGTAGCACCTTTAAGACTAACCAATGCTATAATAAAATTGGTTAGTCTTAAAGGTGCTACTGGACTCTTTTTGATTTTGCTACTACAGACTAACACGGCTAACTCCTCTGGATCTAATTTCATCTAGTATGATTCATCTGCAGAATTGATGTTGCCTTCAAGGGATGCTTGCTTTGGAAATTGCAGTTGTTGATTTCAAATGTCATGTATGTCCTTAGCGAGGGTCGAACCCACTTTGTTTTCCCCCTCTTCCCTGCAGATAATAGATGGTTTTGCTGCATCGGGGTTCCCTCATTGTGTTGGGACAATCGACAGGACTCTCATCCCCATCGGTGCACTGGGCGGCAGACCTGATCAATACGGCAAGCGCAAGAACTTCTCCTCAATCTTGCTGCAGGGGACTGTCGACCATACTGGTCATTTCGTGGATGCGGAGGTGGGATGGAGTGGCAAGAACCACGCCTTCCATGTTCCGCAACTCAGCCATCTGTGCCACAATGGATACTGGCTCCTTTGTGTCAGGGAATCCCACCCTGAATCTGAACGGCGTGTCTGTGCCACTGCTGGTCATCTCGGATGGGGCTTATCCGATGAGACGGTGGCTCATGAAGCCCTATGGGAAGAGTGCCGTGACACCCCGCCAACGGCACTTTGACCGCTGCCTCTCTCGGGCTAGAAACAAGGTTGAATGCGCATCTGGATGCCTGAAGGGGCCCTGGCAATGTCTCTGGCACTGCCTGAAGGCCAGGGAGGAGAACATGGTGTCAATTGTCACTGTCTGTGTGATTCTCCACCATTTATGTGAGGCCAAGGGACACAAGGTCTTGGGTGTCCTCAGGGATCCAACACCTGTGCCCTTGCCTGGAGATGGGCTCCCATTCCAGGAAAACAACCGTGGAATGCTGGAGGAAGGAAAGGAGGTCTGTGATGCGCTGGCCGCATTCATGGAAACGCATACCAGAAGCTGAGAGTTTCATTGCGTGTGTTATTTTTACAGTTGGCTGCAACTGCACGTTTCTTTTGTACATTTTCAGAAGCATCATTTTGTGTTTTGTATATGGTCTGGCGCATCTTGTCAAGTTAACGAAGTTTGCAGGTTGTCCCTGGAAACCATGATTTCCAAGTAAATCGTTACTGCATTATGTGCATGGTTGTGTGGATCTTGTTCCTCTGCCACCGCCGCTGTTCAAAGGTGTGGGCTGCGGGGGGAGCCCAAACTTAGAAGAGGTCAAGGCTCAGTGGCCGAGGGTTCAAAGCTCATTCACTCACTCCACCCATTGGGAAAAAGATTCAGGTGTGCGCTGGATCGATTGCGCCTTCTGACCCAAACAGCCATTTCTCTGACCATTAATGTCAAAGGGATCACACTGGGTCACCAGATGCTGGTCACTGCCTGCATGTGTCTACTGCGTGCACTGGGCAGCATCTCTCTGCATTACGTGTGCAGGTGTCTGCATCTTTTCACCCTAGCAAACTTGGCCGCTTCTCCCTGAAAAAAGTTTTCTCTTGCCCCGCCACTGCCCCTGTTCAAAGGTGTGGGTTCAGGGCGGGGGACAACCCAAACTTGGAAGGGAACAGGACAAGGCTCAGTGGCCGAAGGCTCAAAGCCCATTCACTCACTCCCCTCATGTAGAAAACAGATTCAGGTGTGGGCTGTTCTCTGGAATGGGCACTGAAGTGCTCCTATTACAATATACACAGCGGGGAGGGGCGCAGAAACAGAGAAAGGAAGTACCTAGCTTTCACCTATTATTCTCAGGGGTGGGAATGTCAAAGGGGGGATGAGGTGCCCCAGCCTCATGGGAGTGATTGCGGGGGTGGAAGGCTGTGACCTGAGAGATCCAGAACAGCCATCATTGCTGTGGTGGAAAACTCCTGCTTGCCCAGAGGTTATTCCAGCAAGGATGACAGTCATGGAGGTCGTCATCTATTCCTACGTCGGAGGCCAACATCCGCTATATGTCCCCTGGATTGTGCCTAGTGCTCTTTCAGATGAGGCAAAAAACCTTTCGAAAGTTGCAAAACTGTTTGCACGCTGCACCTGCTCAGTAGCAGTCCTTCATTTTTGCATTATTTCACAAGTCTGCAAGTGGCTTCTGCAACTACCCCACCGGTTTTCGGAAGAAAACAGTACATGGAGCGATACTGTGTCAACTGCATTACAGGGCCCTTTGTGAACCAATCCCGGGCACTGTGATGTTTGAAATTAGCTCAAAAAACTGTTTGCACTTTGGGCATGCTCAGTTGCATCCCTTCAATTTTGCACTATTTTGCCAGTCCTAGAAAATGGCTGCAAGGAAAGGGAGGTTCCAGAAGGGACCAAGGGGTGGAGATCCTCCTGGACCTCCTTTTGCAGAGTGGGAAGGCAGCCAGGATCATGTGCAGCACCCACCTTCCCCCCAGACCAGTCTTCCTCCAGGCCGCACGACTCCTTGGAGAAAGAGGCTACCCGAGAGCCGCAGCCCAATGTCGATCCAAATGTGAGCTGATCAAGGGGGCCTTTTTCGATTCCCCGGAGTCGTGGCGGGGGATCCCACGGCTGAGCAGCAGGCCTCCCTATTTCCCACAGATGATGCAGCTGCGGGAGCAGGCAGGGAGGCCAAGTTGGGAGGACGGGAGACACGCTTGTAAGTAGTAAACACCGTGAATTGCTCTTTCCCCATGATCTGCTCTGCAAGTCCCCGTAAAAAGGGCCTTCAGCCATCAGCAAGCCTCCAGGTGGTGGCCAGAGATCTCCCGGAATTGCAGACAATCGCCACGCCCTAGACGTCAGCTCAGAAAGAGAAAATTGCTGCTTGAGGGCTGGTGAGTGATGCAGTGGTGAGGTCCTGATCCCCCCCAAGCCGGCCTTCTCCAGGCTGCACTTCCCAAACCTCAAGTAAAATTCCCCCCTTGGAAGCGGCATTTCCTGAAACCCACCCATTCCGTAGAGTGCCCAGGACTCCAGAGACGCCTATATCCAGTGCCTGATGCCGTGCCGTGATAGGAGGGGAGACGGTTCCTGTTTGGATGTTCCAATGCTGACAAATGACCTGTCAGGCATCAAGTAAATGGAGCAGGGCCTTAGCAACAGAGAGTTTGATTCGGGAGTTGGCCAACCCCACCTTACTCAAGACTAGTAGTGTGGTTTTGTGGACTCGGTCAGAGAAATGTCTCCTCCACCCACTTGTCTGCCAAGATAAAAAGAAAAATAACCACCACAACTGTCTTCCAGACAGATTAGTGCCTCGCCCAGAGCTGAGAACAAGACAGTGTTTTTAGTGACCCCACAATGCACTTGGAGAGCTGGGGCCGAGGAGTGGCTGACCCAAGCCCACCAGCTGAGCTAAATAACCCCACTTATCTTAGGTTTGCCCAGGGCTTTTTTCCAGGGGGAACGCGGTGGAACGGAGTTCCGGAACCTCTTGAAAATGGTCACATGGCTGGTGGCCCCGCCCCCTGATCTCCAGACAGAGGGGGGTTGAGATTGCCCTCCGCACCGCCAAGCAGCGTGGAGGGCAAACTCAGCTCCCCTCTGTCTGGAGATCAGGGGGTGAGTCCACTAGCCATGTGACCATTTTCTCCGAGGGCAACCCACTGAATTCCACCACCTCTTTCCCCAGAAAAAAAGCCCTGGGTAAACCAACTCCTTTCCTCCTAGGAACTGCCTCAGCGTGAGTGTTGGTCTGCAGTGGAGCATCAGGATTCTAGTCCAGTGGCGCTTGAGAGGCCACCCAGCTTCCCAGAGTCAGAGCTCCCCTGGAAGCCTATAGCCTGGAAACTGGGCTGGTTATTCACCTCAGTTAGGACCCCTGAATAACGCCATTTCAGAGAGAATACCCAGCAATGCACAAGACAGCTATCCTAGGGGCTGTTTGCCTAGGAGGCAATTTGAAATAAGCACATTAATGCAACGCTGCCCACATGGATTGCAGCTGTCCTGGGAGCGGGGGGGGGGGGGAGAGCGGCTGCAGCAGGGAGGCGGCCAGGCGGGTGCTGCAAGGCCAGGGACACGGGAGAGCCAGGCCGAGGGGCCAGCGGAGGCGGCAGATGTTCAGGAGGCCGTGGAGGGTGCCCACGGTGAGACTTAATCGAGCACTTGTAAATCCCATAAAAGCAGGGTTGCCAGCCTCCAGGTAGTGGCTGGAGATCTCCCGGAATTGCAACTGGTCTCCAGGCCACAGAGATCAGTTCCCCTGGAGAAAATGGCTACTTTGGGGGGTGGACTGTATGGAATGATGCCATGCTAAGGTCCTTTCCCTCCCCAAACCCCACCTTCTCCAGGTTTCTCCAGGTTTCACCCCCCCCCCCCCAAGATCTCCAGGAATTTCCCAACTTGGAGCTGGCAACCCTACATAAAAGCGATTACTACGCACTGATGGGAATCCATGATTGTTGGGGAAGTTCAGGTGCTTCTTAGTGGAAATTTGCATCACTGCCTCCAAAAGAGAGAGCGTGTGCAAAGCTGGTCGGAGAACAACTGTAGATCCTGCCCCACATTGTGAGGGGCTGTTCTGTGTCTCAGGGGATCCTGCAAAGCAGACTTCTCTCCAGAGTCGCTCTTGGGCAAGGAAAGGCCTTTCCTGCCAACTGGAGGCACAAGCACCACCTCCAAGCCCCGCCCGCATATCCTCTCAAGCCAGTCCACTGGCCCTTCTAGCCTAATATTGCGACATCGCCCCCCCCCCGCCCCCCCACTGGGCTAGGAAGTCTCCTGGAATCCCCACTGATCTCTGGACCACAAAGATCTGTTCTTGGGAAAAGGCCTGCGGTGGGGGAAGGATTCAGGAGCCTCACTGTCCTGCTGACGCACCTCCCCCTCCAAACAAAACCCAGCCCTTCCCATGCTCCAGCAGTAATCCTCACGGATTTCCTCACTGACTTCTGAATGGGTCAGTCTTCACCGTGTCCCTCTTCACGGGATCCTTTTTGCCATCCATGACATCACCTGCTCACATGCGTCAGCACACATCGTGCTAGAAAACCAGGCTTTAATCAATGCAAAGAAAACAGCACAGCGAATCAACATTTGTTCTCAAATCAGTTATGATGGGGTCAAGACACATTTGATAAGGACTCACGTGAACTGATCCAAAAGTTAACTAATCCAGCCGTGGTCTGTGCAGCAATGGCAGACATTGGCTGTCAACACACACGTATTTAAACTCCATCTTTTCCCACAGCTGCGAGCAGTGGCGAGGGTTTGGCCTCTGCCGAACTTGAGCCATCCCCTTCCACCAGCGGTATGCATGTGGAGCCTGGAGTTCTCCCAGAATTACAGCTTATCTCCAGACTAGAGAGATCAGTTCCCTCGGGGGAATCATACATGGTGGTGGAGAGTGCCATCAAGTCATAACTGACATATGGCAACCCCTGGTGGGATTTCCAAGGCAAGACTAACAGAGGTGGTTTGCCATTACCTGCCTCTGCAACCCTGGTCTTCACTAAAGGTCTCCCATCCAATTACTAACCAATGTTGACCCTGTTGAGCTTCCCAGATCTGATGAGATTGGGCTTGTGTGGGCTATCCAGGTCAAGGCAGGGGAATTTGATTTGAATTAGTGATTTGTTTTGAGGGCATCCTACTTTGCAACTGTTAACTCAAGAACTGGGCTTTGTAGTAGGACCCAGTATATGTCCACTTAGAGGACAGAGTCTATTGAATATGGAGGAGTATGATATGTGCTCCTACAGTCTTTAATTTGGGGTAAAGAGCTTTTCAGTTTCCCCCCAATATTTGTGTTTTGCTCCATGAATAAGGAACTAGGAACTGGGATCCAACATCAGCTTCATTACTGCCTCTTGCTTTTACAGCCCCCGTCAGCAGCCCCCTAATACTTGTATCTCCTTTGCCTGCCAGATACCCTCCCGTATCCAGGCATGAGAGGGTCTCAAAATCACGATGACCTGAAATACCTGCTTCCCCCTTGTGTAACGTCTGAGCCTGATGATTTAGCAATGACAAAGAGTAATATGCGGGTCCAGCAGCACCTTAAAAACCAACTAGATTTCCAGGGCATTTTTATTTTATTATATTTATAGTCTGCTCTCTCCGCAAACAGGCTCAGAGCAGATGACATCAATACATACAATGAAAAGGTAAAAACAGGTAGCATAAGAATAAAACTTATAGCCATACAATTCAAGAAAACACACCATGAGCTTTCCAGAGTCAAGCTCCCTTGAAGTCATAAACTTTAATATTATTTGGGTTGTTTTTATTAATTGGCTAAACAAACTCTTTGTGTGAGACCACTGGGGCGAAGGGACAGTAACAGAACAGAACAGAAAGAAATCTAGTCGGGTCTTGAAGGAGCTACTGGACCTGAATGCTGCTGTTCTATTGCCGCCCCTTCTGAAACTGTGGAAAAGAGCAAGAGTGCAGTAGTACCGCTAAGACTAACGAAATTGGTGGTAGGGTATGAGCCACAGCCCACTTTGAATTTTGCGGGTCTTATAGGTGCTCCTGGACTCTTGCTCTAGTCTACGGCTAAAACCAGACTCGTTCGGACTAGCCATCTTGATCCTTCTGAAACTGCCCGCGACAAAGGGTTCTGTGGCGTTCAAAAGCTTGCGCGCTGCCGGGCATCGGCGCCCAGGCAAGGACGCTGCACGGAGTCTGCGCGGCGCGTACACCCACGCCTCTTTCGACTACAGCCGCGACTCCGCCCCCCTCCCGCCTCCTGTAGTTTTGCGCAGGCGCACTCCTACCATTCCCACAGGCCTCTGCGGTCAGCTCCGCCTTCCGTCCTGGCGCGTCATATCCGTTTCCGCGTGCCGGAGGGAGGCCGAGGCGGGCAGGATGATCCCCCCGGTGGAAGTCTCGCCCCTGATCAAGGTGAGCGCCCGGCCGGGCCCGGCCCGACCCGGCCCTTCGCGGGGCTTCGTGTCTTCCTCCGCCTGCCTTGGAGGCCCTGCGGCGAGTGCGGCCCGGGGCCGCCTCGTCCTTTTGCCGGGAGGTGACCGCGGAGGAGGTCAGGAGGAGGGCCGCGCCAGGCCGGCCCGCTCGGGGCCTTGTGGGGCTGGGCGCGGGCGCCTTGTTGGCTTCTCGCTGGGGTCGGGGACGGGCCCCTTTCGGCTGGGCCTCTTTTCGCTGCCGCGGAGTGTCCTGTGTGCTCCTGTGAAGCAGCCTCGGCCTCGTGGCAGGCGCCGCGTGGAAAGGCTTGTTGTGGTTTGTTTCAGCGGCGCTTCCGCCCTTTCTGTCTTGATTGGTTATCGATGTCATTGACTTTCTCAGTGAGGCTCCAGGTGCATTTCTTAGTGCGTGATGAGTACAGTCCATATCAAGGGCATTTCAGTAGCCATGCCAGAGGGTAAATGAATGCACGTTTTCTCAGATGTCTGCAGTCCACACCTTGCTTGCTTCTTTTATGGTTGTCTTTCTCGCTGAGATTTCAGGGCAGATTGCTCAGTGTGAGATTAGTACAGTCAATATGTAGGACATTTCCATAAATAATGCCATAGGGTACATAAATGCACGTTTACTCAAATTTCTGCAGTCCAGACCTTATTTATTTACATTTTACTCATGCATTCTGTTTGGTGTAGTGGTTAAGAGTGTAGGACTCTAATCTGGAGAACTGAGTTTGATTCTCCGCTTGAAGCCTGCTGGGTGACCTTGGGTCAGTCACAGCTTCTAGGAGCTCTCTCAGCCCCACCCACCTCACAGGGTGTGGGGATAAATCACTCTGAGTGGGCATTAAGTTGTCCTGAAGGACGGTATATAAATTAAATGTTATTATTGTAGTCCACCTTTTTCACTGAGGTTTCAAGGCAGATTGTGCAGTGTAGGTTAATACAATCAGTGGCTGAGATGCTCAGTAAACAATAAGATAGAGTAAAGGTTGCAGAAATTTGGAAACAGAAATCTGATAGAGAATTGAAAACAGTGTAGAAACAAAACATAAGCATATTGATGCTATATTACAGAATGTGAAACCATCCAGTTGGATGGTTTCACTTATGGCAGTGCTGGATGTCCTAGCCGTTCATCATGTTCTTATACTGTGTAATCTAGGTGGAGCCTCAGTAGGATGGACTATAAATAATGTAAACAAATAAAATGTTTATTTGTGTTCTGTATAATCTGTCTTTCTGATGGACACTTGAGGCAGATTACACAAGTGTAAATCAAGGATATGCTGAGACATCTGATAACCAATGAAATAGAACTAGAAACTCATCTTTTCCTGGGTGTTTTGGCTTATGGTTCTTCTCCCAGAACAGTTTCCTTTCTTTTATCTTGCTAGGTGCAGCAGGGGTTCTGAATCTCTACCATCAAAAAGTCATGATCTCTGCATGACTTTTTGTAAAATGGGCTTGTGAAAATTTATGCTGCAATAAATGTGCCCCCAGGTTCACTTTGGTTATATTGTAGTTATAGTTAAAACTGAATAAATAGGAATATAAACAAGTAAATATTTGATTGGCAGTTAGTTTAGTTAAATTTGGTTGCTGCATTAGTGCTAAAATAACATGATCAGTTACTCTCCTTCTGCTTATAAAAGCCAGCAAGTGGAGCACTGTCTTCCTTGGTGACAAGGGTGTGTGAGACGTCCCCTCCCACTGTGTTGTTATCTAAGGCCTCTGTCAATTACAGGTGTAAAATTTGAGCCTGGGTCCTGTGAAACTACTGCTCCTTACTCAGTGGCTATTGCATGGAAGTTATGTCTTTGAGATACTTTTTTGTCCATATGGGGAGCTTCCTGCTAGGAACACTGTATTCTAAGGTACTGGTTCTAAGCTCATACCCACCTGTTGTTTCAGGTGGGTAGCCATGTTGGTTTGCATTAGAAGAACAAGATCTAGGTCCAATAGGACCTTAAAGACCAACTTGATTTCCAAAGTATGAACTTTTTGAGAGTCAAAACTGCTTTCTTGGACTCTTGGTCCTTAAGGACCTGGATCTTGCTCATAAATGGAAAGGTATTTCTGTTTGGGGTCCAGTTGTGCGTTTTTCCCAGACTTCAAAGTTTTGTTCTCCGTTTAAGGAACTTGAATCTGCATCCTGTTGGGTGACAAGGCCGTCTCTAAATTCTGTGTCCCTTAAAACAAAATACTTTGTTTGGTCGGCTTTGTGGCAGTTCCATATATCTACACCTTGTCTTTCAGGTCACCAGGTACTCAGCATTGCTACTTGGAATGATCTATGGGAAGAAAAGATATGGTAAGTGGCTAAGGACAAGCTTTAATAAATGTCTTCTTCAGAATGAACTTCTGTTCATCTTCAGATGCTTACAGGGTGCCTTGACTGACTTTGAACTGTACAGCTATTATGTGAAAGACAACTGTAATGTATTGGGATAGTTTCAGGTGTGTAGCCATCTTAGTCTATAGTAGAAGACCAAGATATTTTATTTATTAGATTAGACCAAGATATTTTTATTTATTAGATTTTTAGTCCGCCCTCCCTGCCAAGCGGGCTCAGGGCAGAGCACAACATTTTAATTTACATAAAAACCACATAAAAGCAGATAAAACATTACAATAAAATTTAAAACACCACATACGATGAAATATGAGTCGAGTAGTATCTTAGGATACCTTATGTAATGATTTTCTTTTTGCCTCTGAAATTTTAATTCAGCACCTTCTTGCATTACTTTTAAACTTATACCCCAGGAGAGCCCTTGTCCCGTTTAACACTCCTTATAGTTCCATTCACACAGAGCTTCAGGTGTTCTCTACTTTACCCAGGCTTATACCTTAAGAACATGTTCCCTTTTTTGTTTGTGTGACTTATATATTGCTGCCTTCTCTGTTTAACTGGTCTTGTAAGAAGGCTTTGTTATAGATGGTAGCATGATAGTACAGCCAGCACATGAGGGTGGTTGTGAGGTCAAAAAAGGATCTTTTTTGCTTAAACAAAGTAGAATTTATTTATAAGAGCATAAGCATGATGGCTGCAGAGTATTCATAAGTGTATTGGTTTCAGAGTACTTCTTAAACGTGGTGGTTTCAAAACAGTTATATCTTCACAGACCCAGCAAGAAAGACTTATTTTCCACAGAGATCTTATTTTCTACAGAACAAATGTTCCTCTCATCCATACAGACTTAGATTCACTCAGGCCTTTCCACAAAGCTTGCCTGACCTAGACAGAATGAGACCCTTTCAGGCTTCCGCATAGTTGTCCTGACTTGGGCCTAATAAATACATTCTCTGAGATACACACAGACAGAGCTCAGGCTCTACACAGATTGCTCAACTTAACCAGAATGAATACTTTTATTCAGTGATCTGACTAAAACTGCAGGTCCACCCTCTAGAGTACCATCCAATCAGAATACCTTTCACCCATTTTCCCCCTCAGAGGCCGCCATTAAAAACCCATATTAACTAGCAGAAATAATAATAACAACATTCGATTTATATACCGCCCTTCAGGACAACTTAATGCCCACTCAGAGCGGTTTACAAAGTATGTTATTATTATTATTTTTTTTTGAAAAAATTTTTATTGGGTTAGAATCCATTATTTTTACATTTACATTCAATTTTCCCCAATTTTCCATTTCTAACCCCCTCCCTTTCCCCCCCTTTTGTTGACTTCCAACAGCTTTCCAACCCTTTGTACCTTTTCCCTTACTTCTATTAGATTCCTCTATCTAAAACAAATATATATTCTCCATTATTCTAAGCAGTACATCCTTAACTATTTTTAACATTATATACCCAAACTGTAAGTCTTTGTTTCCATCTTAGATAAACAATTTATCCCATTTTCCGATTTCAAATATTTCTATATATCATAAACCATGTAAATCATACATTCATTTTAAATCAAACAATTTGACTTATTCTCTATATATTACTCATTCTGTCTTTTTATAATAATTCTATATAGCTCTCATCACATAGTCAATCAATTTGACTCATCTATATCTTCAGACATTCAGTTTGGTGCAAATCTTACCAAAGTATGTTATCATTTTCCCCACAACAAAACACCCTGTGAGGTGGGTGGGGCTGAGAGAGCTCTGAGAGAGCTGTGACTGGCCCAAGGTCACCCAGCCGGCTTCTAGTGGAGGGGTGGGGAATCAAACCCAGCTCTCTAGATTAGAGTCCCGCACTCTTAACCACTACACCAAACTGGCTCTCAGTAATAAAATGCTCAAATAAATAAAATACTCAAATTTAATTACATGCAAAACATTACAGTTTAACTTTCAAAAACTAATACCTCTCAAATCTCTTTGGTCTTTAAGAAGCGGCTGTACTTGAACTTTGCATTTATAACGTATCTTGAGTTCTTGACTCTTCAGACATACAAATGCAGCCACATTTTTCCTGTCGCCGTGCAGCATGCGCTGCTTTGTCTCGTGAATGATCTAACGTGAAGGCGTGCAGGACTGCTTGTGGAAGGGGAAAAAAATCACTGCGTTTGGTGATCGACACTCAGTCCATTCAAGTCTTTGGCAGAAATCGTCGTCAAAAATTCTTGGCTGCTGGATTTCTACTCTTTGTAAAAGTGTCTCATAAGTGGTTGCAGATAATATTCTTGATGGTGTATAGCTGTAATGAGTCAAAACAAAATGCAGTTCAAATAATGCCACATTAAATTGTAGCATGTACATAAATACGTTTTCAGCCGTGTTCATTTAGACCAGGGGTGGGCAAATTGTGGCCCGCGGGCCACATGCGGCCCGCTACAGAGGTTTTTGTGGCCCGCCCAAAAAATTGTAGAAAAGTGTGTATTGTAGAAAAGTGTACATTTGTCTCATTAAACTGATGCTAAAATTAAATGTGCTTGCAGCTATAGATGATACGAAATTAGCGCAATAAATAAATTGAATAAAACTACCACTATTTTATTTAATTTATATTTATTGATTTTTATGATACAATTTATACCTTTTCTGAAATGCAAAGTTAACTAATGAATGCAATCATTTTAAAAGGTGTGGCCCTCCGCTAACCTCCGCTCCCACAAAGTGGCCCCCAAGCCAAAACAATTGCCCACCCCTGGTTTAGACGTTCCTTTTGCTTGGTTATGCTGTACTTGGGCTACCAGACTCTCAGCCAGTAAGCAATTTGAATTTTTCTTTATAAACCTAACTGGGCTCCAGCATAACTGTTGCTGTTCTAAAATGCAGAACAGAAGCTGTGATTGTAAACTGTGAACATCTGCTTTTCAGAGACCTCTTCCCAATGTATCTCTGTACATTCCTAGAAACGTTGCATGATCTTAATGAGTTGGAAGGAAGCGACTCTGTTGCTAACTAGAGTATGATGAAGTCTCTTAAACTGGCAGAGCCCTCCTCTGTAGAATTACTCCCGTCTGAGCCCACTGACTTCAGAGAACCTAGGCTGGAATAACGCTGCATACCGCTGCACTTTAGTGAGGAAGTCTTCTGTTGATGTTCGTGCATACAGTGAAATAAATTGCTTTACTGACAGACTACTTGAAGCCTGTTGCTGCGGAGGAAAGAAGAATAGAAGAGGAAGAGAAGAAGAAGCGTGAAGAAATGGAACGCATTGCAAAAGCTCTGGCAGAAGGTATTTTTCCTCTGCATGCTCATCCTTTGTTTGGAAATGACACACGTTCGTTCTTCGAGCATAGCATCTCTTCAGGCACACCACAGTGAACATTTGCTCATTCTTCATGGGTGCTTGTATGTCTCATTGTAAGAAAGAGCAAATAATTGGCAATCAGTACCAGGATTAGTGTTGGGTTTAAATTAAAAATTTGACAGTATACATGTTGAGCATCATGTAAGAATTACTTGACAAAGCAAAATCAGGCGACACTGTAGCTTCTGTACAGGGCTAGCCGCAGTCTGTAATTCAAGACAACATAAAAATGGAAAACGTGGTATTTTGATGCAAGAATCCCCTTGATTTCAGTTTCCCAGTGCATTGATGATCACGACAAGAGGGCTTTTTAGGACTATTGGGTTGACCTTCCTTCCTTATGAGAGTCTTCGAAGCTAAGAACAATCTGGTATAGGTGCATTAATGTGTTATCATGGCTTCCTTTTTGTGTCAGTCTTGGCTTAATTTGTTGGCTGTGGGATATTTCCTCTCCAGTCTCAATTAAAAGCCCAACACTTTCCTTATTGACAAGCACTGAAAGGCAACCACCAAAAGTCTGATACGACAAGATGCAATTTATAATAAAAAGTCAGATCCTCAAAATGCTTACATTTGCATTGGTAAGAGTGCTTTTCTGTAGGCTAGTGGAAGGGCCCGACTGGCTGACTAGAAACAGTAAATGGCAGCTCTCAGAATTACAAAGTGTTACTTGAAATGTCCATAGATCCAGAGGAGTTAGCTGTGTTAGTCTGTAGTCACAAAATAGTAAAGAGTCCAGTAGCACCTTTAAGACTAATCAACTTTATAGTAGCATACACTTTTGAAAATCACAGCTCTCTTTGTTAGATGCATCATAAGCTTTCGAGAACCACAGCTCTCTTCATCAAATGCATCTGACGATGCATCTGATGAAGAGAGCTGTGGTTCTCAAAAGCTTATGCTACTATAAAGTTGGTTAGTCTTAAAGGTGCTACTGGACTCTCTACTATTTTGAAATGTCCAATTTGCTTGTATCACCGTCAGAGCAATGCTAGGAAGGAGAGATGTTGAATAGAAGCTTTAAGAAGCCCCATTGGCTAAAACAAAGTGAACAAACTTTGTCCTTAAAACTCCATTTTGTACCTAAAGAAACCATGTTTGCAACACTCCCATGTTCTGTTTACACGCTGGCTGATGCTGCATGTGTCTTCAGAGTTGCTATGCTCTAAGTGGCCCTAACAGTTCTGGTTTGTGATAGACATGTGCATGCAGTGACAGTCAGTAAGCCCCACTGCTTCACATAAATTGTAATTGGCTTCTCAATTGAATAGTTCTGATCATCGTTGTAATTTTCCTTGAGTCCCAGTGATAAAAGTGGGCTATAAATAAAACTAATAATGACGCATGTGCATTCTTGTGTGTGCTCTCTAGGTACATGTGCTGTGAAACTTTGATTGTGGTTCCCCAACACATACATGTTCACAAGCCAGAAAAACCTGGTTTGTGATCATCAGACGCGTCACTCTACACATACATGTCATGAATTCTCAGATGGTGACAATTCCTTTATAGATCCAGAGGAGTTAGCCATGTTAGTCTGTAGTAGCAAAATAGTAGAGAGTCCAGTAGCACCTTTAAGACTAACCAACTTGACTGTAGCATAAGCTTTCGAGAGCCACAGCTCTCCTTGTCAGATGCATTCCTTTATAGAATCTAGTGAAGCAGCTTTGCGAGGATTGTAGTATGCATCTTTCTCTATTCTGCACAAGATCAGGGAAAATCATTTAAATTAATGTGATAGTGTTCTAAAAATATCCATAATTTTGTTTAGGTACAGGACAAAGTTTGGAGTTGTATGCACTTATACATACATATGGGTCGGAGTTACTTAGGGAGCAATCCTAAGCAAGTCTCTTCAGAAGTTTCTCCATCTTATTCATTAGGGTTTACTCCAGTTTGGTGTAGTGATTAAGAGCGTGGGACTCTAATCTGAAGAACCGGGTTTGATTCCCCACTCCTCCTCTTGAAGCCAGCTGGGTGACCTTGGGGCAGTCACAGCTCTTTCAGAGCTCTCTCAGCCCCACTCACCTCACAAGGTCATTGTCGTGGTGAAGATAATAACACACTTTGTAAACTGCCCTAAGTGAGCGTTAAGTTGTCCTGAAGGGCGGTATGTAAATTGAATGTTATTGTTATTAGGACAGTATCTAATAAATGGGTTCATTTGGGCCTGTGTGTGTAGGAAAGAGCCTACTTACAGAGATGCACATTTTGTCCCATCTTGACCCATGCTAAAGAAAACAGTGGGGATATAAATATTTTAAATTAAATAAATAAAAATATTTTAATTGTGTTAGTACAGTTACAATGAAATCCTAAGCAGAGTTACTCTGCTTTATCTGTTAGTGCAGACAATCAGTAACCTCAAAACCTCAGAGATATTCTGCGTTCAAAGTGTGGTGATAATAATATGGCAGTAGTCTCCAAATTATAGGCCTCTAGAGACTTGCTAATGCATTTGAAGAAATAAAAGCTCCTAGGAGACCCACGCCCTCATCTACAAAGGGGGCTGCCTGCTCTGTTGCGGCGTGACTCGCATCTCTAGCTCTCCCTCCTTGCGCTTGGTCTGCACTGGGGCAGATCACTCTGTTGCATCTGCATTGGGAGTGATCGGACACTCCCGCTATTCTTGAAGCAACGGAATGGCTTGCTGCCCAGAAGCCGAGGTCTCTGCATGAGTCATGGCCATTTCATTGCAACAAGATCCCAGTTCTGCAGCTCAAGCGGAAACACAGGAGGTGGATTCCCCTGGGAGTGGGTAGAGTTCTGAAGCTCTCCAAGCTTTTTTTAAGGTGTAAGAATGAAGTTTGATTCCAGGGCAGGATGGGGAGTTGTGTAGTCATGGGCTTGTGAGACATTGCCATATTGGTGTCTTCCCTTCTTTTGAGAAAAAAAACAGCTGGGTCCTTGAGGTAGCTGCAGTGTTACCAACATCAGTTAAAAACTGGAGATGGTTGCTGGCAGTACATTTGGCACAGTTTTGCTTAAGCAGGCTTCTAAAGTAGTTTCAGTGTACTTGGAGCATATTTGAACCACTTGCTTGTGAGCTCAGTTGTCTTATTTTTTCCTTTTCAGCTAGTGAAGATACAATTCTGAAATAAAACCATCTAGATCATCGGCTTTATTATCTGGAACCTCTGAAGTAGATCATCTTGTGTCAACCATGAACTATAACTGCACTAATAAACCGTTTGTGAACTAGACTTTTCAGGGTTTTTTCATATGTAAAATAAAGTATGCTACATAAGATGGACTCATAACTGTTCATCTAGCCGGAAGAATACAGATGTCACTCAATTAAGTGTCATTCAGTTATGCCATTCAGCAATATTAAGGAAAAGTGAAGCAGGATCTAGTCATGAGATGCCGTGCAGAAGAATGCTTGGTTGTGCTGTTGCTGGAAACTCACACTTCTCTTACAGAGGGCTGCAAAATGTCCTTACTGAATTGGGTTTTTTTAAACTTCCAGAATGTGTTGCAGTGTGACAGAAACCTCTAGAGATGGTATTTAGAGAAGTAAAGCTGGACTTACCTTGTAAATATTACACCTTCAGTTGTAAATATTATACCTTCGCACTTGGGGTGGGAACAGTGTGTTAATAGCACTAGCTATTAGGTGCGCTCCATAAGTATTATCCATGTATCAAGTGAAGTATAAGTATGGTTGTTGGGGGTTTTCCGGGCTGTATTGCCGTGGTCTTGGCATTGTAGTTCCTGACGTTTCGCCAGCAGCTGTGGCTGGCATCTTCAGAGGTGTAGCACCAAAAGACAGAGATCTCTCAGTCTTTTGGTGCTACACCTCTGAAGATGCCAGCCACAGCTGCTGGCGAAACGTCAGGAACTACAATGCCAAGACCACGGCAATACAGCCCGGAAAACCCCCAACAACCATCGTTCTCCGGCCGTGAAAGCCTTCGACAATACATTGAAGTATAACTGTAAAATTAACTCCTGTAGCGCAAGGGGGGGGACCTTTAGTTCAACTTTAAAATCAAGGACTTTTTTCCAGCCAGAACGCGATGGAACGGAGTTCCAGCACCTCTTGAAAATGGTCACATGGCCAGTGGCCCTGCTCCCAATCTCCAGACAGAGGGGAGTTTAGATCGCCCTCTGCGCCATGGTGCGGAGGGCGATCTAAACCCCTCTGTCTGGAGATCAGGGGGCTTGGCCACTGGCCATGTGACCATTTTCACTGAGGGTGATTTAAAGTTTAAAAAACTCCCCCTTTGTTCCAGCTGACCCAAAGTGACGTCATTTCGCAGTCCTGGAAGCATGTGCACACTTTGTGCGTGCGCCGTGGTACCAGGGGCACCGCCTCCCAGCAGGAGTTGCCCTCTCTGCTGGCAACCCACTGAGTTCCACCACCTCTTTTCCCAGAAAAAAGCACTGAAATCAAGCTATACAATGCTGACATTATTGTCTGGATATGCACCCAGATTTGAAGCAGGAGACTGGTTTGTAGGGTCTGTTGCCCCTGAGATAGTGGGTGGCATGCCAAAAATTGGAGGATCAAGGGCTGCTCCTATAAAAGCAAAGAGACTTGGAGTTGAATGTCTGAAATGCTAATTATGTATGAACAAAAGCTTTCAAAACCATACCAGGATTTCCTGCATTTTTTTGTTGTCACTTTGTAGAGCACAATATCTTATGCAAGCTCTTTCGGTTTTCCAGTTTATTCCTCTTATTGTCAGTAGGACAAGCCAAGAAACTCAGTGTCAGTTTATGGAATTGTCAGTAGGACAAGCCAAGAAACTCAGTGTCAGTTTATGGAATTCATCTCCCACCCCTTGCTGCAAGAAATCCAAGTTCTCTTGATTCAAAAGGTTCTTTATTGAAAGATTATATTCACAGTACAGGTGTCCATCATTAATCCAAAGGCATGAAAGCTTCTGGCTGACCATGAAGCTTTGTTGAGAATGACGTGTTAGTTACAAGTTGCCATATATCAAAACCTCCTTCCACTCCCCCCCCCCAATAGCCCGGCTACAGTAGATGCCTGGGAAGGCGAGGGATGCTCCTCCAAGGTTGATGTCTAGTCCTGATAGATAAGGCCTTCCTGGGAACACAGCTGGCTCTCGGTGAACCTGTAGGCAAATAACACTGGGAAACTACAAAATGAGAAAGCATCAGAAAACAATATGGCGTTACTGTGGATAGCAGGCCTGACACTCGGAGACATGAGAAATAAAACAGTGGAATGCCTGACCTGGAGTACCATCCCCTGTCCACTATCCCATAGTACAATTATTGGTCAACAAGAACATCCGTGTGACTTTGGTTACTGCAAAAAAACTCATGGATTTATTTTGTTTCACTTTATCAGATAACTTTAACTTCTTCCTTTCTGTGTAGAATATAATCGATAACATGGTTAAAATTGAGTTTCTACAAGAGAGACGAGAAAAGGGAGCTGACCTTGGTGGCAAGTCACTGAAAGGGAGGAGTGGTGTTATTTCTCTGTCCGGCGACCTACTGAGCCGTCTTGAGTTCAAGGTCCTGCGTAAGGCTTGGCTTCACCCATTAGAACTGGTCATAAGTAAATAATTCCAGTAAAAGATGAAAACGTGAAGCAAGAATCAACATCATCTGTTGGAAGTAAGAGAAATGAAAATCTAACGACTGAGTATTAAGCTAAAGCTACTCTTAATCACATGCACACTTCAAGTTTGAGGCAAGGGAGTTACTTGAGTAGCGCAGTTCTATTGTTAAGACGAAGCCGTGGTGTGGGGAAGCTCCCAGCTCAGCGGAAGAGCATTTTTGCATGCAGAGCGGCGCAGGTGTGATTCCTGGCATCTCTAGGTAAAAAGATCTCTGGGAATAAAGCCGGGGAAGACTTCTCTTACGAACTTTGGAGAACTGCTGCAAGTCGAAACAGGCAGGGCTAAATTAGATGGACTATTCACCTGAGCTGATACAAAGCAGCTAACAGTATATAATGTCTTGTGGCCCATAGATGCTGGCCTGTAGCCTTCATGTACTGGATAGGGCAATGGCATCGGTCTCTTTCTGGAAAGATATTCTGGTTTAATGTCTCCCCCTGGCCCTGTTTCACTCCATTTGAATGCATGTTATTTTCATTTATTAATTTAAAAACTCTGCTCTTTTCCCCCCATAGCTCACCAGGGAAAAAATACATATACATGTTTTTTAAGCAGAGAGAAGAAAACATGCCAGTATTTTATTAGCAGTGAAGTTTTCAAACCACCTGCTATTCTTAATACGTTACATCTCCATTCAATATTTTTATTTATATGCCACCTTTCTCTCCAATGGGAATGTAAGGTGGTTTACACCATTCTTTCCTCCATTTTGTCCCTGCAATAGCCCTGTAAGGTAGGTTAAGCAGAATTTATGGGTGAA
This sequence comes from Eublepharis macularius, assembly GCF_028583425.1. Classification (NCBI taxonomy): domain Eukaryota; kingdom Metazoa; phylum Chordata; class Lepidosauria; order Squamata; family Eublepharidae; genus Eublepharis; species Eublepharis macularius. The sequence goes on from NC_072797.1 coordinate 133,581,655, forward strand.
GTTTTTCTGACACAGAGTTTCGTGTGTGCAACTGATGAATGGCCCTCCAACCTTGTTCATCACCCTTATCTTGGCAGCCAAATCTCTCCCATGAATAACAGGAGGAGCAAACGGTGAGTTCAGCAGGAAGAGTGCTAAACAGGGCGCACTGATGTTTTTTAAAAATTAGGAAAACGAACTCAGGCAACCCATCTACTGATAAGATTGCAGACAGTTAAGGATAGTGTAGCTGAAATGTAGGTTCTCTTTTATCTGCCTACATGTCAGGTACTGCCCTCAAAGTACTTGTTGCTGTGACTGCAGAAAGCAGCCCTGCCTTCTAAATAGTCTAGGGGTACAATGACATGTTAATGTTTTTCTTTTGCAAATTTAGCTGCAGAGGGCGAATGTTTAACCCTTTCTTCTCCTGCTAGTCTCTTGCTGAAAAATATTTTCCGGTGTTGGTCTGCAGTAAAACAGCAAGATTCTAGTCCATTAGCACCTTGAAGACCAACCTCCCCTGGTCAGGAACTTGAATCTGACAAAGGGATCTCAATAGCTTATACCCTGAAAATTGGACTCAAACCACCTTGTTGCTGGAAAAGGAGTTAAAACTTTCCCCTCCCCCCTCCACATGGCATTTTTCTTCATTAAGCCATCCTGGTAGCTAAATTTGAGAAAATAACCAAAGAAAAGGACACAGTGAAGACTGCCAAGAAATGACCACTGCTCCACGGAGAGAGAAACTCGAAAGAACTCTTTGATTAAATAGTTGAGTGGTTTGAAGTAAAGATTATCTGATCATCCTAACTCCCTCTCGTGGATGAGCCGATGTCCTCGTTATTGAGAGATGAAGGCATTGATGGCAGCATGTGTGGATCGTAGGAATTTTAGATTAATAACTTATTACAATTTGCAGATTTGAAAGGTCGCAATCGGGATTTTTATTACATAGAAAATGTTTAATGGTTCTTGCTACATTATGAAGCAAAAATTCCTTGTTCGTAAAAGGATTTTTTTAACATATTCACCATTCAGTTCCTTTAAAAATCTCTCCCCCTCCCTCCCTCCCTCCCCATATAGGACTTTTTTGGCTTTTAATAAAGTTAATTAACACATTGCTATAATATTGTTACGTTATAGTGATATCCAGGGCTTTTTTTCTGGGAAAAGAGGTGGTGGAACTCAGTGGCCTCGGAGAAAATGGTCACATGGCTGGTGGCCCCTCCCCCTGATCTCCAGACAGAGGGGAGTTGAGATTGCCCTCCGCACTGCCGAGCGGCACGGAGGGCAATCTAAACCCCCCTCTGTCTGGAGATCAGGGGGCGGGGCCACCAGCCATACGACAATTTTCAAGAGGTTCCGGAACTCCATTCCCCCACGTTCCTGCTGAAAAAAAGCCCTGGTGATATACCAATTGCTACTTTTTTTTTTACAACATTTTTCCTAACTATGCAGTGGAAAAAGCAAAGGGGTGTTAGTTTTATAAGAAAGTAAAGAATAGTGAGGTTGCAGGTGAGGACTTCCTCCAAAGAAAGGCAGGTAGTTTATTCTTTGATGTGAGAGTTCAATATGAAGTCTAGCCATAAATGAACTGTAGGTCTACATTCAAGCAGATTGGGAGGTGCCTCTGTGGTTCAGAAGGTGAAGTATGAATATTCTGAATTTCTATAGGTGAGGCTTTGTTTCTTTTGCAATTCTCACATTGGTCCTGCGACTAAAGCCTGTATTGGTTGCAGGTACAATCCGTTGGAAAAACGGCTCATCTCTGCATTCTTTTCTGCACCATCATTCACATGGACATACACACCGCCCCAAAGACACTTGAGTTTTGTGAAACTGTTTGCTTAAGAATGTTCATCAAAACTACGTCCCTGTATCCTACAGCACATTTTCGCTTCTTGAAATATACCTTCAGGTGGCACCAAAGCACAAGGATTAGGATCTAAACATGTTGCTGCACCTGCGGAAATGTGTATGCGCATATGGAAAGGTAAACAAGATCTGACCAAGCCAAGCACGTACAGTCACACTAATGCATCTACTTTGTTGTTGGACCAACAAGATGCAACCTAAGACCTCTCTGTGTTTCACAAGAAACCAAACGGGAGATGCTGGGCAAAACTTAGCAGGTGCTGTTATCCTGTTCCTACTTGTCTGTTGCAACGAGTTGTTTTTCAAGATGGAAAGCAGCAGCTACCTTCTCTGTGTGTGTGTGTGTGTGTGTGTCTGTGTGTCTTCCTGACTTACACTAACATCCTAAGCAGGTCTACTCAGAATTATTTAATAGGGTTTACTTTGACAAAAGTGTACTTAGCATTGTGCTCTTGTGCTGTGACTGCTTCTTGAAGTTGCCAGTGCATTGTGCCATAAAGCAAACTGCTGAAAAATGCAGTAAAAAACAACAGTGGAATCTGTGGGAAGTGCAAAAACGTATCGAGGCTTACTTCAATAATGGATTAATTACTATTTAATTTAATTAATGGATCGATTACTAATTAAAATGATGGTAATATCACTCGGTGTGCTAAAAGTAGTTCTTACAACAATGTTGGGAGGAGCAATGTATGAAGTGATGAAGTGTGGTCAGTGTCTCAATACTGGCCTTAGAACAACAAAAATGCCTTTGGCAGATATTGTATGCTTAGCGGAAGACTCTTCCTTTGTGTTACAAAACAAAAGAGGCGTGGCTCTTGTGTTATCATTTATCCTAGAAAAATGTTTCTTTTATAGTCTCGCTGTGTGGTGATACTCCATTTTTTCCTAAAGTATTTGATCAATGATAAGTAACAACGCTTCGAAATGCATCTTTTCCGCTCCAACATGAGAAATAGGCTGAACTTGCCTTGCGTCTCTTCCCCATCCTTCACAGCCACAACGTGTAGGTCTTAGGAGATGGGGCCTTGGGAATGACAACGCCTGGGCAGATATGCTCGAGCCATTTCTTCCAAAGCGTTCGAAACAGAAAGAGGCGACGGTTTACAGAGACAAGTACCAGAAAACAGGCACTGCTTCTGTATTAGGTAGTCTCTTTTCCATTCATTGAAAAGCCCTGCAGTGTCCGACCAGTCATCCGTCTAGTGCAGCATTCTTTTCCACACAGCAGCCAACCAGGAGGGTTGCCAACTCCAGCCTGGGAAATTCCTGGCGCTTTGGGGGGCGGGGCGGGGCAGAATCTAGAGTTTGGGGAGGAGAGGAAGTTCAGTGGGCTATAAAGCTGTACAGCCTGTTCTGCGAAGCTACCATTTCCTCCTGGGGCACTGACCTCTGAAATCTGGAGATCAACTGTAATTCTGGGAGAACCCCAGACCTCGCCTGCAAACAACCAGTTGTCCGGGAGGGCCAAAACACAGGGCACAGAGAAAGGACGTGTGTAGCCAGGGCTGTTAAGAGGGGTGATAAGACTAATGTTGAGGTATTGACAATTATCATTGATATGATGCTTCAGGGAAAGAAAGGAAACAGAGAAAATGGCCAAATAGCCCATCTCCAACTATCTTCGCTGGCTAAATGGTGAGAGAAGGAAACCTGACGCTCCTTCTCCTCTCACAGTTTGTCTTAGGTAATGAGAGCAAATTTAGCATAGGGCCAACTAGGTGTAGAGTAGACTCTTCCCACCACAGAAGGGAAGGTTTTGTTCTCAATGAGGTGAACCTAGCATTAACTATTGCCTCCCAATATATTGATCAGCCATTAAGCTATCCTGTATGTGCACAAGGGATCAGTTCCAGTTACAGAGATAAAAGCGTAGAGGGAGAAAGTGAGACCAAGAGAGAACCAAGGAACAAGACGGGATTTAGTTTCGCTGTTACTGTTTTTCTTTCCATGTAACCCTTTCCTTTTTATTGTAGAAGTAAACCTTTTTCTTAGAAGCTTAACACACATTTGTTCTGCCGTGCTCTTTTTTGATCTGCTAAACATTTTCTCAACAGTATTGTGTATTTTGCCCTTAAGTAAGGCATCTTGTTCTGGCAGGATTAGAATTGCCGCAGTGGAGGAAATTTCTGTTAATGGAGTGAACAGCAAGATTCAAGTTCAGGCAATCTGACTAAGCTTTTACTCTCAAACAGGGCTTTTTCCCCAGCCAGAATGCAGTGGAACAGCATCCTGGCCCCTCTAGAAAATGGTCACGTGGCCGGTGACCATTAAACTTTAAAATCCCCCCTTGCTCCAGCTGACTGGCGCCTATCAGCTGGAGCAAGGGGGGAGTGTAAATCACCAACTATCCTCAATGGAGTGAGATTCTGCATCTAGCAGAAGGAAATTACGAGATCCAACCCAGAGTTGCCACCCTTTCATAATTTTGAGGGATTGTTTCCCCTTTTGGAAGCTTTTATAAGTAAAATATTGGTTACGGAGAGAGGTTGCTCAAATTTTGTTGCTGTTTAATTGCTTCTCATAAGAAAGAGCATCTCCCTGGATAAGAGCTAGCTTTTAATGAACGATAAATGAGCCTGTGGATCGATTTTGATGGACTGAATTGGTCAGTGTTCCTCTATTACTCTGCAATCTACATCTCTATCAATCACGCGTCACATTAAGGCCATATCCATCTGTATTAAATAATTAAGTGTGACTACATGTCCATTATACCGTAGCTGCAATAAAGTTTTGATGTCCTACTAATTTTTGATATCACTGTCTTGATGAATGGCTCAACTGGTCATATTTTTTTCAGGCCAAAAGGTGACAATCTTAAATATGCCAGTTTGCAAATTCTGGCCTGGATCTCGTAGTGATAATTCTCAATTCAAAATGGGGTGGGGGTGGGGGTGAGGGGAGATCATGCCTCAGCGGCTAAGAACGTTCTTTTAATGTAGAACGTCCAACTCCCACGTTCCGTTCCCAGCAGCTCCAATTAAAATGAGTGCTGGCGGTATGGTGTTTGTTGGGCAAATATGGGCCCAATGCCAGGTATCTTTTCTCTGCCAAGAGGATCAACCTGCGATCTATTGCTTTGTATTATTTAATAATCTGTGGTCTCCTCGGGCAGCTCTTTTGCAGTTCCATGTCAGTGATGTTGCTATGCTATTCATAGTCACATGGACAAATATTACAGAACAAAGTCAACTTCTTGTTGGCAAAGTACCTCATCAAACTCATTTCTGTACCACGGCAAGACAGCCCGGAAAACCCCCAACAACCATCATTTCTGTACCCTTTGCACCAGAACAGGAGAAAATGGGACGTCTGACGGACAGGGTGGCTGAAGGTATTTGGCTTCCTCAAACAACGCATACTGTGGCTCGGTGGCTTGCGTGCAGAAGGCCCCAGGTGCAATAGCTGACATGGTCAGTTAGAAGGAGCAGCCAGTGGGTGACGTGAAAGACGTCTGCCTGAGGCTTTGGAGAGCTGCTGCCAGTCTGAGTAGGCATTAGGGATCCCGAGGGACCAAGAGTCTGATTCAGTATAAGGCAGCTGTACGTGTGCCACCTGTCCCGGACCCGAGTTGAACCCGGGTGGTTCTGGCAGCATTACAGGGGGCTGACTCTGTGGGTTGGGCAATTCTGCAAAGCGCACCTTCTCAAGTTATGCAGGTAGTTGGGAGAAAGGGTCACCCCAGAGACATAGGTAGCAACTTTGATGCCCATCTATCTTCTCAGTTTCTGGCGGCCTCTCTCTGGGAAGGAGGAGATCACAGGGTGGCATGTTTAGAAAGCCTTGCTCTGTTCTGCTCAGCTGTCCTGGCCCTTCTCTATCTTTTGGTTCAGTTCAGGGACAACAAAAACTTTGGATTTAGAAAGGATTTGCAATCTCATGCCTGCTTTGCTGTTCCCAGAAGGACCTTGGATTTCTTTGGGGGTCTCTGAGCATGCACAGAAACCCCTTTCTGTTGACAGCATCACTATGCCTCATGTGGCTACTTTTGTAGCTTGAGCAAAGATCAAGTCCTGCTGATAGGGATGCGGCTTTAAGGATCCCAAATCGGCTATTAAATAGGCCTTAAATGTTGTGGCAGTACCTCCTTCAGCCCTACGTTTGATTCTGCCCAAAGCTTGTTTACCTTCCCCCCCCCGCTTTCAGCCACACACATCCCATCACAGCTATCCTATTTATTGTTTCCTTCAGCACAATCTCTTAGCTGAATCACACATCAATAGCAGGTCAATAAAGACAACCTTGTTGTTGTTGTTAATAATAATAGTAATAGTAATAGTAGCAGCAGCAGTCTATCTTTCTCACTAAGATCCAAGGCAGATTAACAGTACAAGTAAAAATAGAAACAAAGAGCTGGAAGGTACACCAAAGGTCATCTAATCCACCCCCTGCACAATGCAGGAAATTCACAGCTCTCTCTCCCACTTCCCCCAGAGACCCCTGCTCTATGCCCAGAGGCAGGCAAAAAAAATCTCCAGGATCCCTGGGCTAATCTGGCCTGGAGAAAAATTCCTTCCTCCCCCCCCCCAAAGTATTGATCAGCATTGCCCTGGGCATATAAGAAAGGGCCACAAGAGTCTAGCATTGGCTCATCCCTTCCTGCTCTCCCCCTCCGATCTGTGTACATTGATATCAAGTCAAAAAATCATCATAGCTATCAAGTGGCCAGTGGGGTGTGCAAATCGGTATTCTGATTAGGTTAAAGTTACCAAATCAGGGCCATCGTAGTTGTAGACTTCTTATCTTCTTCTATATTAGTCACTCCATTGAAGTCTCCTGCTATAATTATCTGGTCATAAGACAACTCATCTAGTTGTTTCCCCAAATCTTTAAAAAAGTTTTCTTTTGCACCATTAGGTGCATATATTCCAATCACCAACATCTTCTTTGCATTCCAAATTATTTCCACCGCTAAATATCTGGCTTCCACATCACTCACCACTAATTTAGGCTGCAACTCTTCTTTTATATACAACACAACTCCCCTTTTCTTCTTTTTAGAGGCAGCTACAAACTCGTTGCCTAATTTTGCAAATTTCAAATATTTTATGTCTTGCTTTTTAATATGTGTTTCTTGTAAACACACTATGTTGCATTTTTGTTTTAATAGCCAGTGGAAAATAGTCTTTCGCTTACAAGGTGAATTTAGTCCATTAACATTCCAAGATATGATTTTGCACTCCATAGTCTCATTCTTGTACTTTTTGGTAAGTCTTTTTCGTTTTCCCTAATAAACATTTCCATCTCATGACCAGATCTGATACGTTTTCTTTCTCCCCCAAACTCAAAAGCCAGTCCTTCCGCTATTTCCCATCTGTATCTGATTTTCAAATCTTTTAACATCTGGACCAGCTCTCTATATTTTTTCCGATCCAACAACACCGATCTGGGCAATTCCTTCATAATTCTCACTACTTTCCCGTTGACTTCTAATGGATCTTGGAATTGTTTGCTCACAATTGACTCTCTTATATTTCTAGTCGTAAATTGCACAATCATGTCCCTTGGTAATTTCTTCTGGGTCGCAAATCTTGAGTTAATTCTGTATGCCACGTCCGGGAGAGCTGCAATTTCCTCTTCTTCTTTCCCCAGGTAGCCTGCCAAAATTTCTGTAATCTGCTCTTGGGCTGATTTTTCCTCCGTTTCCGGGCTTGAACGAAATCTAAGTTGCTTTTCCATTTGTTTACATTCTGCAACGGCCATTCTCCCTTTCATCCCTTTCATCTCAGTTTTCTGCACATCTGCTAGAGAATCAACCGTATTCTCTATCACGTTAACTCTCTGCTGTGTGGCTTGCAAATCATTTTGTATTTTATCCATACCTTTTGTCAGTTCTGCCATTTCCGACGTAAGCGTCTCTTTAAAATCTTTAAACTCTCTCGCCATCTCTTGTATCATTTCCTTAAGCTCTTTATTTCCCTCTGCAATCGCCGCTTGCCACTCCTTCTTCGACATCGTGGGGCTGGCTCTGCTTCGCTCCCACGAGTCTGCCCAATTCCTTAAATCCGTGGCGCTTGTTTGTTTCTATCAGCTATTTTTAAAAGTTCCAATTCAGTTAGTTTTTGTCCAAAACTGTTTTACACTGTCCAAAATGTCGGGCGTTTTTTCGCTATGGTTTTATATAAAGCACTCGCCCATACCTTTTCCAAGATGGCCTACTTCCGTTTCCACTGAAGCTGCAGCCTTGCCCTAATCCAAAATGGCGATCTTCTACTTCCGGTGTTAAAAGAAAGAGCCGCTTCTCTCAGTCTCTTTATGGTTCTGACGTACTTTCTGTTCCTTTGCAATTCACAGCAGTTCTCGCGATGTTAAAACTTTCTCACATTCCACTATCTCTCTCTCGCTGCAGGTATGTAGACAATAATCAATTTTCCATGCTAACTTCACTTTACAATGTCACTTTTTAAAAAAAATTTCTTGCCGGAGTTTCCCCTTTTTGTAATCAATCTGTTGCAGTTTTTAAATCCACTTTAGCCTTTTATTTCTTATTTTAATCTGTCCCATTTTGAGAGATAGCAATCTTTACCTTCTTAGATGTTTTCTTGGGTTGTAATCGCTGCTTCTGTTATCTAATCACATCAATTCCCCTTGTTGCTTTGCTGAGGCTTGGGCATGTAGGTCTTATGCCAAAAAAAGACTCCAGAGCCATTGCAGAGATCTTGGCAAAACCTTTCTTCGGGTGGGACCTCAAGGGCGGGTGGGAGTTCGTTGCGTAGAACCCCCCTCACGCCCGAGATCAACGTGCCCTCAGGTTTACGAGCGTTCTTGCCTGTTCTCCCCCTGAGAACAGGTGGCTGTGGGCAGTCTGCGCCCTTCCAGCCTTCCAAACAACGGCACGGACAGCTCAGCGCTTAGAGCTGCGTTAGACCTCCATGGATCCCAAACCGGAAGTCTCTGGCCTGCAAGGATTTGATGGCCTGGTCAAACTGGGTTCAGAACTATTTCCTATGGAGGCCTTTTTTATTGGGATTAATGGATAAACAGCAAGAATCTACTCATGGAATATTGTTTTTTTGTATATGACAACAGCAGTGAGATTGATATATGGAAAACTATGACATTCCCGACAACAGAGGAATGGTTGGTGAAAATCTTGGAGTTGCTAAGATGGCTAAACTTACCTCTTTGATCAGGGAAAAGACATTGGATAAATTGATTACTTGGAAACCCCTTGTAGACATTTTGCAGGAAATAGAATCGAACAGATGGTTTGTGCTTTTGAAGAATAGTAGGTACAAAAATAAAGGTTTAGAGGTGTGGGAAGTAGATTTACTGAGCACGATTTCATAACTTTATGTGCCTTTAATACTGCTACGCATTCTTATTCCCATGAGCGAATGTAGCCCTTGTAACGCCATTTGCAAGAAAACGAGACTGGAAACAGACGGATCAAAGCAGAATGTTAATCTGTGTATGTTAATCACCGTGAAGACTCAAGGCCAGTCACTGTGAAGCTTGCTATAAGGTAGTTGCACCTGCAGGACACCTGAGTCATGACTTGAGACAGAAACTTCTTAGTAAAGCTGCTCTGTGTTAAATGTAGCAATAGAGAAAGGGGAAAGAAAATGTGTTGCTGGAAGAAGGAAGCTAGCTGCGAGATCAGTTGTCCCTTTCAAGGCCGAGAAGAAGCCCCAGAGAAAGGGGAAGGGCTGCTCAATGCAACCTCATTCCTCAGGAAGGGAGAGCGCTCCCCTCCCACGGAGCCCCGCATACAAGGTTGCCAGAAGTGACATTGGGGCGAATTCTAGCTGTATCTGAAGAACTGAGCTGTGTCTCACGAAAGCTCATACTCTACTGTAAATGTTAAAAAGAGTCCAGTAGCACCTTTAAGACTAACCAATTTTATTGTAGCATAAGCTTTCGAGAATCAAGTTCTCTTCATCAGATGCATGATACAGAGACTGGTCAAATATAGAAGAGGAGGGAGAGAAGGGGAGGAGAGAGAAGAGGCGATTGGGGGGGGGGAAGGGGAGGGTGCAACCAAAACATTCCTTTGCTAGTATATGTAAACATCTCCTTTTGGTGTGTGGATCAGTTGGCTTCAAAGGAGTTTGCCCTCAGGAAAATACAGTCCATTGACAACCTACCAGATGACACCATCCTAGCAACCATGGATGCGGAGGCTTTATACACCAATATCCCACTGCTAGCCATAGGGAATACCATCCCGGACAAAACCACAGCACACCTCGCCACTGAACTTTGTCACTTCGTACTCACTCACAATTACTTCGAATTTGGTGACAACTTATATCTACAGATTAATGGCACAGCCATGGGCACACGCATGGCACCACAATATGCTAACATATTCGTGGCGGACTTGGAGCAACGCTTCCTCAGCTCCCATCCACTGGAACCACTACTATACTTAAGATTCCTGGATGACATCTTCATCATTTGGACCCATGGGAAGGAAGCTCTTGAGAGATTTCATCAGGACTTCAATAACTTTCACCCTACTATCAACCTAAGCCTGGACCACTCTACACAACAGGTACACTTCCTGGACACCACTGTACAACTACATAATGGACGAATAAATACCACCTTATACCGGAAACCAACAGACCGATACTCATATCTACATGCCTCCAGCTACCACCCTAAACATCCCACTCGGTCTATTGTCTGCAGCCAAGCCTTACGTTACAACCGTATCTGCTCCAATGCTCTCGACCGTGACTCACACTTAAGAGAATTACAACAAGCATTTTTGAGACTACAGTACCCACCAAATGAAGTGAAGAAACAAATCAACAGGGCCAGACTAGTACCCAGAAACAGTCTGCTCCAGGACAAACCTAAAGGAACTAACAACAGAACACCACTGGTTGTCACCTATAGCTCCCAGCTCAAACCCATCCAACATATCATCAGCGAGCTACAACCCATCCTGGAAAATGATACCTCTCTCTCAGAAGCCCTGGGTGGAAGACCTTTCCTTGCCTACAGACAGCCCCCCAACCTTAAACGACTTCTCACTCACAACCATGAATCAACCAGCAGAGTCACCAGCACAGGTACCAGGCCCTGCAACAGACCCAGATGCCAGCTCTGCCCTTATATCTACCCAGGGAATACAATTACAGGACCCAATGGCATCAACTACACTGTCTCTGGCTCTTACAGCTGCTCATCCTCCAATCTGATATATGCCCTCATGTGCCAACAATGTCCTTCTGCTCTGTACATTGGACAAACCAGCCAACCTCTACGCAAAAGAATAAATGGACACAAATCTGACATTAGAAATGGAAACGTCCAGAAACCAGTGGGAGAACACTTCAATCTACCAGGACATTCCATCAAAGACTAAAAGGTCGCTGTAGTTCAACAGAAACCTTTCAAAAACAAAATCCAACGGGAGGCTGCTGAACTGGAATTCATATGCAAATTTGACTCTGTCAAGCTGGGACTGAATAGGGACTATGAATGGTTATCACATTATCACAGGTAACAGATTTCCTTTACAGAGGCGGGGTCTGGGGGAGCTCAGTGGGACCTGGCGTGGGCTTTTGGGGACCACAGATCTCTTTGTCAGATGCATCTGGCGGGGAGAGCTGTGGTTATCGAAGGCTCACACTGCATTGGAATTGGATGGTCTAGCTGTTTGGCTGCTACAAACTAACAGGGCAAACTCCTTTGAAGCCAACTGATCCACACACCAAAAGGAGATGTTTACATATACTAGCAAAGGAATGTTTTGGTTGCACCCTCCCCTTTCCCCCCCTAATTGCCTCTTCTCTCTCCTCCCCTTCTCTCCCTCCTCTTCTATATTTGACCAGTCTCTGTATCATGCATCTGACGAAGAGACCTTGATTCTCGAAAGCTTATGCTACAATAAAATTGGTTAGTCTTAAAGGTGCTACTGGACTCTTTTTGATTTTGCTACCACAGACTAACACGGCTAACTCCTCTGCATCTACAGTGAATGTTGTTAGCCTTCAGGGTGTTATTGGTCTCCTGCTCTTTTCTCTTGTTCTAAACAGGTTTGTGTATCAAACATCCATCTACCAAAGTTAGAGACACTTTTCCTGCCTTGCAGATTTCTTGCAGATTTCTCTCCAAGTCTGTGAATATTTCTGATCCGGTAGACTGGCTACAGCATGTCTGTGAGGCGGGAAGGAGAGCCACAGGACGGGATTGATTAACGAACTCCAACCCCAAACTCATCCCCTGACTCTGTAGGATGAGCGCGCCCCGATTCAATGCAACACCCCTTCCGTGCCCCTTTCAATGCCCCTTTCTTTGTCATCAGCACGTGAACCAAACAGAACAATAATGCTGAGGACCTTTCCTTTCAATTGAGGGCTCTGTGTTCCAGAATCGGCGGTGGGAGGAAGTGAGCCCAGAACGCGAGCCAAGACTCTTCAGGCAGTTGGGTGTGTTGTATGTGCACACGTGCATGTGTGTGTTAGAGAGACAGAAAGAAATTCACCAGGAGAGGAAATCAAAGCCGGCTCTAGAAACACCCTGGTTATTTCAGTGTTGAAAGGGAGAAGGTTTTCTCCCTCGTCTCTGCTGGTTTCAGCCGGTTTGCAGGGCTCATCCCCAGCCCTTCCCCCCTCGTGCCCAAGCGGCCGGCACAGGACCCACTCCCAAACTTTGTGTAATAGAACGGGGTTAGGAAAGCAGGAAGGGAACATTAAACTGAATAAGGGGGGCAGCAAGAGAAGGAGGAGGCTTGAAAACGGGGGGGGGTCATCAGGGGAAACTTCAGATGACTTTGGGAGGAGACTCCGTCCCCTCCCAAACCTCTCATTTATAATCCTGGGGATTCGGATTTTCCCTCTGTGACCGCGATATTTATTCATGGGGAATCTATTCAACACTCTGTCTCTATTGACTCCTGTGGTAAAAGAGGGATTCCTGGAGGATCTTCATATGATGGCCGATCCAAAGTGCATGGCTGTTTCTTGCACGAAGGAACTTGTGTTGTAAATAAGGTCCGGCTCGCAAACTCCATTCCATGCAGTAGAACAAGTCTTTCCTTTTGTCTGGAGGCACAAAACAGCGTAAACAGCAAAGCTTCAGCCAGGAGCTCTGAGGTGCTCTTACGGGCCCCGGAAGGCCCTGGGCGCCACGGAACCTTCCAGAGGCTTTGTGACGGGACAGAAGAAGGCTTCCGAGGGTATTCTGCACTTGGAAAGTTCCTACTGAAGGAGGTATATACATTTAATACGCAAATAGCTGTGGGGTGGTTCATATTTTGACCGGAACCTGTCTCCTCTAAGTGCTGGCTTTTAATGCGCAAAACCTCTCCTGAAGGCCAAGCAACGTCTGATGTCATCAATGCCATTATCCCCCTGGGAATGACAGGGCAGGCCCAGAGGCGGTTGCTAAGAGACGGGGTCCAGCCTCCTCTCTGGTAGCCCCCCTCCCCGGCAGTGGTTCATGTGACCGCACCCAGCGAGGTAGGGAAACCTCCCAGCTGAGGGACCCCCGTCGGAGGGAGGGGCCTGTGTGGAGTAGCAAAAAGGGTCGCTGGCCTTCTTCCAGGCCCCGTGCCAAGTGCTGGCTTATGAAGTCCTCCGTTCTAAGCAGAGCCCGGAGACACGGGGGAGCCCCTGGGATCTGTCCTGGGCCCTGTCTTGCTTAACACCTCTTTAAATGGCTTGGGGGAGGGAATGGAGGGGGCGCGCCGTAAAATGTGCAGACAAAACTAGATCGGGGGGGTGGGGGGAGCGAATCCAGCAGGAGATTCAGGAAGATCTGGACAGGCTGGGAAGCTGGGCTAAGACTAACCAAATGAATTTCAACCAAGAGAAATGTCCAGTTCTGCATTTAGGTAGAAAGAATTAAATGCAACATTCTCGAAGGGACGAGCCTTGTCTCGGCAGCAGAGCATGAGAAAAGGACCGGGGGTCTTAGTAGACCATCCCCTGAAAGCAAGTCAGCAGAGAGAGGAGGCAGCTAAGGAGGAGAGGCAGTTGGGGGGGGGGCAGCATCACAGCCCTGCGGTCCAGATCACGGTGGAGTCACAGTTTCCCTTCACGCGGCTCTGCTTAGTCTTGAGAGTTGTGTTCTGTTTGGGGCCCCACCGTTGCAGAAGGCTGTTGAGAAGCCAGCAGGGGTCCGAAGGAAGCGAACAAGATGGCCGGGGAGTTCTGGAGCTCAAGTCCTATCGGGGAAGGTTGAAGGAGCTGGGTCTGTTTCTCCTGGGGAGGAGAGGACCAGAGGTGAAACGACAGCCCTCTTCAAGTATTTAAAGGGCTGTCACACAGGGAACAGAGCCAAGTTCTTTTCTCTTGAACCAGAGGATTGGACCGGAACCAGTGGGCAAAAATTAAAGCAAAACGGTGTCTGGCTAACCATTAGGGAGCACTTCCAGAGAGCTGGAGCAGTTCCTCAGTGGAACAGGCTCCCTCGGGAAGTGGTGAGCTCTCCTCCGCCAGAGGATTTCAAACAGGGACTAGGTGGCCCTCCGTCAGCCATGCTGATTCTGTTCCTTCTCTTTCGGGTTCTGTATGCCTTCTGGGCTGCAGTTTAGTGACTGCGGCTCACTAGCCATTCTTCTCCGCTTGGGACTAATAGCCTTTCTTGCTCTTTGGTCTTCTTCCAGATGGCTTCTAGAAGCAAGCACCTCTTGATGTAAGTGAGATTTCCTCTCATTTCATCTGTTTGCCTCTCCCCTCCTCCCTTCCTCCTTCCTCCCTCCCTCCCTTCCTTTCTCCCCCAGCCAGGGAGGGCTCTCAACAAAGGGATGCTCAGGCCCCCATGAGGCTACCTGGGACTGCTTCCCAGACCTTCTGCCCTGGAAGGGGCTTCTCCTCCTCCCGCCTGTCCACAAGGGGCCCCCAGCTCTCCATCCCAGGCAACCCCCAGGTTTTCTAGGCAGGGAAGAAAAGCTGTGCTTGTGATGCTCCTCCGCACACACAGAGGCCCCATTGCCGTCGGGCAAGCCATGAGACATGGGGGGCTCATCTGCCTTCGTTGCACACCTGCCTTCACTCCTGGCAGTCGGCCATTGGAAAGCTGGACTTGTTTCAGAGTTTTCCGTGCCCCATCAGACCGTGAGCTGCAGAAAGCAGTTGCTGCAGCAGAAAGGCTGACGTGACGTGGGAGATGGAGGGCTGAAATCCCTCTTCAGACACCAATTCCCCTTCGGCATTCCACTTCTCAGCAATCGGGGGAGGACTCACAACGGCCTACCTTTCAGGGCTGTTGTTAGGGACTCTGACTGGGAAGCACTTAGGGTTGAATGCTCACCAGCCTCTCACATCGGCTGGGTACCATTGGGCCAGTCATATACTCGCACCCTAAGCTACCTCACAAAGTTGTGAGCGCAAATTGGAGAAGATGTATGCCACTTTGGATCCCCGGCCCCCGGGTAGAAAAGTGGGGTATAAACCAAGTCAATCGATCAATAAGGATTGTATCGAACCACGATCAAGAATGCCTCACGGCCTCTGCATCGAATTGGTATGGAGGAAGAGGCAGAAGAGAGGAGGCGAGGCAGCAGGCGACAGCAGGACACGCTGCAAGCAGGCCTGGGCTGTGAAGGGGGGAGAACAGCAGAGCAGAAGTAGACACCGGGCTTCCCCCTCCCCAGCCGAGCAGAGGGGAGAGCTGCCCTCCCCGTCCAGAGAAAGGTCACCCAGAAGCACCCAGAAAAGCCCAGAGTTGAGGGTTCCCTGAGGTGCCCGTCACACAATCCTTCCAGGGGACCACCAGTGCCTGCCAGGCCCAGAGTTTCCAGCAGCCCAAAACCACAGCAAGCGCCCAAAGAGAGCGAGGAGGCTGCCAGGCCCACTTTTCACGTTCTTGCTCTCTCCTAGGCTTCGCCGACGAGTGGCGCGGTGGTGTGGGGGGGGGAGTAAAATCTTCCCCCTGCCCACCAATGAGGAGCCGCCGCAGCCTCAGGCAGCGCCTGGTGAGGAGATGCTGCAGGCCCTGGGGAGTGTGTCGGGGGACGAGGCTGATCTGTCCGTCCTGGCGGGGGGGGGGGGTTGCTTCCCTGTGGCCTCCCCACCTGCTCTAGAAGGCTCAGGCTCCCACTCTGCCCAGCACCAGCCCCCCCCCGGACCCTTCCAGCTCTTCCGGGTGTACATTGCAGAGCCCTGGCAGTGCTGGGGGCTACACCAGGCAGAGAGAGAGAGAGAGAGAGAGAGAGATCAGAGTGGGCCCTCCCTGGAGCTCTTAGGAGCCTCGCTCAGCTGGCTGATGCTGCAGGATGTGGGGCCAATGCTGAAGCCAGATAGAAACCTCCTTGCTGGTGAGGCTCCCGGCCCAGGCCATAGCATGCAATCCTCGGGCTGACGGACCCGTTCGAGGAGAAGGAAGAGGCCAAAGACAGCAGAAGGAGGGCACTGGGCCCCAAAATTCCAGATCCACCGGAAGTCTTCTTCCCCAGACTTTGCCTGGCTTCTGGGGAAGGGGAGGTCTCCCTTGCCTCAGCAGGCCCAAGAAAGCCCCGAGAGGCTGTCACCCCCACCCCACCCCCAGCCCGTGTCCCCCTGCTGTGTCGAGAGGGGCAAAGGGGAGTGAAATCCCTGGACTCACCCCCAAGGGTAGCCTGCTCTACTGTTCTCAAAACAGCAGGGGGAGCCCGTGAGGTCAGCAAAGAGGATTCCAACCCCCCATCCCCGCTGATCCATCCGGACCCCTGAGGAGACTGTGACTGCTCTAAGCTGTGTGGAAGCCCATGGAGAGGGGTGACGGGGAAGACAGCTTGGAAGGTGGAAGGAAGCACCACTCTTCCCGGTCTCACTGTCTCCTCCATCTCTTTCTTCCCAACTTTTAAAAGCCTGTACATCAGGAAGGCAAAGGGCCCTCAAGAAGGCCATCCGGGACCACATGAGAGGGCGTGGCCAGGTAACACCCCCCCCCCGGCATCTATATCCCTCCAGAAGGCCCAGGGCCATTTCCATTCCCTTGCTGAGCCTCCAGGGACCCCCAATGCCACCCCTCTTCTTCCACTCCCTTTGGGAGCAGAAGACCCCAAACCCCATGGCAGCCAGGTCAGGCCAGATGCACAGGGGCCCTGTCTGCCCATCTGGCTGCTGGGTGCAGGGTACTGACAGAAGAAGAGGGCGTTTTGGAGCCCCGATTCCTGGTCCCAAAGAAAGCTTCTTTGCTGGCTTCCGGAGTGCTTCGGCCTCCGAAGGGTGCGGTCTGCTCCCCGTGTCCCCCTAGGTAATACCCAGCGGCCTCCAAGGTGGCCAGAAGGGATATTTGGCCAGGGAGCAAATCCGGCTGGCTCAGCCTGCTGTTCTTCCCTGGGCCACGAAGGCAAGGAGTGGTAGGAGACACCCCCCCCCCCCGCGTCTTCAGAGGCCTGTTTGGGATGGGGGATCAACCACTCTCAAGCGAGAGGGACTCCTTCAGAGAATCTCGATGGAAACGTGAGGACCCCCTGGGCCCATCACCTCAGCGTGGGCCCCGGGGTGGTCCCTGCCCTGCTAACAGCCTGACTCTTGCTACTTCCAGGGAGTGAGCAGTGGGTTTTTGGCGGACGTCATCTGCCTGGCGGAGCAGGGGAAGCGGCAGGGGAAATACCATCTCCCCTGCCCGAAGGAAGAGGTGGTGGAGAAGATCAAAGTGAGTGGAATCCAAGAGCCGCTTCCAGTGGGAACAGGGCGGTGGGAGATCGGAGGGGAGGAGGGGGACAGATGGGGGCACTGCCGGCTTGTGGCTGGAGCAGAGAGAAGCGGGAGGGAAGACGTTGTGACTCTTCCTGGGGGCCGACCAGGAGGCCAAAGGAGCCCAGGAAAAGGGCCTGGCCACCCTCCCGTGGAAGGAGCGAGAGAGAGAGCAGGGCGAGGGCCACTGGCACACGTAGGGCAGGGCTGCTGTCTCCCCAGAGAAGGCAATGTCTCCGATGGAGAAGGCAACCGACATGTGGTGGAGGCTCGTGCCCACCTCTCCCAGAGTCTTGCTGCACACGGGGCAGGTGGGGGTGCGTGCTTTTCCCACCAGGCCTTTATCCGCCCGGTGGACTTCAGAGTGAGCTTCTCAGCTCCCGTGGACAGCCTGCTGAGATGGGAAGCTGCCTGATGGTGAGGCGGCTATGCAGAGGGCCTCCTTCTCAGGGACGGGAGGCCCAAGAGTCCAGGAGAGAGACTGTGGGGTGGGGGGGCAGGCAGCCTCTCTGGGACGGACTCTCCTCTCCCGGACATCCTTGCCTGCCGGCCATTGGCTGGGATTCAGCATTCCGTCCGCTGTTTTCTGGCTTTTTGTATTCTGAGTGATCTTGGGGTTGTGATTTGAGCGGGAGGCATTTGAGTCCCGCAATGCATTCCCTTCCAAGAGACTAATTCCTGCTCTGAGGATTTGTGCGCAGGGCTAAGGAAGGCCCAAGAGCCAAGACCCACTCCTGTGGGGTGGAGAGAGCGGGAGACAGGAGTGCTCGTGGGGCTGCTAGGGGCTACGGTCAGCTGTGTTTGCCTCTTCGTCACTCCTAGGACATCATGATGTCAGACTTCTTCACCACCTCGCCCCTGCTCCTCCAGTGCCTTAAGGCCATCACCAGCCTCAGGTATGCCTCTCTTGGGGGAATGATTCTTCCTGGCCAGCAAGGGCGCAGGAGTCATTTGAGCACCCCGAGGAAGGCCGGCCCTTGGATCCAGAGGCCCCCTTTGGCTTCTCTGCCCTGACTGGCCTCTTGTGGGTGGGCTTTGCTCCCGGTCCCCCTCAGTCAGCGTGTGGACCTGGGGCTTTGCCTAGGCTTTGGGTTGGATGGGGGGGGGGCAGGCCCAGAGAGTTCCCTCCCTCCCACGCACGGCAGAGTCCAATCATTTCTCCTCTTCCTTGCCAGCCACTTCCTGCCCGCCCTCTCGTGGGACCTGGAAAGGTCCATAGTGGCCTGGGCTTTCCGGGTCATCATCGGAGAAAGCCCAGGCCACCAGGATGCAGCCAGCCAGGTATGTTCCTGCCGGAGTGGCTTTCTGAGAGGAGGGGTTGTCCTCTGTTGGGGAACCCAGGGCTGCCGCAACCGGAATCCCCAACCAGCAGGGACCCTCCAGGGACCGCCAAAGGGGCAAGCGAGCGATCCAGGCCTGGTAGCGACTATCACCAGCCTCTCTGCTCACCCCCAGGACTTAGGGATGAAGAGGCAAGCCTCCAGCCTCAGGGCAATAAACAAACAGCTCCAGAGACAGGCAATTTCTTGTCTGTTGGGAGCCTTGGATCCAAAAGGCCTTCCAAGGAATTCTTTTGCTCCTCAGATCTGAAAGGGGGTAGTGGTGGTTGGGAAAGAGGCCTCAGCTGCAGTGCCTCCACCAGCCATGAGCCCAATTCCAACGGAGGGTTGTTTGGACAGGAAAGCAAGCAAGTAATTTTGCTGACCCCCTCTTTCCTTCCAGACCCTCCATCGCGAGGCAGAGGAGGCCCTGCTGGAAATGCTGCAGGGACTGTACAGGGGGCTGCCCTCTGTTCTGCATCTGGTGGGACTACTTGACGTAAGTGTGTAAGAGAAGAGGGGATGGAGCAATCAGGGAAGAGACGATCCCCGGGGGTCAGGAGAGGCCGTCCCCTCCACTTCCCCCCTGGCCACGCTGGAACTCCCCACCTCATGACGTGCCCCGGCCGTTGCCCCAGAGAGGTTCCTGGGAGCGTCTCCTGTTGTGCCTTGGAGTCTAAGCACGGTTAAGCCACGTGTGGACTGGGCCTGTGTGGGGTGCAGCTGGGAGAATGGACCTTTGGGGCTGACCCATCCTCCAGTTTCTCTGGGCAAGGCACAGGAACTTGTCCGGGAAGAAGTGGTGCCTTCCTTTCTTCCCCCTGTCCTGAGGTCACAATCCCAGAATGGCTGCAGGCAGATATCCCACAGGAGGAGATTTCTCTGCAGAGGAGCAAAGTCCTGGGTGGGCACAGCTGTGGGCACAGAGCCGGGGGCCTGATTCGGAAGCGTTGCTTCTTTCCACAGCATCTGTCCTACTGGATGCAGAACAGGAGGGCAGGGGTGAGATCAACAGCCCTCTCCCTGTACAGCTCCCTGCTGTCCTATGCCTGCCGCCTCCTGGCTTTTCATGTAAGTGTCTGTCTGGGGTTTGGGGGGAGCAGGGTGAGGGGGAAGGCTTGGTCTCACTTGCCAAGGTCCTTGTCTCTGTGGGGGCTCCCTTGGCCTGGCTCACAGCCCATGCCCCAGCCGAGCCCTTTGGACTCTCCTTCCGGGAGAGGCTTTGCTGCCCTCTCCTTGGCTGGAGCACAGAATCTCTTCCACTGGGCATCCTAATCTGCATTCGGGGTGGGGGCAGAGCTCCAGGAGTCGCCATGTGCAGACTTTGGAGCAGAGGATGCGGCTCTGAGGGAGGGGGGGATGCAAAGGGTGAGGGTTCAGTGCAGAGAAAACAGCAAGAGCCGACTGAGCCAGTGCAAGTCAGCAGGGAAAATGAGGCTTCAGACTTTTTGGCGGTGAGAATCCAGTCCACCCCAAAGGGGTTGCCCTAGAAAGAAAGGGTGTTCTTGAGGACTTAAGAAATCCACCCTCTGCTGGGAAAGGCCTGGCAGGCATTCTCTTTAGCTTTCTAAGGGGAGGACGGAGAGAGAGGCCGAGAAGGGAGGGGGTGATGACAACCAAGCGGATATCCCTGAGAATCGCCTTCTGGGTCCCAAAAGAGAGGCACCACCCGCCGCAGAGCAGAGAATGCAGAGAGCAGACAGAGGCCCCTGCCTTGCCCCTGGACCGCCTCGACAGGACGAGGGTGCTCAGTGCTAAGAACTGGGGCCCCATTCAGACCCTCAAAGGACCACCAGGAGGGACCTCAGAGTCAAGCCCAGGGTTCTTTGTGGCTTGGAAAAGACGCCTCTTCTTTTCCCTCCCTCTAGGACTTCTTCGAGCCCGACATCGGCCACCTTCTGGCCCCGCTGGCCCTCTCCCTGGTGGATCCCGAACCCAGGATTCGGGAGCAAGCCAGGGAGTCCGTGGGCCAGCTTTATGACATCTTGCTGGGCCAGAAGGGTAAGTCAACAGGGATGGAGGAGGCCAGCTGACCTTTGAGATCGCTCAACCAACTGTGCTTGCAGTTTCCCTTCCTGTCCGTGGACTTCAATGCCCCTTCTGCAAGGATGCATCTTCCAAACATGTGGCTCTTTCCATGCACAGTAGCAGAGCCAGGACCCTCCCCGACACGCTTCCTCCCAAGACCCCACGCCTTGAGCCCACACGGAAGGGGAACCTTCACGCGCCCCTCGCAGCCTTTGCCTTTCCCTCCTCCCTGCCTCATTTCTCGAGTCTTGCCTCAGAGCTCTGCGACAGCAACTCAGGAGGGAGTCAGGGAGAAAGGGGGGCTGGAGGGGAGGGGGCTCAGATGGGGGGGGAGAGAGAGAGACCCAGAGGAGAAGGACGGGAAGCTGTGCCGGTCAGGGCAGCCGAGGCTGAACGTGAGCTTTCTTCCTGCCAGGGCTGGGCCGGAGGGGGCGCCGCCTGAGGTGGAAGGCAGAGGACGGGCAGGCCTGGAGGTCCCAGTACCAGAATGTCATCTCTATGGGAAAGGTAAGGAGAACCTTATGGCGGTGCTGGCAGGGGTCTTTTTCCAAGACAGCTCTCTTGAAAAGGGAGGGTCCCGGGCGAATGGGGTCCTTCTGCCCTTCCCCTCCAGAAAGCCTGACAGTCACGGCCAGGAATTCTTTAGCCAGCGGTGCAAAGAGACACAGGCCTCCCCTCGCTTGCAGTCAGGACTCACCCTTTCCACGCTTCTTCCCCTTCCGATGACACCTGGCTTTCCATTTCCCTCGCCCTCCGGAGCGTAGCGGGATGAGAGGGGGAGCTTCTGGTCTCTCTGCTGAAAGGGGGCTAGGCAGAGGTGGGGGGGCCAAGCCGGGGGGGGGGCTCCGCAGGGTCAGGTGTCCAGGCCACTCCCCTTGTGTCCGGGAGAGAGTGAGCCGCCGCTGAGGGGGACTTCTCTTTGCAGCACTTCCAGGCCTGCCTGAGTGAGGAGCAGCTCTCACAATGCCTCCTGGCCTGCTGGGACTTCATCGTCTGCCTGGGCCCGGACTGGGTGAGGGAGGGAGCCGCCTTCGTGGTCCTCTCCCTCCTCGGCCAGGCCCAGGCAGTTTTGGACGACGAGGAGGAGGTGAGCAAGTGGGCCCACCTGGCGAGGGGCCTTCAGGGTGGGTGGGTGAGTGGAAGCAGCCCCCTCCCGATGTGATGGGGAAAGAAGAATTGGGGTGATCCGGGGTCTTTTTGGTTCACATCTACAGGAAAGAGAACTCAGGGCGGGACTTGCGTTAGTCGCTATCGACTACCGGAACAGCAGCAACGTCCCCCCTGAACTCCAACTCCTCCTCTGACCAGCAGGTAAGGCCATTTCCCAGCAGAATGGGTGGGGGGTTATAAAGACAGCCCCCTCCCGAGAAGCAGGGAACAAGCCCAAAGGACTGCTGCTCCCCTGCAAGCCCCCCCCTTGAATTTTTCCTATGTCCATGGCAGCCCCCAAGCCCCCTTCCCTCTCTTCAGCCCGATATCTGAACCTGACCCTTGACACAACAGACCTGTCCCAGGCCAAAGAGGGACCCGCTTTGGTTTCTGTGAGAAAAAGGGTCCTCGGTGTCGCCTGCCGTTGAGCAAGCGGTCTCCTGGTGCTGCCCGGCCCCCTTAGCAGAGGCCTCTTTGTCTTCGCCCTCTGGGAGGTGGGAAGGAAGAAAGAAGCCGGCCTCTCCTGGGAAAGGAGACCCGGAGAGCGATCTCGACTTTGGCATGCAAAGCTGAGGCTCAGCTGCTGAGGAGGGTTGCCAACACGACTGGAGGAAACAGCTTTTTCCTCCAAGCAGTCGGCCACCTGAGCCCTGGCCCTTTGCAGCTCTCCCCCTGAAAACAAAGAAAGAGAGAGAAAGTGCCTCTCTCGGGCAGGGTCCTGCACGGATCTGAGAATGAGGGCTATTTTTGGTGCTGTTGTTACTGTAAAAAGAAGCTTTCCCAACCACGAAACCCCAAGAAAGGGAACAAAGAAGGGAACCATGGGGGCAAAGAAGAGGGAAGGGCTGCTGCTTCCCTTCGACTGTGGAGTATGGCTTAGTTTGCCAGACCGGCAATGGAGAAGCACATGGGGTGACCTTGGGCCCGTCACACCCTCTCTCTCTGTGCCCTCCCTCACTGCGTTCTTGTGATGAGGGTAAAGAAGGAGGAAAGAGCCATGATTGCTGCCCCAGCTTCAAGCCCAGGTTTTCTCCTGGAGGAGCTCCGGGAGCTGCTCTTCCCAAAGACCCTTCCCTGCCGGCCAGCCACTGCAGACACGGCTGACCTGGATGAACCCAGTCCACTTGGGGTTTGTCCTGAGAGACAAGTGGTGGGGGAGGGGGCAGTCCCTCATTCATTCCTCGGCCGGCCAATGGCCTGGCACCATTTCCTCTGACTGTAGGCGTCTTCACAGGGGCGTTGTTTCCTGAAGGAACATGGCATGCCGAAGGTTGGACCAGTGGACTAAAATCTCCCCTTTCTGGTTTCTTTCGCAGGCCAGGCAAGGCTGTGCAGAGAAGCCATTTCAAGCGCTTGTGGTATGGGAAAAGGTTCAGTGTGCCATCCGCTGTCATTGCCCACGAAAACACGCATGCTTTAGAGAAGCCACACAGGAGTTCCGACTGCAGGAAAATGTTTCAGGAACCAATCCCAGGTCCCAAGAGGGCACACAAGAAACAAACCCTGTTAAGTCTTTTGCCTGTGGCAAAAGGACCATTCAAGGTCCTTCCTTAAAAAAGCTCCTTCTCGGGCACATTAGACCCCACTCGGGAGAGAATCCATCCCAAATGCAGGGATTGTACGGAAACCTTCACCCACTATAAATTCAGAGAATCTACACAGCCATAAAGCTGTCCCGACTGTGGGAAGCCAGAAATCATACACCCTTAATTGTCCACAAGAATAAATAGAATTGGGGTTTTTTTTTTTGAACATTTTCTTTAAAAGAAAAGATTAGATATAACAATAAAAATACATAATAAAGCTTATTCAGGCAGTAATTGAAATGAATTTGAGACTAACTTAAATAATATCTCTGTAACTAAATTATAACAAACAGGCACTACATTTAAAATTGAATTCAGTTGATAAAACTTAGTTGTATAGTAAATCTCCTTCCCCTCCTTACTCATAGAAAAGGTAGTATCAACTATTTCACTAATTCTTTCCTGTTTGTCATCCCTTTATCTTTATGCTAAGTGCGCTTAATTAATATTAGTTCTGGGCTAAGTAATCAAAGAAATCTCTCCATTTCCCCCCACATCCCTTTCTTGAGCTCTTGGGTACACAAGCAGTTAATTGGGCCATTGCGCCGTATTCATGACCCTTATCTGTCCACTCTGACACTTCAGGAGAGGCATCTCGCTGCATCTCGCACTCTAGCTGCTGTCGCATGTAGCGAACGAGGTCTCCTGGCTCTTTTCTGAGATTATTTCGTAGGATATTTAATGACATGTTTTTTGGATTCCACGCAAATCTCCGTTTTCAAAATCTTCTGCATTTCCTTGTGCATTTTCTTTATCCAATATTTTTGCTCTTTCTTACAGGTCCACCACATGTGGTAAGACGTTGCATCCGTGCACTGACATTTCCAGCATTGGCACTTAGTAATTTGTGCAACGTCTTTAGGAGATATATACCATCTGAAAAACATTTTATACCAGTTTTCTCTTAGTAATTGACGGGCTGAAAATGTTATATCCCTGGTCCACAGATCTTCCCGTAGGTTCATCGTAATAGTTTCTCCCAATTTTTCCATCCATTTTATCTTACAGGTTTTGACTTGCTCCGTTTCTGTGTGGTGTTACAATCATATTTTATGAATTTTCCCTAGGAGATGTTTCAGATCTCCAGATATTCATAGTTCCCATTCAGTTTCCCCCCTTAATTAACAGCCTTGTTCCTTACATTGCTCTTTGAGCCTCGACTCGTTTGGCGATACGTCAGTCCTGGAATATATCTATGTTGAGCTTGACTTCCTTGCCCGATATTTCCTTTCTCATCAGTCGTTGACTCACAGCTGGACTGATGGATTCTGCTTCTGGTGGCTGCATCATAGAATGCATTTCCGGGCGACATCAAGGGGGAAATTGGCGGGCTCGGTCTGTTTCTACCATGTTTTAAGGAGTCCCTCTCTTAGTATGGACTTAGTCCCATCCTGCTTTTGAAGAGATTTCAGTGATTTCTTGCGCCGTGGATAGTTGTGGATCCCTTCCTTGGCATTCTCTGTCTCCAGCTGGATACGTCTACTACGCGGATTCATCATAATTCAGCCAGTCATCCAAACCAGGGCCGCCCCTTGGTGATATAACTTAAAGTTTGGCACAGCCCGTTCTCCTCATTGTTTTCTCATCCTGTAATATTTTAAACCTCACCCTTGGTTTCTTCCTCCTCCATCTCGTTACCTGAACCAGCTTCACCCTTAACTGGAGGATCCCGAATCCCCTGGAATCGCCCGGAGACTCCCAGCACCACCCACCAATCCTGCATTGGCAGCCCTTGAGCCCCCTGTGAGTGGCACACACAGAAGCAGCCAATCACGGACTGCTGATCCATCCGCTGCCCCCTCCAAAACCACCCCCACCCCCAACGGGGATTTACCAGACAGAGAGGAAAAAACGCC
The DNA here is from genome assembly GCF_028583425.1 of Eublepharis macularius. Lineage (NCBI taxonomy): Eukaryota > Metazoa > Chordata > Lepidosauria > Squamata > Eublepharidae > Eublepharis > Eublepharis macularius. The sequence continues at coordinate 133,607,034 of NC_072797.1, forward strand.
ACAACGGTGGGCCCCTAACAGAGGCACACGGCCCAATAGCTCCCCTCCCTGTTCAGAGGGGATACCCACCCCTGTGCCACACCAGGTGCCCACCCCTTCCCTGGCAAGGACCAGGCGGGCACTAAAAGTGCCCACTCCAAGCCACATCCCCACTCCAAGACACACTCCGCCTCCCCAGAAAAGTAAAAATAGCAAGCTAGCAGACCAAACAGCAGTCTTGCTGTTTCAATGCTTCATTAAAGTCCAATAGGACTTTAAAGCCCCCAAAGGTTTAAAACAGTTATTCTTGCTGGCGATTAAGGATGTGCGATTTCTGGCTTCCCATAATCTGACAGTGATGGCGGCTCTCTGCAGAGTGGATTCTCAGGGGTGAGTTCAGATCGGAGTGGTGACTGAGGCTTTCCATCTGGCCATTTGGGATGGCTTTTCTCTAGGGTTGCCAAGTGCCCTGCGGCTCAGAGCAGGGGAGGGGAGAAGGAGGGTGCAGCGGAAGTACTCACCTTGCATGCGCGCAGAGAGCATGTGTGCTTCCGAATGCTTCTGCGTCATGCTGGGAACGATGTCTTTCCCAGCGTGACGGAGAAGCGACAGGTCACACCAGGGGACGATCTGTTAAAAATAGGCCCCTGATCAAGTCTGGGAGGCTGATTTTTATCAAATCATCTCCTGGCGTGACAAAGCCTTTCCCCATCGTGGTGGGAATGACGTCATTCCCAGCGGGACGGGGAAATGACCGGTCACACTGGGGCCAATTAGGTAAAGTAGGACCCCCAATCTAGTGTGAGGAGCCCATGTTGATCATCTTCGCCCCAGTGGGACCCCACGCTTCAGCGTTGAGCTGGAAATAACGTCATTTCTGGCACAACGCTGAAGCAATGGGTCGCGCCGGAGCCAATTGGGTAAAAATGGGCCTCCAATCTCATTTTGGAGGCCTACTTTTATCCAATTGGCCCCAGTGGGACCCCACACTTCTGCACTGCGCAGAGAGTGATGTCATGTCTGCGCACTGCAGAAGCAACAGGTTATCCCGCGGCCAATTCGGAAAAAACAGGGCCCTGATAGAATCTCGGGTGCCTATTGTTATCAAACAGGCTGTGGGGCAACCTTGCACTGCCGAGTCACGCTGGGCATGACATCATGCCCAGCGTGACGTGGAAATGTTCCGGAGAGCCCTGGGAGGTGCTCCGGGGGCCTGTGAGCTGTTTCGTGTGCCTCTCCCTCCACCGCTCAGGTGAGAGGTGGCAGCGGACGGAGGCTGGAAGGGGAAAATCCTGAGTCCGAGTGGCGGAATGGTAACTCTATATTTCTCTACCCGGTGGGCGGTCAAGTGCTGAATGAGGACGGAGCTCAGGTTGAAAGTTTTCCCACAGGCAAAAGACTTCCACAGGGTCCTCTTAGGTCCTATCCAAAGTGGGGTTTGTTACTGAAACATTTTCCCGCAGCCAGAACTCTTTTGTGGCTTTTCTGAAGCATGAGTGTCTTCGTGGGCAATCCCAGCAGACTGCAGACTGAACATTTCACATACCACAAGCACCTGACAGCGAGCCTCTCTGGGAGCCATCGAGAGCGGCTCCTCACTCCTGCGCTGAGAGACCAGCTGCTCAGCTCTGCCTTCACTCCTCGGCGCCCTCCGTCGGGCTCCACCAGAGAGGCGGCAGTAGGACAACCATTTCCAGCAGGCGCAGGCAGCAACCTCCACCTCAGTGCTGCCTCCTCTGCCTTGAGGCACTTTACCAACATCTGCCTCTATCAAACAGCGCTGCCCTGCGGAGAATTGTCTCCAATCTGGGCAGAGCCAGCCTGGCAGAGAGAGACCAGCATCTCAGCGCAGCCTCCTCTGTGCTTCAGGCACTTGACCATCAGCTGCCTTCTTCAAACTGCACTACGGTGAGGAGAATTGTCTCCAGCCTGGGCAGAGAGATACCAGCATCTCAACAATGCCTTTTCTGTGACTGGAGCAATATAACAACAGCTGCGCTGCCGTTTGGAGAATTCTCCCTAGCCTGAGCAGAGAGAGAGCAGCATCTCAGCCCAGACTCCTCCATGCCTGGAGCACTTTACCAACAGCTGCCTCCTTCAAACTGTGCTGCCGTGAGGCGAATTGTCTCCATTCTGGGCAGAGAGAGACCTGCCTCTCACCTCTGCCTCCTCTGTGACTGGAGCAATTTAACAACAGCTGCCCTCTTCAAACTGCGCTGCAGTGAGGAGAATTGTCTCCAGCCTGGGCCAAGAAAGAACAGCATCTCAGCCCAGCCTCCTCCATGCCTGGAGCACTTTACCAACAGCTGCCTCCTTCAAACTGTGCTGCCGTGAGGCGAATTGTCTCCATTCTGGACAGAGAGAGACCTGCCTCTCACCTCTGCCTCCTATGTGACTGGAGCAATTTAACAACTGCTGCCCTCTTCAAACTGCGCTGCAGTGAGGAGAATTGTCTCCAGCCTGGGCCAAGAAAGAACAGCATCTCAGCCCAGCCTCCTCCATGCCTGGAGCACTTTACCAACAGCTGCCCTCTTCAAACTGCGCTGCCGTGGGATGAATTCTCCCTAGCCTGAGCAGAGAGAGACCAGCATCTCAGCCCAGCCTCCTCCATGCCTGTAGCACTTTACCAACAGCTGCCTTCTTCAAACTGTGCTGCCATGAGGCGAATTGTCTCCAGCCTGGGCAGAGAGAGACCAGCATCTCAGCCCAGCCTCCTCCAAGCCTGGGGAACTTTACCAACAGCTGCCTTCTTCAAACTGTGCTGCCATGAGGCGAATTGTCTCCAGCCTGGGCAGAGAGAGACCAGCATCTCAGCCCAGCCTCCTCCATGCCTGGAGCACTTGACCAACAGCTGCCTTCTTCAAACTGTGCTGCCATGAGGCGAATTGTCTCCAGCCTGGGCAGAGAGAGACCAGCATCTCAGCCCAGCCTCCTCCAAGCCTGGGGAACTTTACCAACATCTGCCTTCTTCAAACTGTGCTGCCATGAGGCGAATTGTCTCCAGTCTGGGCAGAGAGAGACCAGCATCTCAGCCCAGCCTCCTCTGTGACTGGAGAACTTTACCAACAGCTGCCCTCTTCAAACTGCGCTGCCGTGGGATAAATTCTCTCTAGCCTGAGCAGAGAGAGACCAGCATCTCAGCCCAGCCTCCTCCATGCCTTGAGAACTTTACCAACAGCTGCCTCCTTCAAACTGTGCTGCCGTGAGGCGAATTGTCTCCAGCCTGGGCCAAGAAAGAACAGCATCTCAGCCCAGCCTCCTCCATGCCTGGAGCACTTTACCAACAGCTTCCTTCTTCAAACTGTGCTGCCATGAGGCGAATTGTCTCCAGCCTGGGCAGAGAGAGACCAGCATCTCAGACCAGCCTCCTCTGTGACTGGAGAACTTTACCAACAGCTGCCTTCTTCAAACTGTGCTGCCATGAGGCGAATTGTCTCCAGTCTGGGCAGAGAGAGACCAGCATCTCAGCCCAGCCTCCTCCAAGCCTGGGGAACTTTACCAACAGCTGCCTTCTTCAAACTGTGCTGCCGTGAGGCGAATTGTCTCCAGTCTGGACAGAGAGAGACCTGCCTCTCACCTCTGCCTCCTCTGTGACTGGAGCAATTTAACAACTGCTGCCCTCTTCAAACTGCGCTGCAGTGAGGAGAATTGTCTCCAGCCTGGGCCAAGAAAGAACAGCATCTCAGCCCAGCCTCCTCCATGCCTGGAGCACTTTACCAACAGCTGCCCTCTTCAAACTGTGCTGCCATGAGGCGAATTGTCTCCAGTCTGGGCAGAGAGAGACCAGCATCTCAGCCCAGCCTCCTCTGTGACTGGAGAACTTTACCAATAGCTGCCCTCTTCAAACTGCGCTGCCGTGGGATAAATTCTCTCTAGCCTGAGCAGAGAGAGACCAGCATCTCAGCCCAGCCTCCTCCATGCCTTGAGAACTTTACCAACAGCTGCCTCCTTCAAACTGTGCTGCCGTGAGGCGAATTGTCTCCATTCTGGGCAGAGAGAGACCAGCATCTCAGCCCAGCCTCCTCCATGTCTGGAGCACTTTACCAACAGCTGCCTCCTTCAAACTGTGCTGCCGTGAGGTGAATTGTCTCCATTCTGGGCAGAGAGAGACCAGCATCTCAGCCCAGCCTCCTCCATGCCTGGAGAACTTTACCAACAGCTGCCCTCTTCAAACTGCACTGCCATGAGAAGAATTCTCTCTAGCCTGAGCAGTGAGAGACCAGCATCTCAGCCCAGCCTCCTCCATGCCTGGAGCACTTTACCATCAGCTGCTTTCTTTAAACTGTGCTGCCGTGAGGCGAATTGTCTCCAGCCTGGGCAGAGAGAGACCAGCATCTCAGCCCAGCCTCCTCCATGCCTGGAGCACTTGACCAACAGCTGCCTTCTTCAAACTGTGCTGCCATGAGGCGAATTGTCTCCATCCTGGGCAGAGAGAGACCAGCATCTCCACTATGCCTCCTCTGTGACTGGAGCAATTTAACAACAGCTGCCCTCTTCAAACTGCGCTGCCCTGAGAAGAATTCTCTCTAGCCGGAGCAGAGAGAGACCAGCATCTCAGCCCGCCATACTCTGCCTGGAGCACTTTTACCAAGAGCTGCCTTCTTCAAACTGCACTGCCATGAGGAGAATGGTCTGCAGCCTACGTAGAGAGATACCGGCATCTCCTCTGCCTCCTCTGTGCCTGGAGCACTTTACCAAGAGCTGCTTTCTTCAGACTGTGCTGCCGTGAGGAGACTTGCCGTGACGAGTGAGGACTTTACCAACATCTGCCACTACTAAATTGTGCTGCCATAAGGAGAGTTGTCTCCAGCCTGGGCAGAGAGATACCAGTATCTCCGCCCAATGTCTTCTGTGCCTGGAGCACTTTAGCAACCCCTGCCTCCTTCAAACTGTGGTACCATGAGAATTGTCTCCAGCCTCAACAGAGAGAGACCAGCATCTCCGCCCAGCATCCTTGGTGCCTGGAGCACTTTACCAACCCCTGCCTCCTTCAGACTGTGGTACTGTGAAGGGAATTGTCTCCCACCTGAGCAGAGAGAGACCAGCCACTCTTTCTCCTCTGTGCCTGGAGGACTTTACCAACACCTGCCACTATTCAACTGTGCTGTCCTGCAGATCATTGTCTTCAGCCTGGGCAGAGAGAGAAAAGCAGCACAGCTCACGGTCTTCTGTGCCTTGGCAATTTATCAACACCTGCCTCCTTCCAACAGAGCTGCCCTGCAGAGAATTGTCCCCCGCCTGGGCTGAGGGAGATCAGCACCTTCATCAAAGGGAGTCAAAGAGAAATGGGCAGGGAGAGGGAAAGTTCGATTGTGCACCTTAGCTGCAGTTCCCAGAAAGGGATTCCCACGTCTAAGCAGCTGCCTGCTGATGGAGGCCCTTCTGTAGAGCTCTGGAGAAAGAGGCCTCCTTCCTTCAGCCAGGAGATGAGGATGGGCATGGAATCTGGGGGTCCTTCGGGAAGCAAAAACAGATCAATATATGAAAAAACACCAGAGTCAGACCAGTGGCCCGTCCTGCCCAGCACGAAGGACTCCAAAGGCGAGGGGAAAGGTCATTCCAACCCTGAACTCTGGCCCCTTCCCATCACTACGCCGTATTCCTTGGAGACCTTCCAGAAAGCAGAGCTCTAATATCTGCAGCAATAAAACATCTGTGGGCCCAGCATGGATTGAAATGGGTATCTGAAGCATAGTACAAAACTGAGCAGTAATGCAAGAATAGGAAGCCCTGAGTTCAATCCCTGCACATCCCCGTTAAAAGGAGTCCTGAAACCAGGCCTAAGGAAGGCCTTGGCCTGAAAGCCTGGTGAGATCCTCCCCAGCAGAGCAGGTACTGCTGGGGACGGTGGGCCAACACCTTTGAAAACCTTGCATCATCAGCATCATCTTCATCATCATCATCATCATCTCATAGATTTATATACCACCCGTCAGGACAATTTAACGCCCACTCAGAGCAGTTTACAAAGAGTGGGGCTGAGAGAGCTCCTAGAAGCTGTGACTGAGCCAAGGTCACCCAACTGGCTTTAAGCGGAAGAGTGCGGAATCAAACCCAGTTCTCCAGATTAGAGCTCCACCACTGTTAACCAGTACACCAAACTGTCTTAAAAGGAAAGGCGGAAAACACGGGCTCTCTAAGTATGTAATTGAAGCCACTCTTATGTCAATTCAATTCAATATATGTAATAAACAAAAGTATGCAATAACAATGTGTGGAAAATAAATCGATTACATCATATCCATTATTGATTCCATTTTTGACTGAATGGAAACCGTGAATAGATTTTTTGCATGAAATAGATAATCAGGACTTGATGATATCTGGATTTATGGATTACGAATCATGAACAATAGAAAAAACTGAGAAAACTTATGTTTAACTTAAAATAAGTAAGACTTTGAAAACGATTCATATTTACTGCAGAGAAAATTACAACTCAAATTGTAGTTTAGTTTTAGTTTTTTCTTTCTTTCCCTTGTTTATGTATTGTTAGTGTGTCTTTTTTTAGAAGGTGGTGTTTTTTTAATCTTCTATGTTTATTGTCTATAGCCTTTATGTTATTGTTTATAGCCTCAATAAGGAAAAATGCTTCTTCAACGACTAGCACATACATTTCAAGATGAGCTTTTGTAAGTCAGGGCGGACTTCTGCAGATATCATCATTTCTTTATTATGGAAATCAACCTGAGAATCCTTCTTGCGTTTTCTTTTCCCCACGTAATGAATCTGCCCCTGAAAGACTCAGGACAGAATCCATCCTTGATCTTAATCCCCGCCCTGCCCGACCTGTCCCATACGAAGGGTTCTCAGTTGGATTTCCACATCCGAAGAAGTGAGCAGTGACTCACCGAGGCTCACGCTGAAATAAACGTGAGTCTTGAAGGCTCCTGTAGACTAGTTCTTTTGTGCATGCAACTCCAATAGCCTGAAGTCCACTGGCCAGTTTGCTGGGGCAAATAAACAAGAGCTGCGCAGTGTTGCAGCTCAGAGGGACAGGACGTGCAAAGACAGGGTTGTAAACTGATTTTTCCTGCAAGTATTTATGGACCACCTGTAAGGAGAGCTGCATGAGGTGGCTCACAAGCGAAATACGATTTAAACTTTAAGAAGTCAGGGTGACAGGAGGAAACATTTCTAGAATGCTTCGATCTGTCATTATTAGGATGCCTTAAAACTGAGCCCGTCGGCAGGTTGCAAGCCTGTTAATGTGAACAGGCTCAAAACTGACACCTCTGGAGCTGGCCGGTAACCCCTGGTTTTGGACAAAGCGAAGGAGGAGATTTTGAAGCACCAAAAGAGTTTCCGTTTGGTGGCCCTCCTGGTCTGCAGTAGAACAGCAGGAGTGAAATCCAGTAGCACCTTAGAGACCCACAAGATTTTCAGGGAGGGAGATCCAGATGGTATCTGAAGATGTGTGCTGTGACTCACGAAAGCTCAGACCCTACCACCGATTTTGTAAGTCTTACGGGTGCCACAAGATTTTCCGGGTATCAGCCTTTAAGACACTGGAAAGCTCCTATCCTGAAAATCTTGTTGGTCTCTAAGGTGCCGCTGGATTCAAACCCTGCAAAATCTTTAAGGCTTCCTGCTTGATTCTGCACCTATGGATTCCCCCGTGAACAAGGGGAAGCCGATTCCCCTCGGCTTCCGCAGCAGGAGAGAAGGCAAGTCAGGGCCAGCTGCCCTTGGAAGCTCCCTTTAGCTTCAGATACAGATGTGGGGTGGGGTGGGGGTCGAAGAATGGCTGTGATCCTGTGATCCTACAGAGAAGGAGTCGTCTTTGAAAAAGAAAAGGAGAGAGCCAAGCTGGAGCCAGCCCCCAAGCGGCCATGCTTGAATCAACCCCCAACTGCACGATCCTAAGCAGAGTTACTCCAGTCTACCTCCAGTGATTCCACTTAGATGGAGACGCTCAGCTTGCCGAGGCGGGGCAGCCAGATCCGATTCGTGGCCGAGTCGGCATTCCAGGCTGTAAAAGTCACTTTGGAGGAGGCCTCATCAACAACAAAGCTCAGTTATCTTCCTTCAGCACCCCATGGGCCTTCTCCTCCTCCTCCTCCTCCTCTGGCCATCGGTGGGCACGGGCGCGATGAGCGCTTAGCCCAGCCCTCCGCCCTCCTTCCTCTGCTCGACATCCTTCTTGCGGGACTCCTTCTGTGCTGAGGCCAAACGACGCCTTCCCCGTGGCGGCAGCTGAGGTGCTCCCTCCTCGCCTCGCCTCCCCTCCCCACGACTGAGGAAATCCCAGCGGTTTCATGCTGCACTGGTCAGGCCGGGCTCCATCGCTCGGCTCCTCTCCGTTCCTCAGCCAGAAAGCCAGTTGGAGGAGCTCTCTAGCCCCGCCTTGAGGCCAAGCCAGCCACAGCAGGTGGAGGTTCCCTCCCTATTGGGCCTGCCCGCAGGTGCCGGCAGAGGGGGAGGGCGGGGCCACCTGGGAGTTCGCACCTGGGAGCTTCAGCCGAGAAGCTGTGAGCAGAGGAGTCAGAAGCTGTGAGCAATTGCTCAGTTGCTCACATTAGCGCTAACACTGGTGCCAAAAGTATTTAAAACCAGGTCTCCTCTGCTGGCATGTTAGCAACTGTATCTGCTGTATAATGTTATCGGCAGTAAATGCTCAGTTCATTCCGTATCATTTTTATAAGCATCCCAAATAGTAGACGTCATTTCTGTATTATTATGTTTGAACTAGCAACAAAGCCCGTTTGGGGGGGGGGGAATACAACGGGCTCTAGAAAGGAGAAGGCGGGCAGGCAGGCTTTCGCTCCTCCTCCGTCACTGATCCCAGTGAAGGAGAGCGGTGGGCATTGCCATCTGCTCCACGCCTGATCGGCCTGATCTCGGCCACGTGGAGGGGTGGTGTGCTTTGCTACCTGCTCCATGCCTGCTCCATGCCGGGTAAAGGCAGAGGCATTGTCTCCTGTCCTGTGCCTGACTACGGCTGGGTGAAGGGGGCAGGCATCGCTGCCTGCTCCGAGCATGATCCCAGCTGGGCATTGCCGCCTGCTCAGTGGCTCATTCTGGTAGCAGGCATTGCCTCCTGCTCTGCCCCTGATCCCAGCCAGGTGAAGGCACGAGGTGGGCACTGCCACCTCCTCCACCACTAATACCACCTGGGTTATGGCAGGGGACGACATTGCCACCTGCTCTGCTTCTAATACCAATAATAAACCTACAGCGAATCAGTCTAAGGACCAACAATATTACACTCAGCACCACCAATTTACACAATTTATAGTGTATTAAAGTGCCAAGTGCTCAAGAATGGAATAAGTACAAAAAAGGCAGACGTCCAGCAGACGAGAACGTCTCAAGTCGAAATAGGTAATCCTTCTTGCTCCTCCCGGTGCCGTCTCCGTCCGAAGTACTGGAGACCTCTCCGCTGACGGGAGAACGTAGTGAAGCTGTGGGACTTGCCGCAAGAAGTTGCAGCCCGACGCTCAACAGGGCAGCTTAACTCCTGTTTCGGGTCTTTGGCAAGAGCGCCGTCAGACAGCAAACGTTCCTAATGAAAAAATCAGATGTACAATGCAATCGAAATACAGTCCAAAGGTTACATACCACGGCAAATACAAGTCTTAATTACAGAAGCAAGAGAAACTTGCTCTGCTCAGGCCGGGCGACTCTTCCCAACGGCGGCTGGGCAGGGCGGAGCAGCCTCCCGAGGCCCTTGTCTCCGTCCTCCCAGCCCAACCCTGGAGTGGAAGGAAGGGCTGGTGCTGCCTCCCTCTTTCCAGGGCGGCAACTAATGCCCCCCAGCTTTAGCAGCCTAACTTCATGCCGGGAAGGGACCATATTCCCCAGCAAAGGTTCACCCACCACGGAAGCATATCAAGACACAATTTAAACCACTTGCATTGCCCACCCAAAGCCCCTCTCTTTCCTGATCCGACCCAGAACAAGGAAGTGGAGAGAGGGGGCCCTTTGGTGGGCAATGCAAATGGTTTAAATTACAAAGACAGGATTCAAACGCACCACTGTCTAAAGACCTCCTCCCTTCTGCAACTTTTCTGAGGACCAGATGTCTACTTTTCCCATCAAGGTATAAATCTGATCTTCTACCTTCTCCCCTCCCTCTTTCCCAGCTCAGAAAGAAAACATTCTTTCAGAATTCTGCCCCTTTTCCTGTGATGTGACCAGAATCTGGCAACACCCTGTCCTGCGATGTCGTTTGTATGCCTTGCTTCTGTTGTTCGGATGCCTTGCCTCTGTTGTTGCATCACACCATACACATGTAGCTGCAGGATTATGTCAAGTCTTGTCTTCTCCTTTTGGTATTTGCTGCTTAGATGCTCTGTCCTCCTGGATCCTCACAAATCCAATCGCTGTTTTCTTCTTGCTTTCTCTTTTTTTTTTTTTTTTGAAAAATTTTTATTGGGTTAGAATCCATTATTTCCACATTTACATTCAATTTTCCCCAATTTTTTCATCTCTAACCCCCTCCCTTTCCCCCCCCCTTTTTGTTGACTTCCAGCAGCTTTCCAACCCTTTGTCCCCTTTCCCTTACTTTTATTAGCTTCCTCTATCTAAAACAAATATATATTCTCCATTATTCTAAGCAGTACATCCTTAACTATTTTTAACATTATATGCCCAAACTGTAAGCCTTTGTTTCCATCTTAGATAAACAATTTATCCCAATTTTTCAATTTCAGGTATTTCTATATATCATAAACCATATAGATCATACATTCGTTTATATCAAACAATTTGACTTATTCTCTATATATATTACTCATTCTATCTTTTTATAATAGTTCTATATATCTCTCCTCACGTAGTCAATCAATTTGACCCATCTATATCTTCAGACATTCAGTTTGGTACAAAACTTGTCAGAAAAAAAAGAAAATATTGTTAGTTAATCGCTCCTTATATTTAGTCCTTATAATTAATTATTTTCTCTATGTTCTGTTTGTTAACCTATATATATCTATATATATGTCAATCTATTAATCTGACTGCTTATTAATTCACATTTATCTCTTCTCCCCCCGGTAAAGTCTCCCCCCTCTACTTCAATACTTCAGTAGTTCTCAAACTGCCACAGTTTTCCTCCCACCTCCCATTTCTTCTCCAGGTATTGTTTCAGCTTCTCCCAGTCTGTGTTGAACTGCCCTGAGTCCAGATCTCTCAATTTTCTTGTCATCTTGTCCATTTCAGCCATATACAGCAATTTGTAAGTCCAATCTTCAATAGTTGGCACTTCTTGTACTTTCCATTTTTGCGCATACAAAAGTCTAGCTGCTGCTGTCATATAAAATATCAACGTCCTGTGTTGGGCTGGAATTCCCTCCATTCCCAAGTTCAGTAGCAGGAGTTCTGGGTTCTTATTAATTTGAAATTGTAAAATTTCACTCATTTCTCTTATTATTTCCCCCCAGTACTGCCTGGCTACCTCACACGACCACCACATATGATAGAGGGAGCCCTCATGCTTCTTACATTTCCAGCATTTATTAGAAGTATTCAAATTCCCTAGCGCAATCTTCTTTGGTGTCATGTACCAACGATAGATCATTTTATAAATGTTCTCTTTGATATTAATACATGTCGTTGTCTTCATTGTAGTTTTCCACAAGTATTCCCATGCCTCCATTGTTATTTCTTTATTAAAGTTTATAGCCCATTTCACCATTTGTGTTTTAACTATCTCATCCTCGGTATACCACTTCAACAGTACTTGGTATACCTTGGATATTCTTTTCTTATCTTCTTTAAGAAGGGTCTGCTCTAGTTCCGAATTCTCTATTCGTATACCTCCCTTTACAGAGTCCGAATTATATAAGTCTCTGATCTGTCTATACTGGAACCAATCGTAGTTAGGTGATAGTTCCTCTTGTGTCTTTATTCTAAGTTTGGATGCTTCAGTTTTAGTTATTTCTTTATACGTTAAACATTGTTGTTCATTATCAACAGCTCTCGGGTCTATCACCTCATATGGAACCACCCACAAAGGGGTTCCTTCTTGTAGATAAATTCTGTACTTCTTCCAGATTATGTATAGACTTCTCCGAACAAAGTGATGCAGGAACATCGAGTTGACCTTTACTTTGTCATGCCATAAATATGCGTGCCATCCAAATATTTTTTTATATCCCTCTAGGGCTAATAGTTTCTTGTTCTTTAATGTCATCCATTCTTTCAACCAAACTAGGCAGATTGCATCATGATAAAGTCTCAGATTGGGCAGTTGCATTCCGCCTCTTTCCTTTGCATCTTGTAAAACTTTCACTTTCACTCGAGGCTTCTTGCCTGCCCAAACAAAATCTGATATTTTCCTCTGCCATTTTTCAAATTGTTTGGAGTCTCTGATGATTGGTATTGTCTGTAGCAAAAACATTACTCTTGGTAACACATTCATCTTAACTGCTGCAATCCTGCCCAACCATGACAAATTCAATCTATTCCATTTAATCAAGTCTCTCTCTATCTGAGTCCATAGTTTTTCATAATTGTTTTTGAATAGATCTATGTTCTTTGCAGTTAATTCGACTCCCAAATATTTCACTTTACTTGTTACTTCACAATCCGTTGTTTCCATTAACAATTGTTGTTTCTGCTTAGTCATATTTTTGCATAATATCTTTGACTTCTTTTTGTTAATGAAGAAACCTGCCAAGTCTCCAAACTCCTTGATCTTATCTATCACTCTTGGCATGTTCTCCAATGGGTCCTCTACAATTAACATTATGTCATCCGCAAATGCTCTGACCTTATATGAATAGTCCTTTATTTTTATTCCACGAATTTCATCATCTTGACGTATTTGTATCATCAGAATCTCCAATACTAAAATGAACAACAATGGAGATAACGGGCAACCTTGTCTTGTTCCTTTACTTATCGTCAATTTCTTGGTCAATTCATCATTCACCACAATTGCTGCAGTCTGGTCTCTATAAATTTCCTTAATTGCTCTGATGAATCTTTCTCCCAATTGTAGCTTTTCCATAGTGGCAAACATAAAGTCCCAGTTTAAATTGTCAAACGCTTTTTCAGCGTCAACAAAGAAGAAACCAACCTCTTTGTCGCAACGCTTGTCATAATATTCAATAGCATTGATCACTGTCCTTAAGTTGTCTCTTATTTGTCTGTCTGGCAAAAAGCCTGCTTGTTCCTCCTCTATGACTTCCAAGAGCCACCCCTTCAATCTCTCCGCCAATATCTTCGCAAAAATTTTATAGTCATTGTTGAGTAGCGATATAGGTCTATAATTTTTCACATTAGTCAGGTCTTGGCCCTCTTTTGGGATCAATGATATATTCGCTTCACTCCAAGTTTCTGGAATCCCTTGATCCCTTAAAACCCCATTCATCACCTCTTTTAGGAATGGTGCCAGTTCATTAGCCATTGTCTTATAGAATTTAGCCGTAAGTCCATCTGGCCCTGGCGCCTTTCCTAGATTTGCAGATTGTATTGCCTTACTTATTTCCTCGTCAGTTACTTCACTATTCAACTTATTTCTCCAAGCTTCCGAGATTTCTGGAGGTTTGGTTTTCTCCAAATATGACGCTATTGATTCTTTGTTTACTTCTTTTTTATTATACAGCTTAGCGTAAAATTTATAAAAGGCTCTACTAATGGTAGCCTGCTCCAAATACGTTTTGTTATCTTCGCAAATTTTATTTATTATCTTCTTTTCCCTTTTCTTCTTCAATTGCCATGCCAGGTACTTCCCAGGTTTATTAGCACCCTCAAACGCTTTTTGATTCAGTCTTTTGAGATTCCACTCCAATTCTTTATTGCTCATTGCTGTTAGCTGTTCTTGAAGTATTTTAATTTCCTGGTATACCTTCTTTTTCCCTGGTCTCTTTTTTAGCTGTATTTCTTTGGCTTTTATTTTCTCCTCAATCTCTTGTCTTTTCTCCTCTTTCTTCTTTCTTGCTCTACCATTTAAGTCCATTAGTATGCCCCTTACAACCGCCTTGTAAGCATCCCAAACTTTATTGGTTGGTACTTCTTTATTCACGTTGTATTGTATAAAAAACTTTGTCTCTCTTCTCAGTATTTCCATATTCTCTCTTTCCTGTAACAAGTCCTCATTTATTCTCCATGCTTTCCTTTTTCTCTTTTTTCCAAATTTCCACATAATTGGGTTGTGATCTGAGCCTACCATAGGCATTATTTCTACCTCCTTAGTCCATAATGCTAAGTCTTTTGAGGCCCAGATCATATCAATTCTTGATAATGTAGAATGCCTTGCAGAATAAAAAGTAAACTGTCTGCTTTTAGGATATTCTCTCCTCCATACATCTTCAAGAGTCTCTTGTTGAATCAACTCAAAAAAAAGCTTTGGTAATAGTCCTCTTTTGTGCCGTTGTAGTCTTTTTGTCTAGTTCCAAGTCTGTCACTCCATTGAAGTCTCCAGCAAGAATTATCTGGTCTTATGCAAGATCGTCTAAATGCTTCCTTAAATCCTCAAAGAAGCTTTCTTTTGCACCGTTAGGTGCATAAAGTCCGACTACCAACACTCTCTTTAAATTCCAAATACATTCCACTGCTACAAATCTAGCTTCCACATCTCTCATAACAAATTTTGGCTGTAGCTCCTCTTTTATGTACAACACCACTCCTCTTTTTTTCTTGTTGGAGGCCGCTACATATTCTTTGCCCAATTTTCCAGATTTTAAATATTTTACATCCTGCTTTCTGATATGGGTCTCTTGCAAACAAACAATGTCACATTTTTGTTTTAGTAGCCAGTGAAAAGTATTTTTCCTCTTATTCGGTGAGTTTAGTCCATTTACATTCCAAGATAATACTTTACACTCCATACTCATGATCTTGTTGGTAAGTCTTTTTCATTGTCCTTAATAATTCTTCTTGCTTTCTCTGCGGCTTTACCTCTTTGGCCTCTTGTCTCCCTTCTTGCGTGAAACAGCTGCAGACTGCAGATAGCTGAAATAGCTGACTGTTTGGGAGGCTTTTAAATATTTTGTAGCGTTGTAAAAGCTTGAGGCTACAATTGCTTGAATTCTGCTTATTCTCCGTGATTTCTGGGTTTCACCCCATCTGGATCCGTGCTCCTTCTAAACTTGTAGCAGTGTCTTGGCGCTCAGTCCACGTTCCCTGACTGCTTTTAGGTAGACCACTGCTTAGGGTTACCCATCCACGTTGTGTTATGTGCCATCAAGTCACCTCTGACCTATGGCAACCCTATGAATGAAAGACCTCCAGAACAGAACTTGCTCAGATCCTGCAAATCGGAGGACGTCGGTTTTTTGATGCAGTCAACCATCTCGTTTTGGGATGGGATCCTACAGCCCTCCACTCTTCCTGGCCTTGTTGACTTTTTCAGAGAATTTTGTCTTCTCATGATGTGACCAAAGTACAATAGCCTCAGTTTTGTCATTTTTGCTTCTAGGGAAAATTCAGGCTTGATTTAATCCAGTACCCACTTATTAGTCTTTTTGGCCATCCACGGAATCCACAAAACTCTCCTCCAGCACCCATTTCAAATGAAACATCCGTACATAATGGGATATTGTGGTATCCTTGAGCTATAGCAATCATGAGACCGCTTGCAAATGATCGCTCTGGTGCAACAACAGTGCATTATTCAACCACACGTGGCTGTAGTCTAGAATTAATATATAAAAACCTGAGCCACTGGCTCCTTAGGCATTGAGCTAGTAACGGCAGAAGGAAAGTATCTCCCTTGTTCAGACTCTTTTAGTGCACATTGGGCCTTGAATTAAAAAGTGGGGCATGTTCACCTGGACATGAGTCTGCAGGGCTTTTTTTCAGGGGGAACACGGGGGAACGGAGCTCCGGAACCTCTTGAAAATGGTCACATGGCCAGTGGCCCCGCCCCCTAATCTCCAGACAGAGGGGAGTTGAGATTGTCCTCTGCGCTGCTGAGCGGCCCGGGGGGCCATCTAAACTCCCCTCTGTCTGGAGATCGGGGTGGGGCCACTGGCCATGTGACCATTTTCTCCAAGGGCAACCCACTGAGTTCCACCACCTCTTTTCCCAGAAAAAAAGCCCTGTGAGTCTGGTATGCTGGTCTTCCAGCCATGAACAATAAATAACCCCTTGGTGAAACATTGTCTTCTCAGTACACATCTCATCACGTCCATGATTCCTCCTTGCTCAGCTCCATTGTTCTGCAGACGCCTTTTACATGCTACCTCCTTCCAGACTTCCCTCATTATGTTTTTGAATGTTGCATCACAGATGCATGGTCCAAGATATGTGGGGTCCAAAATACAGATGTAAGCTATTATCTTAACTTAGTAGTAGGGAGTGCACTCAAGTCATAGCTGACTTATGGCCACCCCTCGTGGGGTTTTCATGGCAAGAGACTAACAGAGGTGTTTTGCTGTTGCCTGCCTCTCCAATGGTCTTCATTGAAGGTCTCCCATCCATTTACTAACCAAGGTCAACCCTACTTAGCTTCTGAGATCTGTCGAGATCAGGCTCAGCTGGGCTATCGAGGTCAAGGCATTATCTCAACTTACGTACTGCAACAATGCACGCAGGCAGGTGTTTGGTGAGGAACAGACTCCTCCTGTATCCATCTAGTGTTGATGGTCCCTCCATATCACCCTCTTATGGACTTATATCTTCCATATGGGATTCAGTTAATTCTGCACTGTCCCGAGACAGATAGTATCAGTGGTCCTTTAGCACAGGTTAACAAGGTCATGTACCCTTGTCAAGTACACCCTGGCTTACCAGCTGGGAGCCATAAGAACAAGTGCAGGTAGCTGTCTTCAAATGGGTGCTCCTTGTAGTCACAAAAGAGATGCTCCCGGGCTCTTCTGAAGCACGTCCTACTCCAAAGGGGGGACCAAAGTGAAAACTAAGGGCAAAAAATGTATGTGGAAATCAGGGGATAAATTGAAGCAGTACGGGGCCAGAAATGACAGGGAAAAAAGTGTGCCGAAAACCCTGCTGTGAGCCAAAGGCCATTTTATAACAACAACAATCAATCAATTTATATACCGGCCTTCAGGACAACTTAACATTCAAAGTGGTTTACAAAGTGTGTTTTATTATCCTCATGACAATCACTCTGTGAGGTGGGTGGGGCTGAGAGAGCTCTGAGAGAGCTGTGACTGACCCCAGGTCACCCAGCTGGCTTCAAGCGGAGGAACGGGGAATCAAACCTGGTTTTCCAGATTAGAGTCCCTCCACTCTTACCCACTACTCCGAACTGCTGCTTAAGAGCTGGGGCTGTGTGATTCTCCAGTCCCACTGGGGACCTTGGCAGCCTTATGCGTACAGCTTTCTGAATTGCCCATACCAAACACTCAAAGCACAGGGGGAAATTTAGGATCTCGGAGACAGTATTGATATGGTGGGAATGAATGTGAAAAATGTCTAAAGCTCAATGTTCCAAGCATCCGCGTTATAATAGAGAAGAAGCCTGAAACAATTCTCCTTAGAGGCAAGGGATTCTCTCTTCTCTTCCTCCCGTCCTCGACGCCAATCACACATACATGCATAAGATTTCACTTGATGAGTTCAACATTCGTTGGGTCACTGCTGAATGTGTGAACTGACTGCATGAAAAAAGAATTGTATGAAGTGAGTGGCCATCCAGCTCCCCACCACTTCTTACATCGTACGGTTCTCAAATGCACGGCATGGGAGAGAAATGCTACAATTACTCATTTTTCCAACCAGAAACTGTTGTGCCTTTAATAAAAAACTTGATGTACAAACAATATTCCTATCCATGGCATGAAAAGCTTCGCCTGTTGCATGTTTTTAAATTTTGTATGCTTATTGTTTAACAGTTTATAGTTGTGTTTTACAGTTTTAATAAAAATTTATTTTAAAAAAAGCTTTGCCTGTTAATTTCTGCAGAGTAATGTGCTGTTAAGTATGCAATAGTAGGTAAAAGGTAAAGGTGGTCTGTGCAAGCACCGAGTCATTACTGGCCCATAGTAAACCGGCCTTCTTTTTCTGGTCACTTCTATCCTTGCCGTTAAACTCACTCCGGCTTGATAATCACTTGAACCTGGCCTGCAGGGATCTGATGGCCTGGTCAAACTGGGTTCAGAACTATTTCCTGTGGAGGCCTTTTCGTTGGGATTAATGGATAAACAGCAAGAAGCTACTCAACATGGAATATTGTTTTTGTATATGACCACAGCAGTGAGATGGATATATGGAAAACTATGACATTCCCGACAACAGAGGAATGGTTGGTGAAAATCTTGGAGTTGCTAAGATGGCTAAACTTACCTCTTTGATCAGGGAAAAGACATTGGATATATTTATTGTTACTGGGAAACCCCTTGTAGACATTTTGCAGGAAATAGAATCGAACAGATGGTTTGTGCTTTTGAAGATTAGTAGGTACAAAAATAAAGGTTTAGAGGTGTGGGAAGTAGATTTACTGAGCACGATTTCATAACTTTATGTGCCTTTAATACTGCTACGCATTCTTATTCCCATGAGCGAATGTAGCCCTTGTAACGCCATTTGCAAGAAAACGAGACTGGAAACAGACGGATCAAAGCAGAATGTTAATCTGTGTATGTTAATCACCGTGAAGACTCAAGGCCAGTCACTGTGAAGCTTGCTATAAGGTAGTTGCACCTGCAGGACACCTGAGTCATGACTTGAGACAGAAACTTCTTAGTAAAGCTGCTTTGTGTTAAATGTAGCAATAGAGAAAGGGGAAAGAAAATGTGTTGCTGGAAGAAGGAAGCTAGCTGCGAGATCAGTTGTCCCTTTCAAGGCCGAGAAGAAGCCCCAGAGAAAGGGGAAGGGCTGCTCAATGCAACCTCATTCCTCAGGAAGGGAGAGCGCTCCCCTCCCACGGAGCCCTGCATACAAGGTTGCCAGAAGCGACTTTGGGGCGAATTCTAGCTGTATCTGAAGAACTGAGCTGTGTCTCACGAAAGCTCATACTCTACTGTAAATGTTAAAAAGAGTCCAGTAGCACCTTTAAGACTAACCAATTTTATTGTAGCATAAGCTTTCGAGAATCAAGTTCTCTTCATCAGATGCATGATACAGAGACTGGTCAAATATAGAAGAGGAGGGAGAGAAGGGGAGGAGAGAGAAGAGGCGATTAGGGGGGGAAAGGGGAGGGTGCAACCAAAACATTCCTTTGCTAGTATATGTAAACATCTCCTTTTGGTGTGTGGATCAGTTGGCTTCAAAGGAGTTTGCCCTCAGGAAAATACAGTCCATTGACAACCTACCAGATGACACCATCCTAGCAACCATGGATGCGGAGGCTTTATACACCAATATCCCACTGCTAGCCATAGGGAATACCATCCCGGACAAAACCACAGCACACCTCGCCACTGAACTTTGTCACTTCGTACTCACTCACAATTACTTCGAATTTGGTGACCACTTATATCTACAGATTAATGGCACAGCCATGGGCACACGCATGGCACCACAATATGCTAACATATTCGTGGCGGACTTGGAGCAACGCTTCCTCAGCTCCCATCCACTGGAACCACTACTATACTTAAGATTCCTGGATGACATCTTCATCATTTGGACCCATGGGAAGGAAGCTCTTGAGAGATTTCATCAGGACTTCAATAACTTTCACCCTACTATCAACCTAAGCCTGGACCACTCTACACAACACGTACACTTCCTGGACACCACTGTACAACTACATAATGGACGAATAAATACCACCTTATACCGGAAACCAACAGACCGATACTCATATCTACATGCCTCCAGCTACCACCCTAAACATCCCACTCGGTCTATTGTCTACAGCCAAGCCTTACGTTACAACCGTATCTGCTCCAATGCTCTCGACCGTGACTCACACTTAAGAGATTTACAACAAGCATTTTTGAGACTACAGTACCCACCAAATGAAGTGAAGAAACAAATCAACAGGGCCAGACTAGTACCCAGAAACAGTCTGCTCCAGGACAAACCTAAAGGAACTAACAACAGAACACCACTGGTTGTCACCTATAGCTCCCAGCTCAAACCCATCCAACGTATCATCAGCGAGCTACAACCCATCCTGGAAAATGATACCTCTCTCTCAGAAGCCCTGGGTGGAAGACCTTTCCTTGCCTACAGACAGCCCCCCAACCTTAAACGACTTCTCACTCACAACCATGAATCAACCAGCAGAGTCACCAGCACAGGTACCAGGCCCTGCAACAGACCCAGATGCCAGCTCTGCCCTTATATCTACCCAGGGAATACAATTACAGGACCCAATGGCATCAACTACACTGTCTCTGGCTCTTACAGCTGCTCATCCTCCAATCTGATATATGCCCTCATGTGCCAACAATGTCCTTCTGCTCTGTACATTGGACAAACCAGCCAACCTCTACGCAAAAGAATAAATGGACACAAATCTGACATTAGAAATGGAAACGTCCAGAAACCAGTGGGAGAACACTTCAATCTACCAGGACATTCCATCAAAGACTAAAAGGTCGCTGTAGTTCAACAGAAACCTTTCAAAAACAAAATCCAACGGGAGGCTGCTGAACTGGAATTCATATGCAAATTTGACTCTGTCAAGCTGGGACTGAATAGGGACTATGAATGGTTATCACATTATCACAGGTAACAGATTTCCTTTACAGAGGCGGGGTCTGGGGGAGCTCAGTGGGACCTGGCGTGGGCTTTTGGGGACCACAGATCTCTTTGTCAGATGCATCTGGCGGGGAGAGCTGTGGTTATCGAAGGCTCACACTACATTGGAATTGGATGGTCTAGCTGTTTGGCTGCTACAAACTAACAGGGCAAACTCCTTTGAAGCCAACTGATCCACACACCAAAAGGAGATGTTTACATATACTAGCAAAGGAATGTTTTGGTTGCACCCTCCCCTTTCCCCCCCTAATTGCCTCTTCTCTCCCCTCCCCTTCTCTCCCTCCTCTTCTATATTTGACCAGTCTCTGTATCATGCATCTGACGAAGAGACCTTGATTCTCGAAAGCTTATGCTACAATAAAATTGGTTAGTCTTAAAGGTGCTACTGGACTCTTTTTGATTTTGCTACCACAGACTAACACGGCTAACTCCTCTGCATCTACAGTGAATGTTGTTAGCCTTCAGGGTGTTATTGGTCTCCTGCTCTTTTCTCTTGTTCTAAACAGGTTTGTGTATCAAACATCCATCTACCAAAGTTAGAGACACTTTTCCTGCCTTGCAGATTTCTTGCAGATTTCTCTCCAAGTCTGTGAATATTTCTGATCTGGTAGACTGGCTACAGCATGTCTGTGAGGCGGGAAGGAGAGCCACAGGACGGGATTGATTAACGAACTCCAACCCCAAACTCATCCCCTGACTCTGTAGGATGAGCGCGCCCCGATTCAATGCAACACCCCTTCCGTGCCCCTTTCAATGCCCCTTTCTTTGTCATCAGCACGTGAACCAAACAGAACAATAATGCTGAGGACCTTTCCTTTCAATTGAGGGCTCTGTGTTCCAGAATCGGCGGTGGGAGGAAGTGAGCCCAGAACGCGAGCCAAGACTCTTCAGGCAGTTGGGTGTGTTGTATGTGCACACGTGCATGTGTGTGTTAGAGAGACAAAGAAATTCACCAGGAGAGGAAATCAAAGCCGGCTCTAGAAACACCCTGGTTATTTCAGTGTTGAAAGGGAGAAGGTTTTCTCCCTCGTCTCTGCTGGTTTCAGCCGGTTTGCAGGGCTCATCCCCAGCCCTTTCCCCCTCGTGCCCAAGCGGCCGGCACAGGACCCACTCCCAAACTCTGTGTAATAGAACGGGGTTAGGAAAGCAGGAAGGGAACATTAAACTGAATAAGGGGGGCAGCAAGAGAAGGAGGAGGCTTGAAAACGGGGGGGGGGGGTCATCAGGGGAAACTTCAGATGACTTTGGGAGGAGACTCCGTCCCCTCCCAAACCTCTCATTTATAATCCTGGGGATTCGGATTTTCCCTCTGTGACAGCGATATTTATTCATGGGGAATCTATTCAACACTCTGTCTCTATTGACTCCTGTGGTAAAAGAGGGATTCCTGGAGGATCTTCATATGATGGCCGATCCAAAGTGCATGGCTGTTGCTTGCACGAAGGAACTTGTGTTGTAAATAAGGTCCGGCTCGCAAACTCCATTCCATGCAGTAGGACAAGTCTTTCCTTTTGTCTGGAGGCACAAAACAGCGTAAACAGCAAAGCTTCAGCCAGGAGCTCTGAGGTGCTCTTATGGGCCCCGGAAGGCCCTGGGCGCCACGGAACCTTCCAGAGGCTTTGTGACGGGACAGAAGAAGGCGTCCGAGGGTATTCTGCACTTGGAAAGTTCCTACTGAAGGAGGTATATACATTTAATACGCAAATAGCTGTGGGGTGGTTCATATTTTGACCAGAACCTGTCTCCTCTAAGTGCGGGCCTGAAGGCCAAGCAACGTCTGATGTCATCAATGCCATTATCCCCCTGGGAATGACAGGGCAGGCCCAGAGGCGGTTGCTAAGAGACGGGGTCCAGCCTCCTCTCTGGTAGCCCCCCTCCCCGGCAGTGGTTCATGTGACCGCACCCAGCGAGGTAGGGAAACCTCCCAGCTGAGGGACCCCCGTCAGAGGGAGGGGCCTGTGTGGAGTAGCAAAAAGGGTCGCTGGCCTTCTTCCAGGCCCCGTGCCAAGTGCTGGCTTATGAAGTCCTCCGTCCTAAGCAGAGCCCGGAGACACGGGGGAGCCCCTGGGATCTGTCCTGGGCCCTGTCTTGCTTAACACCTCTTTAAATGGCTTGGGGGAGGGAATGGAGGGGGCGCTCCGTAAAATGTGCAGACAAAACTAGATCGGGGGGGTGGGGGGAGCGAATCCAGCAGGAGATTCAGGAAGATCTGGACAGGCTGGAAAGCTGGGCTAAGACTAACCAAATGAATTTCAACCAAGAGAAATGTCCAGTTCTGCATTTAGGTAGAAAGAATTAAATGCAACATTCTCGAAGGGACGAGCCTTGTCTCGGCAGCAGAGCATGAGAAAAGGACCGGGGGTCTTAGCAGACCATCCCCTGAAAGCAAGTCAGCAGAGAGAGGAGGCAGCTAAGGAGGAGAGGCAGTTCGGGGGGGGGCAGCATCACACCCCTGCGGTCCAGATCACGGTGGAGTCACAGTTTCCCTTCACGCGGCTCTGCTTAGTCTTGAGTGTTGTGTTCTGTTTGGGGCCCCACCGTTGCAGAAGGCTGTTGAGAAGCCAGCAGGGGTCCGAAGGAAGCGAACAAGATGGCCGGGGAGTTCTGGAGCTCAAGTCCTATCGGGGAAGGTTGAAGGAGCTGGGTCTGTTTCTCCTGGGGAGGAGAGGACCGGAGGTGAAGCGACAGCCCTCTTCAAGTATTTAAAGGGCTGTCACACAGGGAATGGAGCCAAGTTCTTTTCTCTTGAACCAGAGGATTGGACCGGAACCAGTGGGCGAAAATGAAAGCAAAACAGTGTCTGGCTAAACATTAGGAAGCACTTCCAGAGAGCTGGAGCAGTTCCTCAGTGGAACAGGCTCCCTCGGGAAGTGGCGAGCTCTCCTCCGCCAGAGGATTTCAAACAGGGACTAGGTGGCCCTCTGTCAGCCATGCTGATTCTGTTCCTTCTCTTTCGGGTTCTGTATGCCTTCTGGGCTGCAGTTTAGCGACTGCGGCTCACTAGCCATTCTTCTCCGCTTGGGACTAATAGCCTTTCTTGCTCTTTGGTCTTCTTCCAGATGGCTTCTAGAAGCAAGCACCTCTTGATGTAAGTGAGATTTCCTCTCATTTCATCTGTTTGCCTCTCCCCTCCTCCCTTCTTCCTTCCTCCCTCCCTTCCTTTCTCCCCCAGCCAGGGAGGGCTCTCAACAAAGGGATGCTCAGGCCCCCATGAGGCTACCTGGGACTGCTTCCCAGACCTTCTGCCCTGGAAGGGGCTTCTCCTCCTCCCGCCTGTCCACAAGGGGCCCCCAGCTCTCCATCCCAGGCAACCCCCAGGTTTTCTAGGCAGGGAAGAAAAGCTGTGCTTGTGATGCTCCTCCGCACACACAGAGGCCCCATTGCCGTCGGGCAAGCCATGAGACATGGGGGGCTCATCTGCCTTCGTTGCACACCTGCCTTCACTCCTGGCAGTCGGCCATTGGAAAGCTGGACTTGTTTCAGAGTTTTCAGTGCCCCATCAGACCGTGAGCTGCAGAAAGCAGTTGCTGCAGCAGAAAGGCTGACGTGACGTGGGAGAGGGAGGGCTGAAATCCCTCTTCAGACACCAATTCCCCTTCGGCATTCCACTTCTCAGCAATCGGGGGAGGACTCACAACGGCCTACCTTTCAGGGCTGTTGTTAGGGACTCTGACCGGGAAGCACTTAGGGTTGAATGCTCACCAGCCTCTCACATCGGCTGGGTACCATTGGGCCAGTCATATACTCGCACCCTAAGCTACCTCACAAAGTTGTGAGCGCAAATTGGAGAAGATGTATGCCACTTTGGATCCCCGGCCCCCGGGTAGAAAAGTGGGGTATAAACCAAGTCAATCGATCAATAAGGATTGTATCGAACCACGATCAAGAATGCCTCACGGCCTCTGCATCGAATTGGTATGGAGGAAGAGGCAGAAGAGAGGAGGCGAGGCAGCAGGCGACAGCAGGACACGCTGCAAGCAGGCCTGGGCTGTGAAGGGGGGAGAACAGCAGAGCAGAAGTAGACACCGGGCTTCCCCCTCCCCAGCCGAGCAGAGGGGAGAGCTGCCCTCCCTGTTCAGAGAAAGGTCACCCGGAAACCCCCAGGAAAGCCCAGAGTTGAGGGTTCCCTGAGGTGCCCGTCACACAATCCTTCCAGGGGACCACCAGTGCCTGCCAGGCCCAGAGTTTCCAGCAGCCCAAAACCACAGCAAGCGCCCAAAGAGAGCGAGGAGGCTGCCAGGCCCACTTCTCACCTTCTTGCTCTCTCCTAGGCTTCGCCGACGAGTGGCGCGGTGGTGTGGGGGGGGGAGTAAAATCTTCCCCCTGCCCACCAATGAGGAGCCGCCGCAGCCTCAGGCAGCGCCTGGTGAGGAGATGCTGCGGGCCCTGGGGAGTGTGTCGGGGGACGAGGCTGATCTGTCCGTCCTGGCGGGGGGGGGGGGGTTGCTTCCCTGTGGCCTCCCCACCTGCTCTAGAAGGCTCAGGCTCCCACTCTGCCCAGCACCAGCCCCCCCCCCGGGACCCTTCCAGCTCTCCCAGGTGTACATTGCAGAGCCCTGGCGGTGCTGGGGGCTACACCAGGCAGAGAGAGAGAGAGAGAGAGAGAGAGAGAGATCAGAGTGGGCCCTCCCTGGAGCTCTTAGGAGCCTCGCTCAGCTGGCTGATGCTGCAGGATGTGGGGCCAATGCTGAAGCCAGATAGAAACCTCCCTGCTTATGAGGCTCCCGGCCCAGGCCATAGCATGCAATCCTCGGGCTGACGGACCCGTTCGAGGAGAAGGAAGAGGCCAAAGACAGCAGAAGGAGGGCACTGGGCCCCAAAATTCCAGATCCACCGGAAGTCTTCTTCCCCAGACTTTGCCTGGCTTCTGGGGAAGGGGAGGTCTCCCTTGCCTAAGCAGGCCCAAGAAAGCCCCGAGAGGCTGTCACCCCCACCCCACCCCCAGCCCGTGTCCCCCTGCTGTGTCAAGAGGGGCAAAGCGGAGTGAAATCCCTGGACTCACCCCCAAGGGTAGCCTGCTCTACTGTCCTCAAAACAGCAGGGGGAGCCCGTGAGGTCAGCAAAGAGGATTCCAAGCCCCCCTCCCCGCTGATCCATCCGGACCCCTGAGGAGACTGTGTGACTGCTCTAAGCTGTGTGGAAGCCCATGGAGAGGGGTGACGGGGAAGACAGCTTGGAAGGTGGAAGGAAGCACCACTCTTCCCGGTCTCACTGTCTCCTCCATCTCTTTCTTCCCAACTTTTAAAAGCCTGTACATCAGGAAGGCAAAGGGCCCTCAAGAAGGCCATCCGGGACCACATGAGAGGGCGTGGCCAGGTAACACCCCCCCCCCCCCGGCATCTATATCCCTCCAGAAGGCCCAGGGCCATTTCCATTCCCTTGCTGAGCCTCCAGGGACCCCCAATGCCACCCCAAACCCCATGGCAGCCAGGTCGGGCCAGATGCACAGGGGCCCTGTCTGCCCATCTGGCTGCTGGGTGCAGGGTACTGACAGAAGAAGAGGGCGTTTTGGAGCCCCGATTCCTGGTCCCAAAGAAAGCTTCTTTGCTGGCTTCCGGAGTGCTTCTGCCTCCGAAGGGTGCGGTCTGCTCCCCGTGTCCCCCTAGGTAATACCCAGCGGCCTCCAAGGTGGCCAGAAGGGATATTTGGCCAGGGAGCAAATCCGGCTGGCTCAGCCTGCTGTTCTTCCCTGGGCCACGAAGGCAAGGAGTGGTAGGAGACACCCCCCCCCCCCGCGTCTTCAGAGGCCTGTTTGGGATGGGGGATCAACCACTCTCAAGCGAGAGGGACTCCTTCAGAGAATCTCGATGGAAATGTGAGGACCCCCTGGGCCCATCACCTCAGCGTGGGCCCCGGGGTGGTCCCTGCCCTGCTAACAGCCTGACTCTTGCTACTTCCAGGGAGTGAGCAGTGGGTTTTTGGCAGACGTCATCTGCCTGGCGGAGCAGGGGAAGCGGCAGGGGAAATACCATCTCCCCTGCCCGAAGGAAGAGGTGGTGGAGAAGATCAAAGTGAGTGGAATCCAAGAGCCGCTTCCAGTGGGAACAGGGCGGTAGGAGATAGGAGGGGAGGAGGGGGACAGATGGGGGCACTGCCGGCTTGTGGCTGGAGCAGAGAGAAGCGGGAGGGAAGACGTTGTGACTCTTCCTGGGGGCCGACCAGGAGGCCAAAGGAGCCCAGGAAAAGGGCCTGGCCACCCTCCCGTGGAAGGAGCGAGAGAGAGAGCAGGGCGAGGGCCACTGGCACACGTAGGGCAGGGCTGCTGTCTCCCCAGAGAAGGCAATGTCTCCGATGGAGAAGGCAACCGACATGTGGTGGAGGCTCGTGCCCACCTCTCCCAGAGTCTTGCTGCACACGGGGCAGGTGGGGGTGCGTGCTTTTCCCACCAGGCCTTTATCCGCCCGGTGGACTTCCAAGTGAGCTTCTCAGCTCCCGTGGACAGCCTGCTGAGATGGGAAGCTGCCTGATGGTGAGGCGGCTATGCGGAGGGCCTCCTTCTCAGGGACGGGAGGCCCGAGAGTCCAGGAGAGAGACTGTGGGGTGGGGGGGCAGGCAGCCTCTCTGGGACGGACTCTCCTCTCCCGGACATCCTTGCCTGCCGGCCATTGGCTGGGATTCAGCATTCCGTCCGCTGTTTTCTGGCTTTTTGTATTCTGAGTGATCTTGGGGTTGTGATTTGAGCGGGAGGCATTTGAGTCCCGCAATGCATTCCCTTCCAAGAGACTAATTCCTGCTCTGAGGATTTGTGCGCAGTGCTAAGGAAGGCCCAAGAGCCAAGACCCACTCCTGTGGGGTGGAGAGAGCGGGAGACAGGAGTGCTCGTGGGGCTGCTAGGGGCTACGGTCAGCTGTGTTTGCCTCTTCGTCACTCCTAGGACATCATGATGTCAGACTTCTTCACCACCTCGCCCCTGCTCCTCCAGTGCCTTAAGGCCATCACCAGCCTCAGGTATGCCTCTCTTGGGGGAATGATTCTTCCTGGCCAGCAAGGGCGCAGGAGTCATTTGAGCACCCCGAGGAAGGCCGGCCCTTGGATCCAGAGGCCCCCTTTGGCTTCTCTGCCCTGACTGGCCTCTCGTGGGTGGGCTTTGCTGCCGGTCCCCCTCAGTCAGCGTGTGGACCTGGGGCTTTGGCTAGGCTTTGGGTTGGATGGGGGGGGGCAGGCCCAGAGAGTTCGTTCCCTCCCACGCACGGCAGAGTCCAATCATTTCTCCTCTTCCTTGCCAGCCACTTCCTGCCCGCCCTCTCGTGGGACCTGGAAAGGTCCATAGTGGCCTGGGCTTTCCGGGTCATCATCGGAGAAAGCCCAGGCCACCAGGATGCAGCCAGCCAGGTATGTTCCTGCCGGAGTGGCTTTCTGGGAGGAGGGGTTGTCCTCTGTTGGGGAACCCAGGGCTGCCGCAACCAGAATCCCCAACCAGCAGGGACCCTCCAGGGACCGCCAAAGGGGCAAGCGAGCGATCCAGGTCTGGTAGCGACTGTCCCCAGCCTCTCTGCTCACCCCCAGGACTTTGAGATGAAGAGCCAAGCCTCCAGCCTCAGGGCACTAAACAGACAGCTCCAGAGGCAGGCAATTTCTTGTCTGTTGGGAGCCTTGGATCCAAAAGGCCTTCCAAGGAATTCTTTTGCTCCTCAGATCTGAAAGGGGGTGGTGGTGTTTGGGAAAGAGGCCTCAGCTGCAGTGCCTCCACCAGCCATGAGCCCAATTCCAACGGAGGGTTGTTTGGACAGGAAAGCAAGCAAGTAATTTTGCTGACCCCCTCTTTCCTTCCAGACCCTCCATCGCGAGGCAGAGGAGGCCCTGCTGGAAATGCTGCAGGGACTGTACAGGGGGCTGCCCTCTGTTCTGCACCTGGTGGGACTACTTGACGTAAGTGTGTAAGAGAAGAGGGGATGGAGCAATCAGGGAAGAGACGATCCCCGGGGGTCAGGAGAGGCCGTCCCCTCCACTTCCCCACTGGCCACGCTGGAACTCCCCACCTCATGACGTGCCCCGGCCGTTGCCCCAGAGAGGTTCCTGGGAGCGTCTCCTGTTGTGCCTTGGAGTCTAAGCACGGTTAAGCCACGTGTGGACTGGGCCTGTGTGGGGTGCAGCTGGGAGAATGGACCTTTGGGGCTGACCCATCCTCCAGTTTCTCTGGGCAAGGCACAGGAACTTGTCCGGGAAGAAGTGGTGCCTTCCTTTCTTCCCCCTGTCCTGAGGTCACAATCCCAGAATGGATGCAGGCAGATATCCCACAGGAGGAAATTTCTCTGCAGAGGAGCAAAGTCCTGGGTGGGCACAGCTGTGGGCACAGAGCCGGGGGCCTGATTCGGAAGCGTTGCTTCTTTCCACAGCATCTGTCCTACTGGATGCAGAACAGGAGGGCAGGGGTGAGATCAACAGCCCTCTCCCTGTACAGCTCCCTGCTGTCCTATGCCTGCCGCCTCCTGGCTTTTCATGTAAGTGTCTGTCTGGGGTTTGGGGGGAGCAGGGTGAGGGGGAAGGCTTGGTCTCACTTGCCAAGGTCCTTGTCTCTGTGGGGGCTCCCTTGGCCTGGCTCACAGCCCATGCCCCAGCCGAGCCCTTTGGACTCCTTCCGGGAGAGGCTTTGCTGCCCTCTCCTTGGCTGGAGCACAGAATCTCTTCCACTGGGCATCCTAATCTGCATTCGGGGTGGGGGCAGAGCTCCAGGAGTCGCCATGTGCAGACTTTGGAGCAGAGGATGCGGCTCTGAGGGAGGGGGGGATGCAAAGGGTGAGGGTTCAGTGCAGAGAAAACAGCAAGAGCCGACTGAGCCAGTGCAAGTCAGCAGGGAAAATGAGGCTTCAGACTTTTTGGCGGTGAGAATCCAGTCCACCCCAAAGGGGTTGCCCTAGAAAGAAAGGGTGTTCTTGAGGACTTAAGAAATCCACCCTCTGCTGGGAAAGGCCTGGCAGGCATTCTCTTTAGCTTTCTAAGGGGAGGACGGAGAGAGAGGCCGAGAAGGGAGGGGGTGATGACAACCAAGCGGATATCCCTGAGAATCGCCTTCTGGGTCCCAAAAGAGAGGCACCACCCGCCGCAGAGCAGAGAATGCAGAGAGCAGACAGAGGCCCCTGCCTTGCCCCTGGACCGCCTCGACAGGACGAGGGTGCTCAGTGCTAAGAACTGGGGCCCCATTCAGACCCTCAAAGGACCACCAGGAGGGACCTCAGAGTCAAGCCCAGGGTTCTTTGTGGCTTGGAAAAGACGCCTCTTCTTTTCCCTCCCTCTAGGACTTCTTCGAGCCCGACATCGGCCACCTTCTGGCCCCGCTGGCCCTCTCCCTGGTGGATCCCGAACCCAGGATTCGGGAGCAAGCCAGGGAGTCCGTGGGCCAGCTTTATGACATCTTGCTGGGCCAGAAGGGTAAGTCAACAGGGATGGAGGAGGCCAGCTGACCTTTGAGATCGCTCAACCAACTGTGCTCGCAGTTTCCCTTCCTGTCCATGGACTTCGATGCCCCTTCTGCAAGGATGCATCTTCCAAACATGTGGCTCTTTCCATGCACAGTAGCAGAGCCAGGACCCTCCCCGACACGCTTCCTCCCAAGACCCCACGCCTTGAGCCCACACGGAAGGGGAACCTTCACGCGCCCCTCGCAGCCCTTGCATTTCTCGAGTCTTGCCTCAGAGCTCTGCGACAGCAACTCAGGAGGGAGTCAGGGAGAAAGGGGGGCTGGAGGGGAGGGGGCTCAGATGGGGGGGGGGAGAGAGAGAGACAGAGACCCAGAGGAGAAGGACGGGAAGCTGTGCCGGTCAGGGCAGCCGAGGCTGAACGTGAGCTTTCTTCCTGCCAGGGCTGGGCCGGAGGGGGCGCCGCCTGAGGTGGAAGGCAGAGGACGGGCAGGCCTGGAGGTCCCAGTACCAGAATGTCATCTCTATGGGAAAGGTAAGGAGAACCTTATGGCGGTGCTGGCAGGGGTCTTTTTCCAAGACAGCTCTCTTGAGAAGGGAGGGTCCCGGGCGAATGGGGTCCTTCTGCCCTTCCCCTCCAGAAAGCCTGACAGTCACGGCCAGGAATTCTTTAGCCAGCGGTGCAAAGAGACACAGGCCTCCCCTCGCTTGCAGTCAGGACTCACCCTTTCCACGCTTCTTCCCCTTCCGATGACACCTGGCTTTCCATTTCCCTCGCCCTCCGGAGCGTAGCGGGATGAGAGGGGGAGCTTCTGGTCTCTCTGCTGAAAGGGGGCTAGGCAGAGGTGGGGGGGCCAAGCCGGGGGGGGGCTCCGCAGGGTCAGGTGTCCAGGCCACTCCCCTTGGGTCCGGGAGAGAGTGAGCCGCCGCTGAGGGGGACTTCTCTTTGCAGCACTTCCAGGCCTGCCTGAGTGAGGAGCAGCTCTCACAATGCCTCCTGGCCTGCTGGGACTTCATCGTCTGCCTGGGCCCGGACTGGGTGAGGGAGGGAGCCGCCTTCGTGGTCCTCTCCCTCCTCGGCCAGGCCCAGGCAGTTTTGGACGAGGAGGAGGAGGTGAGCAAGTGGGCCGACCTGGCGAGGGGCCTTCAGGGTGGGTGGGTGAGTGGAAACCGCCCCCTCCCGATGTGATGGGGAAAGAAGAATTGGGGTGATCCGGGGTCTTTTTGGTTCACATCTACAGGAAAGAGAACTCAGGGCGGGACTTGCGTTAGTCGCTATCGACTACCGGAACAGCAGCAATGTCCCCCCTGAACTCCAACTCCTCCTCTGACCAGCAGGTAAGGCCATTTCCCAGCAGAATGGGTGGGGGGGGGTTATAAAGACAGCCCCCTCCCGAGAAGCAGGGAACAAGCCCAAAGGACTGCTGCTCCCCTTTAAGCCCCCCCCCTGAAGTTTTCCTTGGTCCATGGCAGCCCCCAAGCCCCCTTCCCTCTCTTCAGCCCGATATCTGAAACTGACCCTTGACACAACAGACCTGTCCCAGGCCAAAGAGGGACCCGCTTTGGTTTCTGTGAGAAAAAGGGCCCTCGGTGTCGCCTGCCCTTGAGCAAGCGGTCTCCTGGTGCTGCCTGGCCCCCTTAGCAAAGGCCTCTTTGTCTTCGCCCTCTGGGAGGTGGGAAGGAAGAAAGAAGCCGTCCTCTCCTGGGAAAGGAGACCCGGAGAGCGATCTCGACTTTGGCATGCAAAGCTGAGGCTCAGCTGCTGAGGAGGGTTGCCAACACGACTGGAGGAAACAGCTTTTTCCTCCAAGCAGTCGGCCACCTTTGCAGCTCTCCCCCTGAAAACGAAGAAAGAGAGAGAAAGTGCCTCTCTCGGGCAGGGTCCTGCACGGATCTGAGACTGAGGGCTATTTTTGGTGCTGTTGTTACTGTAAAAAGAAGCTTTCCCAACCACGAAACCCCAAGAAAGGGAACAAAGAAGGGAACCATGGGGGCAAAGAAGAGGGAAGGGCTGCTGCTTCCCTTCGACTGTGGAGTATGGCTTAGTTTGCCAGACCGGCAATGGAGAAGCACATGGGGTGACCTTGGGCCCGTCACACCATCTCTCTCTGTGCCCTCCCTCACTGCGTTCTTGTGATGAGGGTAAAGAAGGAGGAAAGAGCCATGATTGCTGCCCCAGCTTCAAGCCCAGGTTTTCTCCTGGAGGAGCTCCGGGAGCTGCTCTTCCCAAAGACCCTTCCCTGCCGGCCAGCCACTGCAGACACGGCTGACCTGGATGAACCCAGTCCGCTTGGGGTTTGTCCTGAGAGACAAGTGGTGGGGGAGGGGGCAGTCCCTCATTCATTCCTCGGCCGGCCAATGGCCTGGCACCATTTCCTCTGACTGTAGGCGTCTTCACAGGGGCGTTGTTTCCTGAAGGAACATGGCATACCGAAGGTTGGACCAGTGGACTAAAATCTTCCCTTTCTGGTTTCTTTCGCAGGCCAGGCAAGGCTGTGCAGAGAAGCCATTTCAAGCGCTTGTGGTATGGGAAAAGGTTCAGTGTGCCATCCGCTGTCATTGCCCACGAAAACACGCATGCTTTAGAGAAGCCACACAGGAGTTCCGACTGCAGGAAAATGTTTCAGGAACCAATCCCAGGTCCCAAGAGGGCACACAAGAAACAAACCCTGTTAAGTCTTTTGCCTGTGGCAAAAGGACCATTCAAGGTCCTTCCTTAAAAAAGCTCCTTCTCGGGCACATTAGACCCCACGCGGGAGAGAATCCATCCCAAATGCAGGGATTGTACGGAAACCTTCACCCGCTATAAATTCAGAGAATCCACACAGCCATAAAGCTGTCCCGACTGTGGGAAGCCAGAAATCATACACCCTTAATTGTCCACAAGAATAAATAGAATTGGGGGGGGTTTTTTTGAACATTTTCTTTAAAAGAAAAGATTAGATATAACAATAAAAATACATAATAAAGCTTATTCAGGCAGTAATTGAAATGAATTTGAGACTAACTTAAATAATATCTCTGTAACTAAATTATAACAAACAGGCACTACATTTAAAATTGAATTCAGTTGATAAAACTTAGTTGTATAGTAAATCTCCTTCCCCTCCTTACTCATAGAAAAGGTAGTATCAACTATTTCACTAATTCTTTCCTGTTTGTCATCCCTTTATCTTTATGCTAAGTGCGCTTAATTAATATTAGTTCTGGGCTAAGTAATCAAAGAAATCTCTCCATTTCCCCCCACATCCCTTTCTTGAGCTCTTGGGTACACAAGCAGTTAATTGGGCCATTGCGCCGTATTCATGACCCTTATCTGTCCACTCTGACACTTCAGGAGAGGCATCTCGCTGCATCTCGCACTCTAGCTGCTGTCGCATGTAGCGAACGAGGTCTCCTGGCTCTTTTCTGAGATTATTTCGTAGGATATTTAATGACATGTTTTTTGGATTCCACGCAAATCTCCGTTTTCAAAATCTTCTGCATTTCCTTGTGCATTTTCTTTATCCAATATTTTTGCTCTTTCTTACAGGTCCACCACATGTGGTAAGACGTTGCATCCGTGCACTGACATTTCCAGCATTGGCACTTAGTAATTTGTGCAACGTCTTTAGGAGATATATACCATCTGAAAAACATTTTATACCAGTTTTCTCTTAGTAATTGACGGGCTGAAAATGTTATATCCCTGGTCCACAGATCTTCCCGTAGGTTCATCGTAATAGTTTCTCCCAATTTTTCCATCCATTTTATCTTACAGGTTTTGACTTGCTCCGTTTCTGTGTGGTGTTACAATCATATTTTATGAATTTTCCCTAGGAGATGTTTCAGATCTCCAGATATTCATAGTTCCCATTCAGTTTCCCCCCTTAATTAACAGCCTTGTTTCTTACATTGCTCTTTGAGCCTCGACTCGTTTGGCGATACGTCAGTCCTGGAATATATCTATGTTGAGCTTGACTTCCTTGCCCGCTATTTCCTTTCTCATCAGTCGTTGACTCATAGCTGGACTGATGGATTCTGCTTCTGGTGGCTGCATCATAGAATGCATTTCCGGGCGACATCAAGGGGGAAATTGGCGGGCTCGGTCTGTTTCTACCATGTTTTAAGGAGTCCCTCTCTTAGTATGGACTTAGTCCCATCCTGCTTTTGAAGAGATTTCAGTGATTTCTTGCGCCGTGGATAGTTGTGGATCCCTTCCTTGGCATTCTCTGTCTCCAGCTGGATACGTCTACTACGCGGATTCATCATAATTCAGCCAGTCATCCAAACCAGGGCCGCCCCTTGGTGATATAACTTAAAGTTTGGCACAGCCCGTTCTCCTCATTGTTTTCTCATCCTGTAATATTTTAAACCTCACCCTTGGTTTCTTCCTCCTCCATCTCGTTACCTGAACCAGCTTCACCCTTAACTGGAGGATCCCGAATCCCCTGGAATCGCCCGGAGACTCCCAGCACCACCCACCAATCCTGCATTGGCAGCCCTTGAGCCCCCTGTGAGTGGCACACACAGGAGCAGCCAATCACGGACTGCTGATCCATCCGCTGCCCCCTCCAAAACCACCCCCACCCCCAACGGGGATTTACCAGACAGAGAGGAAAAAACGCCACAACGGTGGGCCCCTAACAGAGGCACACGGCCCAATAGCTCCCCTCCCTGTTCAGAGGGGATACCCACCCCTGTGCCAGACCAGGTGCCCACCCCTTCCCTGGCAAGGACCAGGCGGGCACTAAAAGTGCCCACTCCAAGCCACATCCCCACTCCAAGACACACTCCTCCTCCCCAGAAAAGTAAAAATAGCAAGCTAGCAGACCAAACAGCAGTCTTGCTGTTTCAATGCTTCATTAAAGTCCAATAGGACTTTAAAGCCCCCAAAGGTTTAAAACAGTTATTCTTGCTGGCGATTAAGGATGTGCAATTTCTGGCTTCCCATAATCTGACAATGATGGCGGCTCTCTGCAGAGTGGATTCTCAGGGGTGAGTTCAGATCGGAGTGGTGACTGAGGCTTTCCATCTGGCCATTTGGGATGGCTTTTCTCTAGGGTTGCCAAGTGCCCTGCGGCTCAGAGCAGGGGAGGGGAGAAGGAGGGTGCAGCGGAAGTACTCACCTTGCATGCGCGCAGAGAGCATGTGTGCTTCCGAATGCTTCTGCGTCATGCTGGGAACGATGTCTTTCCCAGCGTGACGGAGAAGCGACAGGTCACACCAGGGGACGATCTGTTAAAAATAGGCCCCTGATCAAGTCTGGGAGGCTGATTTTTATCAAATCATCTCCTGGCGTGACAAAGCCTTTCCCCATCGTGGTGGGAATGACGTCATTCCCAGCGGGACGGGGAAATGACCGGTCACACTGGGGCCAATTAGGTAAAGTAGGACCCCCAATCTAGTGTGAGGAGCCCATGTTGATCATCTTCGCCCCAGTGGGACCCCACGCTTCAGCGTTGAGCTGGAAATAACGTCATTTCTAGCACAACGCTGAAGCAATGGGTCGCGCCGGAGCCAATTGGGTAAAAATGGGCCTCCAATCTCATTTTGGAGGCCTACTTTTATCCAATTGGCCCCAGTGGGACCCCACACTTCTGCACTGCGCAGAGAGTGATGTCATGTCTGCGCACTGCAGAAGCAACAGGTTATCCCGCGGCCAATTTGGAAAAAACAGGGCCCTGATAGAATCTCGGGTGCCTATTGTTATCAAACAGGCTGTGGGGCAACCTTGCACTGCCGAGTCACGCTGGGCATGACATCATGCCCAGAGTGACGTGGAAATGTTCCGGAGAGCCCTGGGAGGTGCTCCGGGGGCCTGTGAGCTGTTTCGTGTGCCTCTCCCTCCACCGCTCAGGTGAGAGGTGGCAGCGGACGGAGGCTGGAAGGGGAAAATCCTGAGTCCGAGTGGCGGAATGGTAACTCTATATTTCTCTACCCGGTGGGCGGTCAAGTGCTGAATGAGGACGGAGCTCAGGTTGAAAGTTTTCCCACAGGCAAAAGACTTCCACAGGGTCCTCTTAGGTCCTATCCAAAGTGGGGTTTGTTACTGAAACATTTTCCCGCAGCCAGAACTCTTTTGTGGCTTTTCTGAAGCATGAGTGTCTTCGTGGGCAATCCCAGCAGACTGCAGACTGAACATTTCACATACCACAAGCACCTGAAAGCGAGCCTCTCTGGGAGCCATCGAGAGCGGCTCCTCACTCCTGCGCTGAGAGACCAGCTGCTCAGCTCTGCCTTCACTCCTCGGCGCCCTCCGTCGGGCTCCACCAGAGAGGCGGCAGTAGGACAACCATTTCCAGCAGGCACAGGCAGCAACCTCCACCTCAGCGCTGCCTCCTCTGCCTTGAGGCACTTTACCAACATCTGCCTCTATCAAACAGCGCTGCCCTGCGGAGAATTGTCTCCAATCTGGGCAGAGCCAGCCTGGCAGAGAGAGACCAGCATCTCAGCGCAGCCTCCTCTGTGCTTGAGGCACTTGACCATCAGCTGCCTTCTTCAAACTGCACTACGGTGAGGAGAATTGTCTCCAGCCTGGGCAGAGAGATACCAGCATCTCAACTATGCCTTCTCTGTGACTGGAGCAATATAACAACAGCTGCGCTGCCGTTTGGAGAATTCTCCCTAGCCTGAGCAGAGAGAGAGCAGCATCTCAGCCCAGCCTCCTCCATGCCTGGAGCACTTTACCAACAGCTGCCTCCTTCAAACTGTGCTGCCGTGAGGCGAATTGTCTCCATTCTGGGCAGAGAGAGACCTGCCTCTCACCTCTGCCTCCTCTGTGACTGGAGCAATTTAACAACTGCTGCCCTCTTCAAACTGCGCTGCAGTGAGGAGAATTGTCTCCAGCCTGGGCCAAGAAAGAACAGCATCTCAGCCCAGCCTCCTCCATGCCTGGAGCACTTTACCAACAGCTGCCCTCTTCAAACTGTGCTGCCATGAGGCGAATTGTCTCCAGTCTGGGCAGAGAGAGACCAGCATCTCAGCCCAGCCTCCTCTGTGACTGGAGAACTTTACCAATAGCTGCCCTCTTCAAACTGCGCTGCCGTGGGATAAATTCTCTCTAGCCTGAGCAGAGAGAGACCAGCATCTCAGCCCAGCCTCCTCCATGTCTGGAGCACTTTACCAACAGCTGCCTCCTTCAAACTGTGCTGCCGTGAGGCGAATTGTCTCCTGCCTGGGCAGAGAGAGACCAGCATCTCAGCCCAGCCTCCTCCATGCCTGGAGCACTTGACCAACAGCTGCCTTCTTCAAACTGTGCTGCCATGAGGCGAATTGTCTCCATCCTGGGCAGAGAGAGACCAGCATCTCCACTATGCCTCCTCTGTGACTGGAGCAATTTAACAACAGCTGCCCTCTTCAAACTGCGCTGCCCTGAGAAGAATTCTCTCTAGCCGGAGCAGAGAGAGACCAGCATCTCAGCCCGCCATACTCTGCCTGGAGCACTTTTACCAAGAGCTGCCTTCTTCAAACTGCACTGCCATGAGGAGAATGGTCTGCAGCCTACGTAGAGAGATACCGGCATCTCCTCTGCCTCCTCTGTGCCTGGAGCACTTTACCAAGAGCTGCTTTCTTCAGACTGTGCTGCCGTGAGGAGACTTGCCGTGACGAGTGAGGACTTTACCAACATCTGCCACTACTAAATTGTGCTGCCATAAGGAGAGTTGTCTCCAGCCTGGGCAGAGAGAGACCAGTATCTCCGCCCAATGTCTTCTGTGCCTGGAGCACTTTAGCAACCCCTGCCTCCTTCAAACTGTGGTACCATGAGAATTGTCTCCAGCCTCAACAGAGAGAGACCAGCATCTCCGCCCAGCATCCTTGGTGCCTGGAGCACTTTACCAACCCCTGCCTCCTTCAGACTGTGGTACTGTGAAGGGAATTGTCTCCCACCTGAGCAGAGAGAGACCAGCCACTCTTTCTCCTCTGTGCCTGGAGGACTTTACCAACACCTGCCACTATTAAACTGTGCTGTCCTGCAGATCATTGTCTTCAGCCTGGGCAGAGAGAGAAAAGCAGCACAGCTCACGGTCTTCTGTGCCTTGGCAATTTATCAACACCTGCCTCCTTCCAACAGAGCTGCCCTGCAGAGAATTGTCCCCCGCCTGGGCTGAGGGAGATCAGCACCTTCATCAAAGGGAGTCAAAGAGAAATGGGCAGGGAGAGGGAAAGTTCGATTGTGCACCTTAGCTGCAGTTCCCAGAAAGGGATTCCCACGTCTAAGCAGCTGCCTGCTGATGGAGGCCCTTCTGTAGAGCTCTGGAGAAAGAGGCCTCCTTCCTTCAGCCAGGAGATGAGGATGGGCATGGAATCTGGGGGTCCTTCGGGAAGCAAAAACAGATCAATATATGAAAAAACACCAGAGTCAGACCAGTGGCCCGTCCTGCCCAGCACGAAGGACTCCAAAGGCGAGGGGAAAGGTCATTCCAACCCTGAACTCTGGCCCCTTCCCATCACTACGCCGTATTCCTTGGAGACCTTCCAGAAAGCAGAGCTCTAATATCTGCAGCAATAAAACATCTGTGGGCCCAGCATGGATTGAAATGGGTATCTGAAGCATAGTACAAAACTGAGCAGTAATGCAAGAATAGGAAGCCCTGAGTTCAATCCCTGCACATCCCCGTTAAAAGGAGTCCTGAAACCAGGCCTAAGGAAGGCCTTGGCCTGAAAGCCTGGTGAGATCCTCCCCAGCAGAGCAGGTACTGCTGGGGACGGTGGGCCAACACCTTTGAAAACCTTGCATCATCAGCATCATCTTCATCATCATCATCATCATCATCATCATCTCATAGCTCATCTCATACCACCCGTCAGGACAATTTAACGCCCACTCAGAGCAGTTTACAAAGAGTGGGGCTGAGAGAGCTCCTAGAAGCTGTGACTGAGCCAAGGTCACCCAACTGGCTTTAAGCGGAAGAGTGCGGAATCAAACCCAGTTCTCCAGATTAGAGCTCCACCACTGTTAACCAGTACACCAAACTGTCTTAAAAGGAAAGGGGGAAAACACGGGCTCTCTAAGTATGTAATTGAAGCCACTCTTATCTCAATTCAATTCAATATATGTAATAAACAAAAGTATGCAATAACAATGTGTGGAAAATAAATCGATTACATCATATCCATTATTGATTCCATTTTTGACTGAATGGAAACCGTGAATAGATTTTTTGCATGACATCATCAGGACATGATGATATCTGGACAGATAATCAGGACATGATGATATCTGGATTTATGGATTACGAATCATGAACAATAGAAAAAACTGAGAAAACTTATGTTTAACTTAAAATAAGTAAGACTTTGAAAACGATTCATATTTACTGCAGAGAAAATTACAACTCAAATTGTAGTTTAGTTTTAGTTTTTTCTTTCTTTCCCTTGTTTATGTATTGTTAGTGTGTCTTTTTTTAGAAGGTGGTGTTTTTTTAATCTTCTATGTTTATTGTCTATAGCCTTTATGTTATTGTTTATAGCCTCAATAAGGAAAAATGCTTCTTCAACGACTAGCACATACATTTCAAGATGAGCTTTTGTAAGTCAGGGCGGACTTCTGCAGATATCATCATTTCTTTATTATGGAAATCAACCTGAGAATCCTTCTTGCGTTTTCTTTTCCCCACGTAATGAATCTGCCCCTGAAAGACTCAGGACAGAATCCATCCTTGATCTTAATCCCCGCCCTGCCCGACCTGTCCCATACGAAGGGTTCTCAGTTGGATTTCCACATCCGAAGAAGTGAGCAGTGACTCACCGAGGCTCACGCTGAAATAAACGTGAGTCTTGAAGGCACCTGTAGACTAGTTCTTTTGTGCATGCAACTCCAATAGCCTGAAGTCCACTGGCCAGTTTGCTGGGGCAAATAAACAAGAACTGCACAGTGTTGCAGCTCAGAGGGACAGGACGTGCAAAGACAGGGTTGTAAACTGATTTTTCCTGCAAGTATTTATGGACCACCTGTAAGGAGAGCTGCATGAGGTGGCTCACAAGCGAAATACGATTTAAACTTTAAGAAGTCAGGGTGACAGGAGGAAACATTTCTAGAATGCTTCGATCTGTCATTATTAGGATGCCTTAAAACTGAGCCCGTCGGCAGGTTGCAAGCCTGTTAATGTGAACAGGCTCAAAACTGAAACCTCTGGAGCTGGCCGGTAACCCCTGGTTTTGGACAAAGCGAAGGAGGAGATTTTGAAGCACCAAAAGAGTTTCCGTTTGGTGGCCC
This sequence comes from Eublepharis macularius, assembly GCF_028583425.1. Classification (NCBI taxonomy): domain Eukaryota; kingdom Metazoa; phylum Chordata; class Lepidosauria; order Squamata; family Eublepharidae; genus Eublepharis; species Eublepharis macularius. The sequence continues at coordinate 133,647,132 of NC_072797.1, forward strand.
TCCTGGTCTGCAGTAGAACAGCAGGAGTGAAATCCAGTAGCACCTTAGAGACCCACAAGATTTTCAGGGAGGGAGATCCAGATGGTATCTGAAGATGTGTGCTGTGACTCACGAAAGCTCAGACCCTACCACCGATTTTGTAAGTCTTACGGGTGCCACAAGATTTTCCGGGTATCAGCCTTTAAGACACTGGAAAGCTCCTATCCTGAAAATCTTGTTGGTCTCTAAGGTGCCGCTGGATTCAAACCCTGCAAAATCTTTAAGGCTTCCTGCTTGATTCTGCACCTATGGATTCCCCCGTGAACAAGGGGAAGCCGATTCCCCTCGGCTTCCGCAGCAGGAGAGAAGGCAAGTCAGGGCCAGCTGCCCTTGGAAGCTCCCTTTAGCTTCAGATACAGATGTGGGGTGGGGTGGGGGTCGAAGAATGGCTGTGATCCTGTGATCCTACAGAGAAGGAGTCGTCTTTGAAAAAGAAAAGGAGAGAGCCAAGCTGGAGCCAGCCCCCAAGCGGCCATGCTTGAATCAACCCCCAACTGCACGATCCTAAGCAGAGTTACTCCAGTCTACCTCCAGTGATTCCACTTAGATGGAGACGCTCAGCTTGCCGAGGCGGGGCAGCCAGATCCGATTCGTGGCCGAGTCGGCATTCCAGGCTGTAAAAGTCACTTTGGAGGAGGCCTCATCAACAACAAAGCTCAGTTATCTTCCTTCAGCACCCCATGGGCCTTCTCCTCCTCCTCCTCCTCCTCTGGCCATCGGTGGGCACGGGCGCGATGAGCGCTTAGCCCAGCCCTCCGCCCTCCTTCCTCTGCTCGACATCCTTCTTGCGGGACTCCTTCTGTGCTGAGGCCAAACGACGCCTTCCCCGTGGCGGCAGCTGAGGTGCTCCCTCCTCGCCTCCCCTCCCCTCGCCTCCCCACGGCTGAGGGAATCCCAGCGGTTTCATGCTGCACTGGTCAGGCCGGGCTCCATCGCTCGGCTCCTCTCCGTTCCTCAGCCAGAAAGCCAGTTGGAGGAGCTCTCTAGCCCCGCCTTGAGGCCAAGCCAGCCACAGCAGGTGGAGGTTCCCTCCCTATTGGGCCTGCCCGCAGGTGCCGGCAGAGGGGGAGGGCGGGGCCACCTGGGAGTTCGCACCTGGGAGCTTCAGCCGAGAACCTGTGAGCAGAGGAGTCAGAAGCTGTGAGCAATTGCTCAGTTGCTCACATTAGCGCTAACACTGGTGCCAAAAGTATTTAAAACCAGGTCTCCTCTGCTGGCATGTTAGCAACTGTATCTGCTGTATAATGTTATCGGCAGTAAATGCTCAGTTCATTCCGTATCATTTTTATAAGCATCCCAAATAGTAGACGTCATTTCTGTATTATTATGTTTGAACTAGCAACAAACCCTGTTTTGAGGGGGGGGGAATACAACGGGCTCTAGAAAGGAGAAGGCGGGCAGGCCTTGAGGCCAAGCCAGCCACAGCAGGTGGAGGTTCCCTCCCTATTGGGCCTGCCCGCAGGTGCCGGCAGAGGGGGAGGGCGGGGCCACCTGGGAGTTCGCACCTGGGAGCTTCAGCCGAGAACCTGTGAGCAGAGGAGTCAGAAGCTGTGAGCAATTGCTCAGTTGCTCACATTAGCGCTAACACTGGTGCCAAAAGTATTTAAAACCAGGTCTCCTCTGCTGGCATGTTAGCAACTGTATCTGCTGTATAATGTTATCGGCAGTAAATGCTCAGTTCATTCCGTATCATTTTTATAAGCATCCCAAATAGTAGACGTCATTTCTGTATTATTATGTTTGAACTAGCAACAAAGCCCGTTTGGGGGGGGGGAATACAACGGGCTCTAGAAAGGAGAAGGCGGGCAGGCAGGCTTTCGCTCCTCCTCCGTCACTGATCCCAGTGAAGGAGAGCGGTGGGCATTGCCATCTGCTCCACGCCTGATCGGCCTGATCTCGGCCACGTGGAGGGGTGGTGTGCTTTGCTACCTGCTCCATGCCTGCTCCATGCCGGGTAAAGGCAGAGGCATTGTCTCCTGTCCTGTGCCTGACTACGGCTGGGTGAAGGGGGCAGGCATCGCTGCCTGCTCCGAGCATGATCCCAGCTGGGCATTGCCGCCTGCTCAGTGGCTCATTCTGGTAGCAGGCATTGCCTCCTGCTCTGCCCCTGATCCCAGCCAGGTGAAGGCATGAGGTGGGCACTGCCACCTCCTCCACCACTAATACCACCTGGGTTATGGCAGGGGACGACATTGCCACCTGCTCTGCTTCTAATACCAATAATAAACCTACAGCGAATCAGTCTAAGGACCAACAATATTACACTCAGCACCACCAATTTACACAATTTATAGTGTATTAAAGTGCCAAGTGCTCAAGAATGGAATAAGTACAAAAAAGGCAGACGTCCAGCAGACGAGAACGTCTCCAGTCGAAATAGGTAATCCTTCTTGCTCCTCCCGGTGCCGTCTCCGTCCGAAGTACTGGAGACCTCTCCGCTGACGGGAGAACGTAGTGAAGCTGCGGGACTTGCCGCAAGAAGTTGCAGCCCGACGCTCAACAGGGCAGCTTAACTCCTGTTTCGGGTCTTTGGCAAGAGCGTCGTCAGACAGCAAACGTTCCTAATGAAAAAATCAGATGTACAATGCAATCGAAATACAGTCCAAAGGTTACATACCACGGCAAATACAAGTCTTAATTACAGAAGCAAGAGAAACTTGCTCTGCTCAGGCCGGGCGACTCTTCCCAACGGCGGCTGGGCAGGGCGGAGCAGCCTACCGAGGCCCTTGTCTCCGTCCTCCCAGCCCAACCCTGGAGTGGAAGGAAGGGCTGGTGCTGCCTCCCTCCTTCCAGGGCGGCAACTAATGCCCCCCAGCTTTAGCAGCCTAACTTCATGCTGGGAAGGGGCCATATTCCCAAGCAAAGGTTCACCCACCACGGAAGCATATCAAGACACAATTTAAACCACTTGCATTGCCCACCCAAAGCCCCTCTCTTTCCTGATCCGACCCAGAACAAGGAAGTGGAGAGAGGGGGCCCTTTGGTGGGCAATGCAAATGGTTTAAATTACAAAGACAGGATTCAAACGCACCACTGTCTAAAGACCTCCTCCCTTCTGCAACTTTTCTGAGGACCAGATGTCTACTTTTCCCATCAAGGTATAAATCTGATCTTCTACCTTCTCCCCTCCCTCTTTCCCAGCTCAGAAAGAAAACATTCTTTCAGAATTCTGCCCCTTTTCCTGTGATGTGACCAGAATCTGGCAAAACCCTGTCCTGCGATGTCGTTTGTATGCCTTGCTTCTGTTGTTCGGATGCCTTGCCTCTGTTGTTGCATCACACCATACACATGTAGCTGCAGGATTATGTCAAGTCTTGTCTTCTCCTTTTGGTATTTGCTGCTTAGATGCTCTGTCCTCCTGGATCCTCACAAATCCAATCGCTGTTTTCTTCTTGCTTTCTCTGCGGCTTTACCTCTTTGGCCTCTTGTCTCCCTTCTTGCGTGAAACAGCTGCAGACTGCAGATAGCTGAAATAGCTGACTGTTTGGGAGGCTTTTAAATATTTTGTAGCGTTGTAAAAGCTTGAGGCTACAATTGCTTGAATTCTGCTTATTCTCCGTGATTTCTGGGTTTCACCCCATCTGGATCCGTGCTCCTTCTAAACTTGTAGCAGTGTCTTGGCGCTCAGTCCACGTTCCCTTACTGCTTTTAGGTAGACCACTGCTTAGGGTTACCCATCCACGTTGTGTTATGTGCCATCAAGTCACCTCTGACCTATGGCAACCCTATGAATGAAAGACCTCCAGAAAAGAACTTGCTCAGATCGGAGGACGTCGGTTTTTTGATGCAGTCAACCATCTCGTTTTGGGATGGGATCCTACAGCCCTCCACTCTTCCTGGCCTTGTTGACTTTTTCAGAGAATTTTGTCTTCTCATGATGTGACCAAAGTACAATAGCCTCAGTTTTGTCATTTTTGCTTCTAGGGAAAATTCAGGCTTGATTTAATCCAGTACCCACTTATTAGTCTTTTTGGCCATCCACGGAATCCACAAAACTCTCCTCCAGCACCCATTTCAAATGAAACATCCGTACATAATGGGATATTGTGGTATCCTTGAGCTATAGCAATCATGAGACCGCTTGCAAATGATCGCTCTGGTGCAACAACAGGGCATTATTCAACCACATGTGGCTGTCGTCTAGAATTAATATATAAAAACCTGAGCCACTGGCTCCTTAGGCATTGAGCTAGTAACGGCAGAAGGAAAGTATCTCCCTTGTTCAGACTCTTTTAGTGCACATTGGGCCTTGAATTAAAAAGTGGGGCATGTTCACCTGGACAGGAGTCTGCAGGGCTTTTTTTCAGGGGGAACACGGGGGAACGGAGCTCCGGAACCTCTTGAAAATGGTCACATGGCCAGTGGCCCCGCCCCCTAATCTCCAGACAGAGGGGAGTTGAGATTGTCCTCTGCGCTGCTGAGCGGCGCGGGGGGCCATCTAAACTCCCCTCTGTCTGGAGATCAGGGGGTGGGGCCACTGGCCATGTGACCATTTTCTCCGAGGGCAACCCACTGAGTTCCACCACCTCTTTTCCCAGAAAAAAAGCCCTGTGAGTCTGGTATGCTGGTCTTCCAGCCATGAACAATAAATAACCCCTTGGTGAAACATTGTCTTCTCAGTACACATCTCATCACGTCCATGATTCCTCCTTGCTCAGCTCCATTGTTCTGCAGACGCCTTTTACATGCTACCTCCTTCCAGACTTCCCTCATTATGTTTTTGAATGTTGCATCACAGATGCATGGTCCAAGATATGTGGGGTCCAAAATACAGATGTAAGCTATTATCTTAACTTAGTAGTAGGGAGTGCACTCAAGTCATAGCTGACTTATGGCCACCCCTCGTGGGGTTTTCATGGCAAGAGACTAACAGAGGTGTTTTGCTGTTGCCTGCCTCTCCAATGGTCTTCATTGAAGGTCTCCCATCCATTTACTAACCAAGGTCAGCCCTACTTAGCTTCTGAGATCTGTCGAGATCAGGCTCAGCTGGGCTATCGAGGTCAAGGCATTATCTCAACTTACGTACTGCAAAAATGCACGCAGGCAGGTGTTTGGTGAGGAACAGACTCCTCCTATATCCATCTAGTGTTGATGGTCCCTCCATATCACCCTCTTATGGACTTATATCTTCCATATGGGATTCAGTTAATTCTGCACTGTCCCGAGACAGATAGTATCAGTGGTCCTTTAGCACAGGTTAACAAGGTCACGTACCCTTGTCAAGTACACCCTGGCTTACCAGCTGGGAGCCATAAGAACAAGTGCAGGTGGCTGTTTTCAAATGGGTGCTCCTTGTAGACACAAAAGAGATGCTCCCGGGCTCTTCTGAAGCACGTCCTACTCCAAAGGGGGGACCAAAGTGAAAACTAAGGGCAAAAAATGTATGTGGAAATCAGGGGATAAATTGAAGCAGTACGGGGCCAGAAATGACAGGGAAAAAAGTGTGCCGAAAACCCTGCTGTGAGCCAAAGGCCATTTTATAACAACAACAATCAATCAATTTATATACCGGCCTTCAGGACAACTTAACATTCAAAGTGGTTTACAAAGTGTGTTTTATTATCCTCATGACAATCACTCTGTGAGGTGGGTGGGGCTGAGAGAGCTCTGAGAGAGCTGTGACTGACCCCAGGTCACCCAGCTGGCTTCAAGCGGAGGAACGGGGAATCAAACCTGGTTTTCCAGATTAGAGTCCCTCCACTCTTACCCACTACTCCGAACTGCTGCTTAAGAGCTGGGGCTGTGTGATTCTCCAGTCCCACTGGGGACCTTGGCAGCCTTATGCGTACAGCTTTCTGAATTGCCCATACCAAACACTCAAAGCACAGGGGGAAATTTAGGATCTCGGAGACAGTATTGATATGGTGGGAATGAATGTGAAAAATGTCTAAAGCTCAATGTTCCAAGCATCCGCGTTATAATAGAGAAGAAGCCTGAAACGATTCTCCTTAGAGGCAAGGGATTCTCTCTTCTCTTCCTCCCGTCCTCGACGCCAATCACACATACATGCATAAGATTTCACTTGATGAGTTCAACATTTGTTGGGTCACTGCTGAATGTGTGAACTGACTGCATGAAAAAAGAATTGTATGAAGTGAGTGGCCATCCAGCTCCCCACCACTTCTTACATCGTACGGTTCTCAAATGCACGGCATGGGCGAGAAATGCTACAATTACTCATTTTTCCAACCAGAAACTGTTGTGCCTTTAATAAAAAACTTGATGTACAAACAATATTCATATCCATGGCATGAAAAGCTTTGCCTGTTGCATGTTTTTAAATTTTGTATGCTTATTGTTTAACAGTTTATAGTTGTGTTTTACAGTTTTAATAAAAATTTATTTTAAAAAAAGCTTTGCCTGTTAATTTCTGCAGAGTAATGTGCTGTTAAGTATGCAATAGTAGGTAAAAGGTAAAGGTGGTCTGTGCAAGCACCGAGTCATTACTGGCCCATAGTAAACCGGCCTTCTTTTTTTGGTCACTTGTATCCTTGCCGTTAAACTCACTCCGGCTTGATAATCACTTGAACCTGGCCTGCAGGGATCTGATGGCCTGGTCAAACTGGGTTCAGAACTATTTCCTGTGGAGGCCTTTTTGTTGGGATTAATGGATAAACAGCAAGAAGCTACTCAACATGGAATATTGTTTTTGTATATGACCACAGCAGTGAGATGGATATATGGAAAACTATGACATTCCCGACAACAGAGGAATGGTTGGTGAAAATCTTGGAGTTGCTAAGATGGCTAAACTTACCTCTTTGATCAGGGAAAAGACATTGGATATATTTATTGTTACTGGGAAACCCCTTGTAGACATTTTGCAGGAAATAGAATCGAACAGATGGTTTGTGCTTTTGAAGATTAGTAGGTACAAAAATAAAGGTTTAGAGGTGTGGGAAGTAGATTTACTGAGCACGATTTCATAACTTTATGTGCCTTTAATACTGCTACGCATTCTTATTCCCATGAGCGAATGTAGCCCTTGTAACGCCATTTGCAAGAAAACGAGACTGGAAACAGACGGATCAAAGCAGAATGTTAATCTGTGTATGTTAATCACCGTGAAGAAAACTCAAGGCCAGTCACTGTGAAGCTTGCTATAAGGTAGTTGCACCTGCAGGACACCTGAGTCATGACTTGAGACAGAAACTTCTTAGTAAAGCTGCTTTGTGTTAAATGTAGCAATAGAGAAAGGGGAAAGAAAATGTGTTGCTGGAAGAAGGAAGCTAGCTGCGAGATCAGTTGTCCCTTTCAAGGCCGAGAAGAAGCCCCAGAGAAAGGGGAAGGGCTGCTCAATGCAACCTCATTCCTCAGGAAGGGAGAGCGCTCCCCTCCCACGGAGCCCTGCATACAAGGTTGCCAGAAGCGACATTGGGGCGAATTCTAGCTGTATCTGAAGAACTGAGCTGTGTCTCACGAAAGCTCATACTCTACTGTAAATGTTAAAAAGAGTCCAGTAGCACCTTTAAGACTAACCAATTTTATTGTAGCATAAGCTTTCGAGAATCAAGTTCTCTTTATCAGATGCATGATACAGAGACTGGTCAAATATAGAAGAGGAGGGAGAGAAGGGGAGGAGAGAGACGAGGCGATTAGGGGGGGAAAGGGGAGGGTGCAACCAAAACATTCCTTTGCTAGTATATGTAAACATCTCCTTTTGGTGTGTGGATCAGTTGGCTTCAAAGGAGTTTGCCCTCAGGAAAATACAGTCCATTGACAACCTACCAGATGACACCATCCTAGCAACCATGGATGCGGAGGCTTTATACACCAATATCCCACTGCTAGCCATAGGGAATACCATCCCGGACAAAACCACAGCACACCTCGCCACTGAACTTTGTCACTTCGTACTCACTCACAATTACTTCGAATTTGGTGACAACTTATATCTACAGATTAATGGCACAGCCATGGGCACACGCATGGCACCACAATATGCTAACATATTCGTGGCGGACTTGGAGCAACGCTTCCTCAGCTCCCATCCTCTGGAACCACTACTATACTTAAAATTCCTGGATGACATCTTCATCATTTGGACTCATGGGAAGGAAGCTCTTGAGAGATTTCATCAGGACTTCAATAACTTTCACCCTACTATCAACCTAAGCCTGGACCACTCTACACAACAGGTACACTTCCTGGACAACACTGTACAACTACATAATGCACGAATAAATACCACCTTATACCGGAAACCAACAGACCGATACTCATATCTACATGCCTCCAGCTACCACCCTAAACATCCCACTCGATCTATTGTCTACAGCCAAGCCTTACGTTACAACCGTATCTGCTCCAATGCTCTCGACCGTGACTCACACTTAAGAGATTTACAACAAGCATTTTTGAGACTACAGGACCCACCAAATGAAGTGAAGAAACAAATCAACAGGGCCAGACTAGTACCCAGAAACAGTCTGCTCCAGGACAAACCTAAAGGAACTAACAACAGAACACCACTGGTTGTCACCTATAGCTCCCAGCTCAAACCCATCCAACGTATCTTCAGCGAGCTACAACCCATCCTGGAAAATGATACCTCTCTCTCAGAAGCCCTGGGTGGAAGACCTTTCCTTGCCTACAGACAGCCCCCCAACCTTAAACGACTTCTCACTCACAACCATGAATCAACCAGCAGAGTCACCAGCACAGGTACCAGGCCCTGCAACAGACCCAGATGCCAGCTCTGCCCTTATATCTACCCAGGGAATACAATTACAGGACCCAATGGCATCAACTACACTGTCTCTGGCTCTTACAGCTGCTCATCCTCCAATCTGATATATGCCCTCATGTGCCAACAATGTCCTTCTGCTCTGTACATTGGACAAACCAGCCAACCTCTACGCAAAAGAATAAATGGACACAAATCTGACATTAGAAATGGAAACGTCCAGAAACCAGTGGGAGAACACTTCAATCTACCAGGACATTCCATCAAAGACTAAAAGGTCGCTGTAGTTCAACAGAAACCTTTCAAAAACAAAATCCAACGGGAGGCTGCTGAACTGGAATTCATATGCAAATTTGACTCTGTCAAGCTGGGACTGAATAGGGACTATGAATGGTTATCACATTATCACAGGTAACAGATTTCCTTTACAGAGGCGGGGTCTGGGGGAGCTCAGTGGGACCTGGCGTGGGCTTTTGGGGACCACAGATCTCTTTGTCAGATGCATCTGGCGGGGAGAGCTGTGGTTATCGAAGGCTCACACTGCATTGGAATTGGATGCTCTAGCTGTTTGGCTGCTACAAACTAACAGGGCAAACTCCTTTGAAGCCAACTGATCCACACACCAAAAGGAGATGTTTACATATACTAGCAAAGGAATGTTTTGGTTGCACCCTCCCCTTTCCCCCCCAAATTGCCTCTTCTCTCTCCTCCCCTTCTCTCCCTCCTCTTCTATATTTGACCAGTCTCTGTATCATGCATCTGACGAAGAGACCTTGATTCTCGAAAGCTTATGCTACAATAAAATTGGTTAGTCTTAAAGGTGCTACTGGACTCTTTTTGATTTTGCTACCACAGACTAACACGGCTAACTCCTCTGCATCTACAGTGAATGTTGTTAGCCTTCAGGGTGTTATTGGTCTCCTGCTCTTTTCTCTTGTTCTAAACAGGTTTGTGTATCAAACATCCATCTACCAAAGTTAGAGACACTTTTCCTGCCTTGCAGATTTCTTGCAGATTTCTCTCCAAGTCTGTGAATATTTCTGATCCGGTAGACTGGCTACAGCATGTCTGTGAGGCGGGAAGGAGAGCCACAGGACGGGATTGATTAACGAACTCCAACCCCAAACTCATCCCCTGACTCTGTAGGATGAGCGCGCCCCGATTCAATGCAACACCCCTTCCCTCCCCCTTTCAATGCCCCTTTCTTTGTCATCAGCATGTGAACCAAACAGAACAATAATGCTGAGGACCTTTCCTTTCAATTGAGGGATCTGTGTTCCAGAATCGGCGGTGGGAGGAAGTGAGCCCAGAACGCGAGCCAAGACTCTTCAGGCAGTTGGGTGTGTTGTATGTGCACACGTGCATGTGTGTGTTAGAGAGACAGAAAGAAATTCACCAGGAGAGGAAATCAAAGCCGGCTCTAGAAACACCCTGGTTATTTCAGTGTTGAAAGGGAGAAGGTTTTCTCCCTCGTCTCTGCTGGTTTCAGCCGGTTTGCAGGGCTCATCCCCAGCCCTTTCCCCCTCGTGCCCAAGCGGCCGGCACAGGACCCACTCCCAAACTCTGTGTAATAGAACGGGGTTAGGAAAGCAGGAAGGGAACATTAAACTGAATAAGGGGGCAGGAAGAGGAGGAGGAGGAGGCTTGAAAACGGGGGGGGGGGGTCATCAGGGGAAACTTCAGATGACTTTGGGAGGAGACTCCGTCCCCTCCCAATCCTCTCATTTATGATCCTGGGGATTCGGATTTTCCCTCTGTGACAGCGATATTTATTCATGGGGAATCTATTCAACACTCCGTCTCTATTGACTCCTGTGGTAAAAGAGGGATTCCTGGAGGATCTTCATATGATGGCTGATCCAAAGTGCATGGCTGTTGCTTGCACGAAGGAACTTGTGTTGTAAATAAGGTCCGGCTCGCAAACTTAATTCCATGCAGTAGGACAAGTCTTTCCTTTTGTCTGGAGGCACAAAACAGCGTAAACAGCAAAGCTTCAGCCAGGAGCTCTGAGGTGCTCTTATGGGCCCCGGAAGGCCCTGGGCGCCACGGAACCTTCCAGAGGCTTTGTGACGGGACAGAGGAAGGCTTCTGAGGGTATTCTGCACTTGGAAAGTTCCTACTGAAGGAGGTATATACATTTAATACGCAAATAGCTGTGGGGTGGTTCATATTTTGACCAGAACCTGTCTCCTCTAAGTGCTGGCTTTTAATGCGCAAAACCTCTCCTGAAGGCCAAGCAACGTCTGATGTCATCAATGCCATTATCCCCCTGGGAATGACAGGGCAGGCCCAGAGGCGGTTGCTAAGAGACGGGGTCCAGCCTCCTCTCTGGTAGCCCCCCTCCCCGGCAGTGGTTCATGTGACCGCACCCAGCGAGGTAGGGAAACCTCCCAGCTGAGGGACCCCCGTCAGAGGGAGGGGCCTGTGTGGAGTAGCAAAAAGGGTCGCTGGCCTTCTTCCAGGCCCCGTGCCAAGTGCTGGCTTATGAAGTCCTCCGTTCTAAGCAGAGCCCGGAGACACGGGGGAGCCCCTGGGATCTGTCCTGGGCCCTGTCTTGCTTAACACCTCTTTAAATGGCTTGGGGGAGGGAATGGAGGGGGCGCTCCGTAAAATGTGCAGACAAAACTAGATCGGGGGGGGGGGGAGCTAATCCAGCAGGAGATTCAGGAAGATCTGGACAGGCTGGGAAGCTGGGCTAAGACTAACCAAATGAATTTCAACGAAGAGAAACGTCCAGTTCTGCATTTAGGTAGAAAGAATTAAATGCAACATTCTCGAAGGGACGAGCCTTGTCTCGGCAACAGAGCATGAGAAAAGGACCGAGGGGCCTTAGCAGACCATCCCCTGAAAGCAAGTCAGCAGAGAGAGGTGGCAGCTAAGGAGGAGATGCAGTTCGGGGGGGGGGGGCAGCATCACACCCCTGCGGTCCAGATCACGGTGGAGTCACAGTTTCCCTTCACGCGGCTCTGCTTAGTCTTGAGTGTTGTGTTCTGTTTGGGGCCCCACCGTTGCAGAAGGCTGTTGAGAAGCCAGCAGGGGTCCGAAGGAAGCGAACAAGATGGCTGGGGAGTTCTGGAGCTCAAGTCCTATCGGGGAAGGTTGAAGGAGCTGGGTCTGTTTCTCCTGGGGAGGAGAGGACCAGAGGTGAAACGACAGCCCTCTTCAAGTATTTAAAGGGCTGTCACATAGGGAATGGAGCCAAGTTCTTTTCTCTTGAACCAGAGGATTGGACCGGAACCAGTGGGCAAAAATTAAAGCAAAACGGTGTCTGGCTAACCATTAGGGAGCACTTCCAGAGAGCTGGAGCAGTTCCTCAGTGGAACAGGCTCCCTCGGGAAGTGGCGAGCTCTCCTCCGCCAGAGGATTTCAAACAGGGACTAGGTGGCCCTCCGTCAGCCATGCTGATTCTGTTCCTTCTCTTTCGGGTTCTGTATGCCTTCTGGGCTGCAGTTTAGCGACTGCGGCTCACTAGCCATTCTTCTCCGCTTGGGACTAATAGCCTTTCTTGCTCTTTGGTCTTCTTCCAGATGGCTTCTAGAAGCAAGCACCTCTTGATGTAAGTGAGATTTCCTCTCATTTCATCTGTTTGCCTCTCCCCTCCTCCCTTCCTCCTTCCTCCCTCCCTTCCTTTCTCCCCCAGCCAGGGAGGGCTCTCAACAAAGGGATGCTCAGGCCCCCATGAGGCTACCTGGGACTGCTTCCCAGACCTTCTGCCCTGGAAGGGGCTTCTCCTCCTCCCGCCTGTCCACAAGGGGCCCCCAGCTCTCCATCCCAGGCAACCCCCAGGTTTTCTAGGCAGGGAAGAAAAGCTGTGCTTGTGATGCTCCTCCGCACACACAGAGGCCCCATTGCCGTCGGGCAAGCCATGAGACATGGGGGGCTCATCTGCCTTCGTTGCACACCTGCCTTCACTCCTGGCAGTCGGCCATTGGAAAGCTGGACTTGTTTCAGAGTTTTCAGTGCCCCATCAGACCGTGAGCTGCAGAAAGCAGTTGCTGCAGCAGAAAGGCTGACGTGACGTGGGAGATGGAGGGCTGAAATCCCTCTTCAGACACCAATTCCCCTTCGGCATTCCACTTCTCAGCAATCGGGGGAGGACTCACAACGGCCTACCTTTCAGGGCTGTTGTTAGGGACTCTGACCGGGAAGCACTTAGGGTTGAATGCTCACCAGCCTCTCACATCGGCTGGGTACCATTGGGCCAGTCATATACTCGCACCCTAAGCTACCTCACAAAGTTGTGAGCGCAAATTGGAGAAGATGTATGCCACTTTGGATCCCCGGCCCCCGGGTAGAAAAGTGGGGTATAAACCAAGTCAATCGATCAATAAGGATTGTATCGAACCACGATCAAGAATGCCTCACGGCCTCTGCATCGAATTGGTATGGAGGAAGAGGCAGAAGAGAGGAGGCGAGGCAGCAGGCGACAGCAGGACACGCTGCAAGCAGGCCTGGGCTGTGAAGGGGGGAGAACAGCAGAGCAGAAGTAGACACCGGGCTTCCCCCTCCCCAGCCGAGCAGAGGGGAGAGCTGCCCTCCCTGTTCAGAGAAAGGTCACCCGGAAACCCCCAGGAAAGCCCAGAGTTGAGGGTTCCCTGAGGTGCCCATCACACAATCCTTCCAGGGGACCACCAGTGCCTGCCAGGCCCAGAGTTTCCAGCAGCCCAAAACCACAGCAAGCGCCCAAAGAGAGCGAGGAGGCTGCCAGGCCCACTTCTCACCTTCTTGCTCTCTCCTAGGCTTCGCCGACGAGTGGCGCGGTGGTGTGGGGGGGGGAGTAAAATCTTCCCCCTGCCCACCAATGAGGAGCCGCCGCAGCCTCAGGCAGCGCCTGGTGAGGAGATGCTGCGGGCCCTGGGGAGTGTGTCGGGGGACGAGGCTGATCTGTCCGTCCTGGCAGGGGGGGGGTTGCTTCCCTGTGGCCTCCCCACCTGCTCTAGAAGGCTCAGGCTCCCACTCTGCCCAGCACCAGCCCCCCCCCCCGGGACCCTTCCAGCTCTCCCGGGTGTACATTGCAGAGCCCTGGCAGTGCTGGGGGCTACACCAGGCAGAGAGAGAGAGAGAGAGAGAGAGATCAGAGTGGGCCCTCCCTGGAGCTCTTAGGAGCCTCGCTCAGCTGGCTGATGCTGCAGGATGTGGGGCCAATGCTGAAGCCAGATAGAAACCTCCCTGCTTATGAGGCTCCCGGCCCAGGCCATAGCATGCAATCCTCGGGCTGACGGACCCGTTCGAGGAGAAGGAAGAGGCCAAAGACAGCAGAAGGAGGACACTGGGCCCCAAAATTCCAGATCCACCGGAAGTCTTCTTCCCCAGACTTTGCCTGGCTTCTGGGGAAGGGGAGGTCTCCCTTGCCTAAGCAGGCCCAAGAAAGCCCCGAGAGGCTGTCACCCCCACCCCACCCCCAGCCCGTGTCCCCCTGCTGTGTCGAGAGGGGCAAAGGGGAGTGAAATCCCTGGACTCACCCCCAAGGGTAGCCTGCTCTACTGTTCTCAAAACAGCAGGGGGAGCCCGTGAGGTCAGCAAAGAGGATTCCAACCCCCCATCCCCGCTGATCCATCCGGACCCCTGAGGAGACTGTGTGACTGCTCTAAGCTGTGTGGAAGCCCATGGAGAGGGGTGACGGGGAAGACAGCTTGGAAGGTGGAAGGAAGCACCACTCTTCCCGGTCTCACTGTCTCCTCCATCTCTTTCTTCCCAACTTTTAAAAGCCTGTACATCAGGAAGGCAAAGGGCCCTCAAGAAGGCCATCCGGGACCACATGAGAGGGCGTGGCCAGGTAACACCCCCCCCCGGCATCCATATCCCTCCAGAAGGCCCATGGCCATTTCCATTCCCTTGCTGAGCCTCCAGGGACCCCCAATGCCACCCCTCTTCTTCCACTCCCTTTGGGAGCAGAAGACCCCAAACCCCATGGCAGCCAGGTCGGGCCAGATGCACAGGGGCCCTGTCTGCCCATCTGGCTGCTGGGTGCAGGGTACTGACAGAAGAAGAGGGCGTTTTGGAGCCCCGATTCCTGGTCCCAAAGAAAGCTTCTTTGCTGGCTTCCGGAGTGCTTCTGCCTCCGAAGGGTGCGGTCTGCTCCCCGTGTCCCCCTAGGTAATACCCAGCGGCCTCCAAGGTGGCCAGAAGGGATATTTGGCCAGGGAGCAAATCCGGCTGGCTCAGCCTGCTGTTCTTCCCTGGGCCACGAAGGCAAGGAGTGGTAGGAGGCACGCCCCCCACCCCCGCTTCTTCAGAGGCCTGTTTGGGATGGGGGATCAACCACTCTCAAGCGAGAGGGACTCCTTCAGAGAATCTTGATGGAAACGTGAGGACCCCCTGGGCCCATCACCTCAGCGTGGGCCCCGGGGTGGTCCCTGCCCTGCTAACAGCCTGACTCTTGCTACTTCCAGGGAGTGAGCAGTGGGTTTTTGGCAGACGTCATCTGCCTGGCGGAGCAGGGGAAGCGGCAGGGGAAATACCATCTCCCCTGCCCGAAGGAAGAGGTGGTGGAGAAGATCAAAGTGAGTGGAATCCAAGAGCCGCTTCCAGTGGGAACAGGGCGGTAGGAGATCGGAGGGGAGGAGGGGGAAAGATGGGGGCACTGCCGGCTTGTGGCTGGAGCAGAGAGAAGCGGGAGGGAAGACGTTGTGACTCTTCCTGGGGGCCGACCAGGAGGCCAAAGGAGCCCAGGAAAAGGGCCTGGCCACCCTCCCGTGGAAGGAGCGAGAGAGAGAGCAGGGCGAGGGCCACTGGCACACGTAGGGCAGGGCTGCTGTCTCCCCAGAGAAGGCAATGTCTCCGATGGAGAAGGCAACCGACATGTGGTGGAGGCTCGTGCCCACCTCTCCCAGAGTCTTGCTGCACACGGGGCAGGTGGGGGTGCGTGCTTTTCCCACCAGGCCTTTATCCGCCCGGTGGACTTCCAAGTGAGCTTCTCAGCTCCCGTGGACAGCCTGCTGAGATGGGAAGCTGCCTGATGGTGAGGCGGCTATGCGGAGGGCCTCCTTCTCAGGGACGGGAGGCCCGAGAGTCCAGGAGAGAGACTGTGGGGTGGGGGGGCAGGCAGCCTCTCTGGGACGGACTCTCCTCTCCCGGACATCCTTGCCTGCCGGCCATTGGCTGGGATTCAGCATTCCGTCCGCTGTTTTCTGGCTTTTTGTATTCTGAGTGATCTTGGGGTTGTGATTTGAGCGGGAGGCATTTGAGTCCCGCAATGCATTCCCTTCCAAGAGACTAATTCCTGCTCTGAGGATTTGTGCGCAGGGCTAAGGAAGGCCCAAGAGCCAAGACCCACTCCTGTGGGGTGGAGAGAGCGGGAGACAGGAGTGCTCGTGGGGCTGCTAGGGGCTACGGTCAGCTGTGTTTGCCTCTTCGTCACTCCTAGGACATCATGATGTCAGACTTCTTCACCACCTCGCCCCTGCTCCTCCAGTGCCTTAAGGCCATCACCAGCCTCAGGTATGCCTCTCTTGGGGGAATGATTCTTCCTGGCCAGCAAGGGCGCAGGAGTCATTTGAGCACCCCGAGGAAGGCCGGCCCTTGGATCCAGAGGCCCCCTTTGGCTTCTCTGCCCCGACTGGCCTCTTGTGGGTGGGCTTTGCTGCCGGTCCCCCTCAGTCAGCGTGTGGACCTGGGGCTTTGCCTAGGCTTTGGGTTGGATGGGGGGGGGCCAGGCCCAGAGAGTTCGTTCCCTCCCACGCACGGCAGAGTCCAATCATTTCTCCTCTTCCTTGCCAGCCACTTCCTGCCCGCCCTCTCGTGGGACCTGGAAAGGTCCATAGTGGCCTGGGCTTTCCGGGTCATCATCGGAGAAAGCCCAGGCCACCAGGATGCAGCCAGCCAGGTATGTTCCTGCCGGAGTGGCTTTCTGGGAGGAGGGGTTGTCCTCTGTTGGGGAACCCAGGGCTGCCGCAACCGGAATCCCCAACCAGCAGGGACCCTCCAGGGACCGCCAAAGGGGCAAGCGAGCGATCCAGGCCTGGTAGCGACTATCACCAGCCTCTCTGCTCACCCCCAGGACTTAGGGATGAAGAGGCAAGCCTCCAGCCTCAGGGCAATAAACAAACAGCTCCAGAGACAGGCAATTTCTTGTCTGTTGGGAGCCTTGGATCCAAAAGGCCTTCCAAGGAATTCTTTTGCTCCTCAGATCTGAAAGGGGGTAGTGGTGGTTGGGAAAGAGGCCTCAGCTGCAGTGCCTCCACCAGCCATGAGCCCAATTCCAACGGAGGGTTGTTTGGACAGGAAAGCAAGCAAGTAATTTTGCTGACCCCCTCTTTCCTTCCAGACCCTCCATCGCGAGGCAGAGGAGGCCCTGCTGGAAATGCTGCAGGGACTGTACAGGGGGCTGCCCTCTGTTCTGCATCTGGTGGGACTACTTGACGTAAGTGTGTAAGAGAAGAGGGGATGGAGCAATCAGGGAAGAGACGATCCCCGGGGGTCAGGAGAGGCCGTCCCCTCCACTTCCCCACTGGCCACGCTGGAACTCCCCACCTCATGACGTGCCCCGGCCGTTGCCCCAGAGAGGTTCCTGGGAGCGTCTCCTGTTGTGCCTTGGAGTCTAAGCACGGTTAAGCCACGTGTGGACTGGGCCTGTGTGGGGTGCAGCTGGGAGAATGGACCTTTGGGGCTGACCCATCCTCCAGTTTCTCTGGGCAAGGCACAGGAACTTGTCCGGGAAGAAGTGGTGCCTTCCTTTCTTCCCCCTGTCCTGAGGTCACAATCCCAGAATGGATGCAGGCAGATATCCCACAGGAGGAGATTTCTCTGCAGAGGAGCAAAGTCCTGGGTGGGCACAGCTGTGGGCACAGAGCCGGGGGCCTGATTCGGAAGCGTTGCTTCTTTCCACAGCATCTGTCCTACTGGATGCAGAACAGGAGGGCAGGGGTGAGATCAACAGCCCTCTCCCTGTACAGCTCCCTGCTGTCCTATGCCTGCCGCCTCCTGGCTTTTCATGTAAGTGTCTGTCTGGGGTTTGGGGGGAGCAGGGTGAGGGGGAAGGCTTGGTCTCACTTGCCAAGGTCCTTGTCTCTGTGGGGGCTCCCTTGGCCTGGCTCACAGCCCATGCCCCAGCCGAGCCCTTTGGACTCCTTCCGGGAGAGGCTTTGCTGCCCTCTCCTTGGCTGGAGCACAGAATCTCTTCCACTGGGCATCCTAATCTGCATTCGGGGTGGGGGCAGAGCTCCAGGAGTCACCATGTGCAGACTTTGGAGCAGAGGATGCGGCTCTGAGGGAGGGGGGGATGCAAAGGGTGAGGGGTCCGTGCAGAGGAACCAGCAAGAGCCGACTGAGCCAGTGCAGGTCAGCAGGCAACATAAGGCTTCACACTTTTTGGCGGTGAGAATCCAGTCCACCCCAAAGGGGTTGCCCTAGAAAGAAAGGGTGTTCTTGAGGACTTAAGAAATCCACCCTCTGCTGGGAAAGGCCTGGCAGGCATTCTCTTTAGCTTTCTAAGGGGAGGATGGAGAGAGAGGCTGAGAAGGGAGGGGGTGATGACAACCAAGTGGATATCCCTGAGAATTGCATTCTGGGTCCCAAAAAAGAGGCACCACCCGCCGCAGAGCAGAGAATGCAGAGAGCAGACAGAGGCCCCTGCCTTGACCCTGGACCGCCTCGACAGGACGAGGGTGCTCAGTGCTAAGAACTGGGGCCCCATTCAGACCCTCAAAGGACCACCAGGAGGGACCTCAGAGTCGAGCCCAGGGTTCTTTGTGGGTTGGAAAAGACGCCTCTTCTTTTCCCTCCCTCTAGGACTTCTTCGAGCCCGACATCGGCCACCTTCTGGCCCCGCTGGCCCTCTCCCTGGTGGATCCCGAACCCCGGATTCGGGAGCAAGCCAGGGAGTCCGTGGGCCAGCTTTATGACAGCTTGCTGGGCCAGAAGGGTAAGTGAACAGGGATGGAGGAGGCCAGCTGACCTTTGAGATCGCTCAACCAACTGTGCTTGCAGTTTCCCTTCCTGTCCATGGACTTCAATGCCCCTTCTGCAAGGATGCATCTTCCAAACATGTGGCTCTTTCCATGCACAGTAGCAGAGCCAGGACCCTCCCCGACACGCTTCCTCCCAAGACCCCACCCCTTGAGCCCACACGGAAGGGGAACCTTCACGCGCCCCTCGCAGCCCTTGCATTTCTCGAGTCTTGCCTCAGAGCTCTGCGACAGCAACTCAGGAGGGAGTCAGGGAGAAAGGGGGGCTGGAGGGGAGGGGGCTCAGATGGGGGGGGAGAGAGAGAGACAGAGACCCAGAGGAGAAGGACGGGAAGCTGTGCCGGTCAGGGCAGCCGAGGCTGAACGTGAGCTTTCTTCCTGCCAGGGCTGGGCCGGAGGGGGCGCCGCCTGAGGTGGAAGGCAGAGGACGGGCAGGCCTGGAGGTCCCAGTACCAGAATGTCATCTCTATGGGAAAGGTAAGGAGAACGTTGTGGCGGTGCTGGCAGGGGTCTTTTTCCAAGACAGCTCTCTTGAGAAGGGAGGGTCCCGGGCGAATGGGGTCCTTCTGCCCTTCCCCTCCAGAAAGCCTGACAGTCACGGCCAGGAATTCTTTAGCCAGCGGTGCCAAGAGACACAGGCCTCCCCTCGCTTGCAGTCAGGACTCACCCTTTCCACGCTTCTTCCCCTTCCGATGACACCTGGCTTTCCATTTCCCTCGCCCTCCGGAGCGTAGCGGGATGAGAGGGGGAACTTCTGGTCTCTCTGCTGAAAGGGGGCTAGGCAGAGGTGGGGAGGCCAAGCCGGGGGGGGGGCTCCGCAGGGTCAGGTGTCCAGGCCACTCCCCTTGTGTCCGGGAGAGAGTGAGCCGCCGCTGAGGGGGACTTCTCTTTGCAGCACTTCCAGGCCTGCCTGAGTGAGGAGCAGCTCTCACAATGCCTCCTGGCCTGCTGGGACTTCATCGTCTGCCTGGGCCCGGACTGGGTGAGGGAGGGAGCCGCCTTCGTGGTCCTCTCCCTCCTCGGCCAGGCCCAGGCAGTTTTGGATGACGAGGAGGAGGTGAGCAAGTGGGTCGACCTGGCGAGGGGCCTTCAGGGTGGGTGGGTGAGTGGAAGCAGCCCCCTCCCGATGTGATGGGAAAAGATGAATTGGGGTGATCCGGGGTCTTTTTGGTTCACATCTACAGGAAAGAGAACTCAGGGCGGGACTTGCGTTAGTCGCTATCGACTATCGTAACAGCAGCAATGTCCCCCCTGAACTCCAACTCCTCCTCTGACCAGCAGGTAAGGCCATTTCCCAGCAGAATGGGTGGGGGGGTTATAAAGACAGCCACCTCCCGAGAAGCAGGGAACGAGCCCAAAGGACTGCTGCTCCCCTGCAAGCCCCCCCCCTTGAATTTTTCCTATGTCCATGGCAGCCCCCAAGCCCCCTTCCCTCTCTTCAGCCCGATATCTGAACCTGACCCTTGACACAACAGACCTGTCCCAGGCCAAAGAGGGACCCGCTTTGGTTTCTGTGAGAAAAAGGGTCCTCGGTGTCGCCTGCCCTTGAGCAAGCGGTCTCCTGGTGCTGCCTGGCCCCCTTAGCAAAGGCCTCTTTGTCTTCGCCCTCTGGGAGGTGGGAAGGAAGAAAGAAGCCGTCCTCTCCTGGGAAAGGAGACCCGGAGAGCGATCTCGACTTTGGCATGCAAAGCTGAGGCTCAGCTGCTGAGGAGGGTTGCCAACACGACTGGAGGAAACAGCTTTTTCCTCCAAGCAGTTGGTCACCTGAGTCCTGGCCCCTTTGCAGCTCTCCCCCTGAAAACGAAGAAAGAGAGAGAAAGTGCCTCTCTCGGGCAGGGTCCTGCACGGATCTGAGAATGAGGGCTATTTTTGGTGCTGTTGTTACTGTAAAAAGAAGCTTTCCCAACCACGAAACCCCAAGAAAGGGAACAAAGAAGGGAACCATGGGGGCAAAGAAGAGGAAAGGGCTGCTGCTTCCCTTCGACTGTGGAGTATGGCTTAGTTTGCCAGACCGGCAATGGAGAAGCACATGGGGTGACCTTGGGCCCGTCACACCATCTCTCTCTGTGCCCTCCCTCACTGCGTTCTTGTGATGAGGGTAAAGAAGGAGGAAAGAGCCATGATTGCTGCCCCAGCTTCAAGCCCAGGTTTTCTCCTGGAGGAGCTCCGGGAGCTGCTCTTCACAAAGACCCTTCCCTGCCGGCCAGCCACTGCTGACCTGGATGAACCCGGTCCGCTTGGGGTTTGTCCTGAGAGACAAGTGGTGGGGGAGGGGGCAGTCCCTCATTCATTCCTCGGCCGGCCAATGACCTGGCACCATTTCCTCTGACTGTAGGCATCTTCACAGGGGCGTGGTTCCCTGAAGGAACATGGCATGCCGAAGGTTGGACCAGTGGACTAAAATCTTCCCTTTCTGGTTTCTTTCGCAGGCCAGGCAAGGCTGTGCAGAGAAGCCATTTCAAGCGCTTGTGGTATGGGAAAAGGTTCAGTGTGCCATCCGCTGTCATTGCCCACGAAAACACGCATGCTTTAGAGAAGCCACACAGGAGTTCCGACTGCAGGAAAATGTTTCAGGAACCAATCCCAGGTCCCAAGAGGGCACACAAGAAACAAACCCTGTTAAGTCTTTTGCCTGTGGCAAAAGGACCATTCAAGGTCCTTCCTTAAAAAAGCTCCTTCTCGGGCACATTAGACCCCACGCGGGAGAGAATCCATCCCAAATGCAGGGATTGTACGGAAACCTTCACCCACTATAAATTCAGAGAATCTACACAGCCATAAACCTGTCCCGACTGTGGGAAGCCAGAAATCATACACCCTTAATTGTCCACAAGAATAAATAGAGTTGGGGTGTTTTTTAACATTTTCTTTAAAAGAAAAGATTAGATATAACAATAAAAATGCATAATAAACCTTATTCAGGCAGTAATTGAAATTAATTTGAGACTTATACTAACTTAAATAATATCTCTGTAACTAAATTCTAACAAACAGGCACTACATTTAAAATTGAATTCAGTTGATAAAACTTAGTTGTATAGTAAATCTCCTTCCTCTCCTTACTTATACAAAAGGTAGTATCAACTATTTCACTAATCCTTTCCTGTGTGCCATCCCTTTATCTTGATGCTAAGTTCCCTTAATTAATATTAGTTCTGGGCTAAGTAATCAAAGAAATCTCTCCATTTCCCCCCACGTCCCATTCTTGAGCTCTTGGGTACTGAATTTATTTCGGTTCAAAACGAGCTTTAAACTAGTAAAATAAGACATTCCCTTATTTGTTAAAAATTATACAAGTTAAAACGTCAGTTAAAAGAGTACAAATATAAATATTATAAAATCTAATTAGCATATATCACATCTCTTACAACAATTATCATAAATATAAATATAGCCCCGCGTAAACACTTAAAAATTAGGAAGCAGAGGTCTTAAACAGCCACCATATGGTAACCTCCTAAAGTGGTCTGAGTTACAGCTCAAATACGCCTAGTTGGTGTTTGTTGCGTAATTTGATCACCATCGCACAAAATTTAGCTGTTGCCTTAGTAGTGGCTAAAGATTCATCTTTTAATAGATTATCTAAGCATGCACTGTCCCTCACTGTGTCAGCTCTGTTTATAATTGAAAGAATCGTCTGAGCTTTATAGAGGGGCCAGTGCAAAAAACATGTCCCATGGTATCTACAAAAGGTAGTATCAACTATTTCACCAATCCTTTCCTGTGTGCCATCCCTTTATCTTGATGCTAAGTTCCCTTAATTAATATTAGTTCTGGGCTAAGTAATCAAAGAAATCTCTCCATTTCCCCCCACGTCCCATTCTTGAGCTCTTGGGGACACAAGCAGTTGATTGGGCCCTTGCGTCGTATTCATGCACCTTCTCTATCCCCTCTGACACTTCAGGAGAGGCATCTCACTGCATCGCGCACTCTAGCCGCTGTTGCATGTAGCGAACGAGGTCTCCTGGCTCTTTTCTGAGATTATTTCGTAGGATATTTAATGACATGTTTTTTGGATTCCACGCAAATCTCCGTTTTCAAAATCTTCTGCATTTCCTTGTGCATTTTCTTTATCCAATATTTTTGCTCTTTCTTACAGGTCCACCACATGTGGTAAGACGTTGCATCCGTGCACTGACATTTCCAGCATTGGCACTTAGTAATTTGTGCAACGTCTTTAGGAGATATATACCATCTGAAAAACATTTTATACCAGTTTTCTCTTAGTAATTGACGGGCTGAAAATGTTATATCCCTGGTCCACAGATCTTCCCGTAGGTTCATCGTAATAGTTTCTCCCAATTTTTCCATCCATTTTATCTTACAGGTTTTGACTTGCTCCGTTTCTGTGTGGTGTTACAATCATATTTTATGAATTTTCCCTAGGAGATGTTTCAGATCTCCAGATATTCATAGTTCCCATTCAGTTTCCCCCCTTAATTAACAGCCTTGTTTCTTACATTGCTCTTTGAGCCTCGACTCGTTTGGCGATACGTCAGTCCTGGAATATATCTATGTTGAGCTTGACTTCCTTGCCCGATATTTCCTTTCTCATCAGTCGTTGACTCATAGCTGGGCTGATGGATTCTGCTTCTGGTGGCTGCATCATAGAATGCATTTCCGGGCGACATCAAGGGGGAAATTGGCGGGCTCGGTCTGTTTCTACATTGAAACCATGTTTTAAGGAGTCCATCTCTTAGTATGGACTTAGTCCCATCCTGTTTTTGAATAGATTTCAGTGATTTCTTGAGCCGTAGATAGTTGTGGATCCCTTCCTTGGCACTCTCTGTCTCCAGCTGGATACGTCTGCTACGCGGATTCATCATAATCCAGTCAGACATCCAAGCCAGGGCTGCCCCTTGGTGATATAACTTAAAGTTTGGCACAGCCCGTTCTCCTCATTGTTTTCTCATCCTGTAATATTTTAAACCTCACCCTTGGTTTCTTCCTCCTCCATCTCGTTACCTGAACCAGCTTCACCCTTAACTGGAGGATCCTGAATCCCCTGGAATCGCCTGGAGACTCCCAGCACCACCCACCAATCCTGCATTGGCAGCCCTTGAGCCCTCTGTGAGTGGCACACACAGGAGCAGCCAATCACGGACTGCCGATCCATCCGCTGCCCCCTCCAAATCCACTCCCACCCCCAACGGGGATTTACCAGACAGAGAGGAAAAAACGCCACAACTGTGGGCCTCTAACAGAGGCACACGGCCCAATAGCTCCCCTCCCTGTTCAGAGGGGATACCCACCCCTGTGCCAGACCAGGTGCCCACCCCTTCCCTGGCAAGGACCAGGCGGGCACTAAAAGTGCCCACTCCAAGCCACAGCCCCACTCCAAGACACACTCCGCCTCCCCAGAAAAGTAAAAAATAGCAAGCTAGCAGACCAAACAGCAGACTTGCTGTTTCAATGCTTCAGTAAAGTCCAATAGGACTTTAAAGCCCCCAAAGATTTAAAACAGTTATTCTTGCTGGCGATTAAGGATGTGCGATTTCTGGCTTCCCATAATCTGACAGTGATGGCGGCTCTCTGCAGAGTGGATTCTCAGGGGTGAGTTCAGATCGGAGTGGTGACTGAGGCTTTCCATCTGGCCATTTGGGATGGCTTTTCTCTAGGGTTGCCAAGTGCCCTGCGGCTCAGAGCAGGGGAGGGGAGAAGGAGGGTGCAGCGGAAGTACTCCCCTTGCATGCGCGCAGAGAGCATGTGTGCTTCCGAATGCTTCTGCGTCATGCTGGGAACGATGTCCCAGCACGACGGAGAAGCGACAGGTCACACCAGGGGACGATCTGTTAAAAATAGGCCCCTGATCAAGTCTTGGAGGCTGATTTTTATCAAATCATCTCCTGGCGTGACAAAGCCTTTCCCCTTCACGGTGGGAATGACGTCGTTCCCAGCGGGACGGGGAAATGACCGGTCACACTGGGGCCAATAAGGTAAAGTAGGACCCCCAATCTAGTCTGAAGAGCCTATGTTGATCAACTTCGCCCCAGTGGGACCCCACGCTTCAGCGTTGAGCTGGAAATATCATCATTTCTGGCACAACGCTGAAGCAATGGGTCATGCCGGAGCCAATTGGGTAAAAATGGGCCTCCAATCTCATTCTGGAGGCCTACTTTTATCGAATTGGCCCCAGTGGGACCCCACACTTCTGCACTGCGCAGAGAGTGATGTCATGTCTGCGCACTGCAGAAGCAACAGGTTATCCCGCGGCCAATTCAGAAAAAACAGGGCCCTGATAGAATCTCGGGTGCTTATTGTTATCAAACAGGCCGTGGGGCAACCTTGCACTGCCGAGTCACGCTGGGCATGACATCAAGCCCAGCGCGACGTGGAAATGTTCCGGAGAGCCCTGGGAGGTGCTCCGGGGGCTTGTGAGCTGTTTCGTGTGCCTCTCCCTCCACCGCTCAGGTGAGAGGTGGCAGCGGACGGAGGCTGGAAGGGGAAAATCCTGAGTCCGAGTGGCGGAATGGTAACTCTATATTTCTCTACCCGGTGGGCGGTCAAGTGCTGAATGAGGACGGAGCTCAGGTTGAAAGTTTTCCCACAGGCAAAAGACTTCCACGGGGTCCCCTTAGGTCCTATCCAAAGTGGGGTTTGTTACTGAAACATTTTCCCGCAGCCAGAACTCTTTTGTGGCTTTTCTGAAGCATGAGTGTCTTCGTGGGCAATCCCAGCAGACTGCAGACTGAACATTTCACATACCACAAGCACCTGAAAGCGAGCCTCTCTGGGAGCCATCGAGAGCGGCTCCTCACTCCTGCGCTGAGAGACCAGCTGCTCAGCTCTGCCTTCACTCCTCGGCGCCCTCCGTCGGGCTCCACCAGAGAGGCGGCAGTAGGACAACCATTTCCAGCAGGCGCAGGCAGCAACCTCCACCTCAGCGCTGCCTCCTCTGCCTTGAGGCACTTTACCAACATCTGCCTCTATCAAACAGCGCTGCCCTGCGGAGAATTGTCTCCATTCTGGGCAGAGCCAGCCTGGCAGAGAGAGACCAGCATCTCAGCGCAGCCTCCTCTGTGCTTGAGGCACTTGACCATCAGCTGCCTTCTTCAAACTGCGCTACGGTGAGGAGAATTGTCTCCAGCCTGGGCAGAGAGAGACCAGCATCTCAACTATGCCTTCTCTGTGACTGGAGCAATATAACAACAGCTGCGCTGCCGTTTGGAGAAGTCTCCCTAGCCTGAGCAGAGAGAGACCAGCATCTCAGCCCAGCCTCCTCCAAGCCTGGGGAACTTTACCAACAGCTGCCTTCTTCAAACTGTGCTGCCATGAGGCGGATTGTCTCCATCCTGGGCAGAGAGAGACCAGCATCTCAGCACAGCCTCCTCTGTGACTGGAGAACTTTACCAATAGCTGCCTTCTTCAAACTGTGCTGCCATGAGGCGAATTGTCTCCAGTCTGGGCAGAGAGAGACCAGCATCTCAACCCAGCCTCCTCTGTGACTGGAGAACTTTACCAACAGCTGCCTTCTTCAAACTGTGCTGCCGTGAGGCGAATTGTCTCCATTCTGGGCAGAGAGAGACCTGCCTCTCACCTCTGCCTCCTCTGTGACTGGAGCAATTTAACAACAGCTGTGCTGCCGTTTGGAGAATTCTCTCTAGCCTGAGCAGAGAGAGACCAGCATCTCAGCCCGCCATACTCTGCCTGGAGCACTTTTACATCAGCTGCTTTCTTCAAACTGCGCTGCCGTGAGGAGAATAGTCTCCATCTTGGGCACAGAGTTCCAACATCTCAGCCCAGCATCCTCTGTGCCTGGAGCACTTTACCAAGAGCTGCCTTCTTCAAACTGCACTGCCATGAGGAGAATGGTCTGCAGCCTATGTAGAGAGATACCGGCATCTCCTCTGCCTCCTCTGTGGCTGGAGCACTTTACCAAGAGCTGCTTTCTTCAGACTGTGCTGCCGTGAGGAGAATTGTCTCCAGCCTGGGCAGAGAGAGACCAGCATCTCAGCCCACCGTACTCTGCCTGGAGCACTTTACCAAGAGCTGCCTTCTTCAAACTGCGCTGCCGTGAGGAGAATTGTCTCCAGCCTGGGCCAAGAAAGACCAGCATCACAGCCCAGCCTCCTCCATGCCTTGAGAACTTTATCAACAGCTGCCTTCTTCAAACTGCGCTGCCGTGAGGCGAATAGTCTCCATCTTGGGCACAGAGTTCCAACATCTCAGCCCAGCATCCTCTGTGCCTGGAGCACTTTACCAAGAGCTGCCTTCTTCAAACTGCACTGCCATGAGGAGAATGGTCTGCAGCCTATGTAGACAGATACCGGCATCTCCTCTGCCTCCTCTGTGGCTGGAGCACTTTACCAAGAGCTGCTTTCTTCAGACTGTGCTGCCGTGAGGAGACTTGCCGTGACGAGTGAGGACTTTACCAACATCTGCCACTACTAAATTGTGCTGCCATAAGGAGAATTGTCTCCAGCCTGGGCAGAGAGAGACCAGCATGTCCGCCCAGCATCCTCAGAGCCTCGATCACTTTAACAACCCCTGCTTCCTTCAAACTGTGGTACTGTGGGGAGAATTGTCTCCAGCCTGGACAGAGAGAGACCAGCATCTAAACTCTTTCTCCTCTATGCCTGGAGGACTTTACCAACACCTGCCTCTATTAAACTGTGCTGTCCTGCAGATAATTGTCTTCAGCCTGGGCAGAGAGAGAAAAGCAGCACATCTCACGGTCTTCTGTGCCTTGGCAATTTATCAACACCTGCCTCCTTCCACGAGAGCTGCCCTGCAGAGAATTGTCCCCCGCCTGGGCAGAGGGAGATCAGCACCTTCATCAAAGGGAGTCAAAGAGAAATGGGCAGGGGGAGGGAAAGTTCGATTGTGCACCTTAGCTGCAGTTCCCAGAAAGGGATTCCCACGTCTAAGCAGCTGCCTGCTGATGGAGCCCCTTCTGTAGAGCTCTGGAGAAAGAGGCCTCCTTCCTTCAGCCAGGAGATGAGGATGGGCATGGAATCCGGGGGTCCTTCGGGAAGCAAAAGCAGATCAATATACGAAAACACCAGAGTCAGACCAGTGGCCCCTCCTGCCCAGCACGAAGGACTCCAAAGGCGAGGAGAAAGGTCAGTCCAACCCTGAACTCTGCCCCCTTCCCATCACTACGCCGTATTCCTTGGAGACCTTCCAGAAAGCAGAGCTCTAATATCTGCAGCAATAAAACATCTGTGGGCCCAGCATGGATTGAAATGGGTATCTGAAGCATAATACAAAACTGAGCAGTAATGCAAGAATAGGAAGCCATGAGTTCAATCCCTGCACATCCCGTTAACAGGAGTCCTGAAACCAGGCCTAAGGAAGGCCTTGGCCTGAAAGCCTGGTGGGATCCTCCCCAGCAGAGCAGGTACTGCTGGGGACGGTGGGCCAACACCTTTGAAAACCTTGCATCATCATCATCATCTTCATCATCATCATCGATTTAGATACCACCCGTCAGGACAACTTAGAATCATAGAATCATAGAGTTGGAAGGGGTCATACAGACCATCTAGTCCAACCCACTGCCCAGTGCAGGATCAGCCTAAAGCATCTCTGTCAAGTATTCGCCCACTCAGAGCAGTGTACAAAGAGTGGGGCTGAGAGAGCTCCCAGAAGCTGTGACTGAGCCAAGGTCACCCAGCTGGCTTTAAGTGGAAGAGTGCAGATTCAGACTCAGTTCTCCAGATTAGAGCCCCACCACTGTTAACCAGTACCCCAAACTGTCTTAAAAGGAACGGCAGAAAACACGGGCTCTCTAAGTATGTAATTGAAGCCACTCTTATCTCAATTCAATTCAATGTATGTAATAAACAAAAGTATGCAATAACAATGTGTGGAAAATAAATCGATTACATCATATCTATTATTGATTCCGTTTTTGACTGAATGGAAACGGTGAATAGATTTTTTGCATGAAATAGATAATCGGGACTTGATGATATCTGGATTTATGGATTACGAATCATGAACAATAGAAAAAACTTAGAAAACTTATGCTTAACTTAAAATAAGTAAGACTTTGAAAACGATTCATATTTATTGCAGAGAAAATTACAACTCAAATTGTAGCTTAGTTTTAGTTTTTTCTTTCTTTTCCTTGTTTATGTATTGTTAGTGTGTCTTTTTTTAGAAGGTGGTGTTTTTTTAATCTTCTATGTTTATTGTCTATAGCTTTTATGTTATTGTTTATAGCCTCAATAAGGAAAAATGCTTCTTCAAAGACTAGCACATACATTTCAAGATGAGCTTTCGTAAGTCAGGGCGGACTTCTGCAGATATCATCATTTCTGTGTTATGGAAATCAGCCTGAGAATCCTTCTTGCGTTTTCTTTTCCCCACGTAATGAATCTGCCCCTGAAAGACTCAGGACAGAATCCATCCTTGATCTTAATCCCCGCCCTGCCCGCCCTGTCCCATACGAAGGGTTCTCAGTTGGATTTCCACATCCGAAGAAGTGAGCAGTGACTCACCGAGGCTCACGCTGAAATAAACGTGAGTCTTGAAGGCACCTGTAGACTAGTTCTTTTGTGCATGCAACTCCAATAGCCTGAAGTCCACTGGCCAGTTTGCTGGGGCAAATAAACAAGAGCTGCGCAGTGTTGCAGCTCAGAGGGACAGGACGTGCAAAGACAGGGTTGGAAACTGATTTTTCCTGCAAGTATTTATGGACCACCTGTAAGGAGAGCTGCATGAGGTGGCTCACAAGCGAAATACGATTTAAACTTTAAGAAGTCAGGGTGACAGGAGGAAACATTTCTAGAATGCTTCGATCTGTCATTATTAGGATGCCTTAAAACTGAGCCCGTCGGCAGGTTGCAAGCCTGTTAATGTGAACAGGCTCAAAACTGACACCTCTGGAGCTGGCCGGTAACCCCTGGTTTTGGACAAAGCGAAGGAGGAGATTTTGAAGCACCAAAAGAGTTTCCGTTTGGTGGCCCTCCTGGTCTGCAGTAGAACAGCAGGAGTGAAATCCAGTAGCACCTTAGAGACCCACAAGATTTTCAGGGAGGGAGATCCAGATGGTATCTGAAGATGTGTGCTGTGACTCACGAAAGCTCAGACCCTACCACCGATTTTGTAAGTCTTACGGGTGCCACAAGATTTTCCGGGTATCAGCCTTTAAGACACTGGAAAGCTCCTATCCTGAAAATCTTGTTGGTCTCTAAGGTGCCGCTGGATTCAAACCCTGCAAAATCTTTAAGGCTTCCTGCTTGATTCTGCACCTATGGATTCCCCCGTGAACAAGGGGAAGCCGATTCCCCTCGGCTTCCGCAGCAGGAGAGAAGGCAAGTCAGGGCCAGCTGCCCTTGGAAGCTCCCTTTAGCTTCAGATACAGATGTGGGGTGGGGTGGGGGTCGAAGAATGGCTGTGATCCTGTGATCCTACAGAGAAGGAGTAGCCTTTGAAAAAGAAAAGGAGAGAGCCAAGCTGGAGCCAGCCCCCAAGCGGCCATGCTGAAATCAACCCCCAACTGCACGATCCTAAGCAGAGTTACTCCAGTCTACCTCCAGTGATTCCACTTAGATGGAGACGCTCAGCTTGCCGAGGCGGGGCAGCCAGATCCGATTCGTGGCCGAGTCGGCATTCCAGGCTGTAAAAGTCACTTTGGAGGAGGCCTCATCAACAACAAAGCTCAGTTATCTTCCTTCAGCACCCCATGGGCCTTCTCCTCCTCCTCCTCCTCCTCTGGCCATCGGTGGGCACGGGCGCGATGAGCGCTTAGCCCAGCCCTCCGCCCTCCTTCCTCTGCTCGACATCCTTCTTGCGGGACTCCTTCTGTGCTGAGGCCAAACGACGCCTTCCCCGTGGCGGCAGCTGAGGTGCTCCCTCCTCGCCTCGCCTCCCCTCCCCACGACTGAGGAAATCCCAGCGGTTTCATGCTGCACTGGTCAGGCCGGGCTCCATCGCTCGGCTCCTCTCCGTTCCTCAGCCAGAAAGCCAGTTGGAGGAGCTCTCTAGCCCCGCCTTGAGGCCAAGCCAGCCACAGCAGGTGGAGGTTCCCTCCCTATTGGGCCTGCCCGCAGGTGCCGGCAGAGGGGGAGGGCGGGGCCACCTGGGAGTTCGCACCTGGGAGCTTCAGCCGAGAAGCTGTGAGCAGAGGAGTCAGAAGCTGTGAGTAATTGCTCAGTTGCTCACATTAGCGGTAACACTGGTGCCAAAAGTATTGAAAACCAGGTCTCCTCTGCTGGCATGTTAGCAACTGTATCTGCTGTATAATGTTATCGGCAGTAAATGCTCAGTTCATTCCGTGTCATTTTTATAAGCATCCCAAATGATAGACATCATTTCTGTATTAGGCATATCATGTTTGAACTAGCAACAAACCCTGTTTTGAGGGGGGGGGGATACAACGGGCTCTAGAAAGTAGAAGGCGGGCAGGCAGGCATTCGCTGCTCCTCCATCACTGATCCCAGTGAAGGAGAGCGGTGGGCATTGCCATCTGCTCCATGCCTGATCGGCCTGATCTCGGCCACGTGGAGGGGTGGTGTGCTTTGCTACCTGCTCCATGCCTGCTCCATGCCGGGTAAAGGCAGAGGCATTGTCTCCTGTCCTGTGCCTGACTACGGCTGGGTGAAGGGGGCAGGCATCGCTGCCTGCTCCGAGCATGATCCCAGCTGGGCATTGCCGCCTGCTCAGTGGCTCATTCTGGTAGCAGGCATTGCCTCCTGCTC
The DNA here is from genome assembly GCF_028583425.1 of Eublepharis macularius. NCBI lineage: Eukaryota > Metazoa > Chordata > Lepidosauria > Squamata > Eublepharidae > Eublepharis > Eublepharis macularius. The sequence goes on from NC_072797.1 coordinate 133,678,409, forward strand.
TGCCCCTGATCCCAGCCAGGTGAAGGCACGAGGTGGGCACTGCCACCTCCTCCACCACTAATACCACCTGGGTTAAGGCAGGGGACGACATTGCCACCTGCTCTGCTTCTAATACCAATACTAAACCTACAGCGAATCAGTCTAAGGACCAACAATATTACACTCAGCACCACCAATTTACACAATTTATAGTGTATTAAAGTGCCAAGTGCTCAAGAATGGAATAAGTACAAAAAAGGCAGATGTCCAGCAGACGAGAACGTCTCAAGTCGAAATAGGTAATCCTTCTTGCTCCTCCCGGTGCCGTCTCCGTCCGAAGTACTGGAGACCTCTCCGCTGACGGGAGAACGTAGTGAAGCTGTGGGACTTTCCGCAAGAAGTCGCAGCCCGACGCTCAACAGGGCAGCTTAACTCCTGTTTCGGGTCTTTGGCAAGAGCGTCGTCAGACAGCAAACGTTCCTAATGAAAACATCAGATGTACAATGCGATCGAAATACAGTCCAAAGGTTACATACCACGGCAAATACAAGTCTTAATTACAGAAGCAAGAGAAACTTGCTCTGCTCAGGCCGGGCGACTCTTCCCAACGGCGGCTGGGCAGGGCGGAGCAGCCTCCCGAGGCCCTTGTCTCCGTCCTCCCAGCCCAACCCTGGAGTGGAAGGAAGGGCTGGTGCTGCCTCCCTCCTTCCAGGGCGGCAACTAATGCCCCCCAGCTTTAGCAGCGTAGCTTCATGCCGGGAAGGGGCCATATTCCCCAGCAAAGGTTCACCCACCACGGAAGCATATCAAGACACAATTTAAACCACTTGCATTGCCCACCCAAAGCCCCTCTCTTTCCTGATCCGACCCAGAACAAGGAAGTGGAGAGAGGGGGCCCTTTGGTGGGCAATGCAAATGGTTTAAATTACAAAGACAGGATTCAAACGCACCACTGTCTAAAGACCTCCCCCCTTCTACAGCTTTTCTGAGGACCAGATGTCTACTTTTCCCATCAAGGTATAAATCTGATCTTCTACCTTCTCCCCTCCCTCTTTCCCAGCTCAGAAAGAAAACATTCTTTCAGAATTCTGCCCCTTTTCCTGTGATGTGACCAGAATCTGGCAAAACCCTGTCCTGCGATGTCGTTTGTATGCCTTGCTTCTGTTGTTCGGATGCCTTGCCTCTGTTGTTGCATCACACCATACACACGTAGCTGCAGGATTATGTCAAGTCTTGTCTTCTCCTTTTGGTATTTGCTGCTCAGATGCTCTGTCCTCCTGGATCCTCACAAATCCAATCGCTGTTTTCTTCTTGCTTTCTCTGCGGCTTTACCTCTTTGGCCTCTTGTCTCCCTTCTTGCGTGAAACAGCTGCAGACTGCAGATAGCTGAAATAGCTGACTGTTTGGGAGGCTTTTAAATATTTTGTAGCGTTGTAAAAGCTTGAGGCTACAATTGCTTGAATTCTGCTTATTCTCCGTGATTTCTGGGTTTCACCCCATCTGGATCCGTGCTCCTTCTAAACTTGTAGCAGTGTCTTGGCGCTCAGTCCACGTTCCCTTACTGCTTTTAGGTAGACCACTGCTTAGGGTTACCCATCCACGTTGTGTTATGTGCCATCAAGTCACCTCTGACCTATGGCAACCCTATGAATGAAAGACCTCCAGAACAGAACTTGCTCAGATCCTGCAAATCGGAGGACGTCGGTTTTTTGATGGAGTCAAGCCATCGCGTTTTGGGTCTTACTCTTTTCCTACAGCCCTCCACTCTTCCTGGCCTTATTGACTTTTTCAGAGAATTTTGTCTTCTCATGATGTCACCAAAGTACAATAGCCTCAGTTTTGTCATTTTTGCTTCTAGGGAAAATTCAGGCTTGATTTGATCCAGTACCCACTTATTGGTCTTTTTGGCCATCCACGGTATCCACAAAACTCTCCTCCAGCACCCATTTCAAATGAAACATCCGTACATAATGGGATATTGTGGTATCCTTGAGCTATAGCAATCATGAGACCGCTTGCAAATGATCGCTCTGGTGCAACAACAGTGCATTATTCAACCACACGTGGCTGTAGTCTAGAATTAATATATAAAAACCTGAGCCACTGGCTCCTTAGGCATTGAGCTAGTAACGGCAGAAGGAAAGTATCTCCCTTGTTCAGACTCTTTTACTGCACATTGGGCCTTGAATTAAACAGTGGGGCATGTTCACCTGGACAGGAGTCTGAGGGCAACCCACTGAGTTCCACCACCTCTTTTCCCAGAAAAAAAGCCCTGTGAGTCTGGTATGCTGGTCTTCCAGCCATGAACAATAAATAACCCCTTGGTGAAACATTGTCTTCTCAGTACACATCTCATCACGCCCATGATTCCTCCTTGCTCAGCTCTATTGTTTTGCAGACGCCTTTTACATGCTGCCTCCTTCCAGACTTCCCTCATTATGTTTTTGAATGTTGCATCACAGATGCATGATCCAAGATATGTGGGGTCCAAAATACACATGTAAGCTATTATCTTAACTTAGTTGTAGGGAGTGCACTCAAGTCATAGCTGACTTATGGCCACCCCTTGTGGGGTTTTCATGGCAAGAGACAAACAGAGGTGTTTTGCTGTTGCCTGCCTCTCCAATGGTCTTCATTGAAGGTCTCCCATCCATTTACTAACCAAGGTCAGCCCTACTTAGCTTCTGTGATCTGTTGCGATCAGGCTCAGCTGGGCTATCGAGGTCAAGGCATTATCTCAACTTACGTACTGCAAAAATGCACGCAGGCAGGTGTTTGGTGAGGAACAGACTCCTCTTATATTCATCTAGTGTTGATGGTCCCTCCATATCACCCTCTTAAGGACTTCTATCTTCCATATGGGATTCAGTTAATTCTGCACTGTCCCGAGATAGATAGTATCAGTGGTCCTTTAGCACAGGTTAACAAGGTCACGTACCCTTGTCAAGTACACCCTGGCTTACCAGCTGGGAGCCATAAGAACAAGTGCAGGTGGCTGTTTTCACATGGGTGCTCCTTGTAGACACAAAAGAGATGCTCCCGGGCTCTTCTGAAGCACGTCCTATGCCAATGAAACAGAGGAATGCCAGAAACGGCTTTTTTCTTGGAAGAAGGGATGCTTTGGATAAGAAACAAGTGAGTGCCAAGAACTATACTGGCAAGTGTCCGCTGTCTATGGTCACCAAGTTAGGGATCACTAGAATAGTGAAATGCAATTCCCACTTTAGAAACAAAAAGGCTTAAGTTGCTGCTGCTAAGCATGCTTCACCATACTTGCTCATGCTTAATAATGTTACCAGTGAATTATGGCAAGTGAACATCTCTACGGCTGTATGGGCAGGGCCGGCGCCTCCATTGAGGCAACCCCCGCGATTGCCTCCAGCACCGAAGCGCTGGAGGGGGCACCGGGGGCAGGGAGCATGCCGAGGAGCTGGCGGCAGCAGCTTGCAGATGGCTGACCGGGAAGGATGGGAAGCTGCCCGCGTGCCACTCTGGCCACCTGCTACGCCTGGCACACAGCTACTGCAGCCTCCCAGCTCTCCTGCACTGCTGCTGCCTCCAACACGCACCCCCAGCTGGGAGCTGCAGCCATGCATAGCATGGCATGGCAGGTGTCCAGGGTGGAGCGTGGAGCAATGGAGCAAGAGGGCTAGGAGGACACACGTGCGCCTTCCCAGCCACCCTCCATGCCTGGCTCGGGTGGCAGCTTCTCAGCCCTCCCACCCAGCCACCTGCCGCCCCATAGTCCAGGTGCGCGCGTGCTCTCTGTGTGCACTCGCACAAAGGGGCAGTAGCAATCCTAAAGCTGCCCCCCCTGGCCTCAGGCGCCAGATACTCTGGCACCGGCCCTGTGTATGGGGAAGCCTAAAAGAGGGGCAGCTCCACCAACGATACCTAAGTCGAAGCTGGAGAGCTCCACCTGGGCTGACCCAGAGCTCGGAGATGGAGGCTAGCACCAGCCAGCCAAAGAAGCCTCTGTTGGGATGGAGGCTGGAGCAGCAGTGGCTCCGTTCTTTTCACACCGTGGGTGTTGGGCCAGAAATCCCCCCCAACCCCAGACCCTCAGGGCTTTGGGAATCTTTTTTTTTTAAAAATCATCATTTTCATAGTGATATATTCACCTCCTGTTGTAACAATACATGCAGCAGAGTCTCTGAATTCCCAGCTTTCATTTCAAAATATATATACTCTCTAGCCTGTTCCATCGATGACAGGATTATGGCTTTTTTCCTTACGTCTCTGCAAGGGATACAATAAAGAGGGACTAGATAAAAAATAGCTAAAAAAACAAAACCAGGAAGAGGAGAAAGGAAGATGGGCGAGAGGTTCAATGATGATGAATGTCCAATAGTCGAAAAGTGGGTGGAGGTGGGTGGGACAAACAAAATGAAAAGAGACCTTGCACACAGGGGAAATAATCAAGTTAAAATTGGCTTCCAGAAAAAGATTGGGGTAAAACAGGGGGGACCAAAGTGAAAACTAAGGGCAAAAAATGTCTGTGGAAATCTAGGGGATAAATTGAAGCAGTCCTTTTGGTGTGTGGATCAGTTGGCTTCAAAGGAGTTTGCCCTCAGGAAAATACAGTCCATTGACAACCTACCAGATGACACCATCCTAGCAACCATGGACGTGGGGGCTTTATACACCAATAGGGAATACCATCCCGGACAAAACCACAGCACACCTCGCCACTGAACTTGGTCACTTCGTACTCACTCACAATTACTTCGAATTTGGTGACAACTTATATCTACAGATTAATGGCACAGCCATGGGCACACGCATGGCACCACAATATGCTAACATATTCATGGCGGACTTGGAGCAACGCTTCCTCAGCTCCCATCCTCTGGAACCACTACTATACTTAAGATTCCTGGATGACATCTTCATCATTTGGACCCATGGGAAGGAAGCTCTTGAGAGATTTCATCAGGACTTCAATAACTTTCACCCTACTATCAACCTAAGCCTGGACCACTCTACACAACAGGTACACTTCCTGGACACCACTGTACAACTACATAATGGACGAATAAATACCACCTTATACCGGAAACCAACAGACCGATACTCATATCTACATGCCTCCAGCTACCACCCTAAACATCCCACTCGGTCTATTGTCTACAGCCAAGCCTTACGTTTCAACCGTATCTGCTCCAATGCTCTCGACCGAGACTCACACTTAAGAGATTTACAACAAGCATTTTTGAGACTACAGTACCCACCAAATGAAGTGAAGAAACAAATCAACAGGGCCAGACTAGTACCCAGAAACAGTCTGCTCCAGGACAAACCTAAAGGAACTAACAACAGAACACCACTGGTTGTCACCTATAGCTCCCAGCTCAAACCCATCCAACGTATCATCAGCGAGCTACAACCCATCCTGGAAAATGATACCTCTCTCTCAGAAGCCCTGGGTGGAAGACCTTTCCTTGCCTACAGACAGCCCCCCAACCTTAAACGACTTCTCACTCACAACCATGAATCAGCCAGCAGAGTCACCAGCACAGGTACCAGGCCCTGCAACAGACCCAGATGCCAGCTCTGCCCCTATATCTACCCAGGGAATACAATTACAGGACCCAATGGCATCAACTACACTGTCTCTGGCTCTTACAGCTGCTCATCCTCCAATCTGATATATGCCCTCATGTGCCAACAATGTCCTTCTGCTCTGTACATTGGACAAACCAGCCAACCTCTACGCAAAAGAATAAATGGACACAAATCTGACATTAGCAATGGAAACGTCCAGAAACCAGTGGGAGAACACTTCAATCTACCAGGACATTCCATCAAAGACTTAAAGGTCGCTGTGGTTCAACAGAAACCTTTCAAAAACAAAATCCAACGGGAGGCTGCTGAACTAGAATTCATACGCAAATTTGACTCTGCCAAGCTGGGACTGAATAGGGACTATGAATGGTTATCACATTATCACAGGTAACAGATTTCCTTTACAGAGGCGGGGTCTGGGGGAGCTCAGTGGGACCTGGCGTGGGCTTTCGGGGACCACAGATCTCTTTGTCAGATGCATCTGGCAAGGAGAGCTGTGGTTATCGAAGGCTCATACTGCATTGGAATTGGATGGTCTAGCTGTTTGGCTGCTACAAACTAACAGGGCAAGCTCCTTTGAAGCCAACTGATCCACACACCAAAAGGAGATGTTTACATATACTAGCAAAGGAATGTTTTGGTTGCACCCTCCCCTTTCCCCCCCTAATAGCCTCTTCTCTCTCCTCCCCTTCTCTCCCTCCTCTTCTATATTTGACCAGTCTCTGTATCATGCATCTGACGAAGAGAACTTGATTCTCGAAAGCTTATGCTACAATAAAATTGGTTAGTCTTAAAGGTGCTACTGGACTCTTTTTGATTTTGCTACCACAGACTAACACTGCTAACTCCTCTGCATCTACAGTGAATGTTGTTAGCCTTCAGGGTGTTATTGGTCTCCTGCTCTTTTCTCTTGTTCTAAACAGGTTTGTGTATCAAACATCCATCTACCAAAGTTAGAGACACTTTTCCTGCCTTGCAGATTTCTTGCAGATTTCTCTCCAAGTCTGTGAATATTTCTGATCCGGTAGACTGGCTACAGCATGTCTGTGAGGCGTGAAGGAGAGCCACAGGACGGGATTGATTAACGGACTCCAACCCCAAACTCATCCCCTGACTCTGTAGGATGAGCGCGCCCCGATTCAATGCAACACCCCTTCCCTCCCCCTTTCAATGCCCCTTTCTTTGTCATCAGCATGTGAACCAAACAGAACAATAATGCTGAGGACCTTTCCTTTCAATTGAGGGATCTGTGTTCCAGAATCGGCGGTGGGAGGAAGTGAGCCCAGAACGCGAGCCAAGACTCTTCAGGCAGTTGGGTGTGTTTATGTGCACACGTACATGTGTGTGTTAGAGAGACAGAAAGAAATTCACCAGGAGAGGAAATCAAAGCCGGCTCTAGAAACACCCTGGTTATTTCAGTGTTGAAAGGGAGAAGGTTTTCTCCCTCGTCTCTGCTGGTTTCAGCCGGTTTGCAGGGCTCATCCCCAGCCCTTTCCCCCTCGTGCCCAAGCGGCCGGCACAGGACCCACTCCCAAACTCTGTGTAATAGAACGGGGTTAGGAAAGCAGGAAGGGAACATTAAACTGAATAAGGGGGCAGCAAGAGAAGGAGGAGGCTTGAAAACGGGGGGGGGGTCGTCAGGGGAAACTTCAGATGACTTTGGGAGGAGACTCCGTCCCCTCCCAATCCTCTCATTTATGATCCTGGGGATTCGGATTTTCCCTCTGTGACAGCGATATTTATTCATGGGGAATCTATTCAACACTCTGTCTCTATTGACTCCTGTGGTAAAAGAGGGATTCCTGGAGGATCTTCATATGATGGCCGATCCAAATTGCATGGCTGTTGCTTGCACGAAGGAACTTGTGTTGTAAATAAGGTGCGGTTCGCAAACTCCATTCCATGAAGTAGAACAAGTCTTTCCCTTTGTCTGGAGGCACAAAACAGCGTAAACAGCAAAGCTTCAGCCAGGAGCTCTGAGGTGCTCTTATGGGCCCCGGAAGGCCCTGGGCGCCACGGAACCTTCCAGAGGCTTTGTGACGGGACAGAAGAAGGCTTCCGAGGGTATTCTGCACTTGGAAAGTTCCTACTGAAGGAGGTATATACATTTAATACGCAAACAGCTGTGGGGTGGTTCATATTTTGACCGGAACCTGTCTCCTCTAAGTGCTGGCTTTTAATGCGCAAAACCTCTCCTGAAGGCCAAGCAATGTCTGATGTCATCAATGCCATTATCCCCCTGGGAATGACAGGGCAGGCCCAGAGGCGGTTGCTAAGAGACGGGGTCCAGCCTCCTCTCTGGTAGCCCCCCTCCCCGGCAGTGGTTCATGTGACCGCACCCAGCGAGGTAGGGAAACCTCCCAGCTGAGGGACCCCCGTCAGAGGGAGGGGCCTGTGTGGAGTAGCAAAAAGGGTCGCTGGCCTTCTTCCAGGCCCCGTGCCAAGTGCTGGCTTATGAAGTCCTCCGTTCTAAGCAGAGCCCGGAGACACGGAGGAGCCCCTGGGATCTGTCCTGGGCCCTGTCTTGCTTAACACCTCTTTAAATGGCTTGGGGGAGGGAATGGAGGGGGCGCTCCGTAAAATGTGCAGACAAAACTAGATCGGGGGGGGGGGGAGCTAATCCAGCAGGAGATTCAGGAAGATCTGGACAGGCTGGAAAGCTGGGCTAAGACTAACCAAATGAATTTCAACCAAGAGAAATGTCCAGTTCTGCATTTAGGTAGAAAGAATTAAATGCAACATTCTCGAAGGGACGAGCCTTGTCTCGGCAACAGAGCATGAGAAAAGGACCGGAGGTCTTAGTAGACCATCCCCTGAAAGCAAGTCAGCAGAGAGAGGAGGCAGCTAAGGAGGAGAGGCAGTTCGGGGGGGGGGCAGCATCACACCCCTGCGGTCCAGATCACGGTGGAGTCACAGTTTCCCTTCACGCGGCTCTGCTTAGTCTTGAGTGTTGTGTTCTGTTTGGGGCCCCACCGTTGCAGAAGGCTGTTGAGAAGCCAGCAGGGGTCCGAAGGAAGCGAACAAGATGGCTGGGGAGTTCTGGAGCTCAAGTCCTATCGGGGAAGGTTGAAGGAGCTGGGTCTGTTTCTCCTCTTCAAGTATTTAAAGGGCTGTCACATAGGGAATGGAGCCAAGTTCTTTTCTCTTGAACCAGAGGATTGGACCGGAACCAGTGGGCAAAAATTAAAGCAAAACGGTGTCTGGCTAACCATTAGGGAGCACTTCCAGAGAGCTGGAGCAGTTCCTCAGTGGAACAGGCTCCCTCGGGAAGTGGCGAGCTCTCCTCCGCCAGAGGATTTCAAACAGGGACTAGGTGGCCCTCCGTCAGCCATGCTGATTCTGTTCCTTCTCTTTCGGGTTCTGTATGCCTTCTGGGCTGCAGTTTAGCGACTGCGGCTCACTAGCCATTCTTCTCCGCTTGGGACTAATAGCCTTTCTTGCTCTTTGGTATTCTTCCAGATGGCTTCTAGAAGCAAGCACCTCTTGATGTAAGTGAGATTTCCTCTCATTTCATCTGTTTGCCTCTCCCCTCCTCCCTTCCTCCTTCCTCCCTCCCTTCCTTTCTCCCCCAGCCAGGGAGGGCTCTCAACAAAGGGATGCTCAGGCCCCCATGAGGCTACCTGGGACTGCTTCCCAGACCTTCTGCCCTGGAAGGGGCTTCTCCTCCTCCCGCCTGTCCACAAGGGGCCCCCAGCTCTCCATCCCAGGCAACCCCCAGGTTTTCTAGGCAGGGAAGAAAAGCTGTGCTTGTGATGCTCCTCCGCACACACAGAGGCCCCATTGCCGTCGGGCAAGCCATGAGACATGGGGGGCTCATCTGCCTTCGTTGCACACCTGCCTTCACTCCTGGCAGTCGGCCATTGGAAAGCTGGACTTGTTTCAGAGTTTTCAGTGCCCCATCAGACCGTGAGCTGCAGAAAGCAGTTGCTGCAGCAGAAAGGCTGACGTGACGTGGGAGATGGAGGGCTGAAATCCCTCTTCAGACACCAATTCCCCTTCGGCATTCCACTTCTCAGCAATCGGGGGAGGACTCACAACGGCCTACCTTTCAGGGCTGTTGTTAGGGACTCTGACTGGGAAGCACTTAGGGTTGAATGCTCACCAGCCTCTCACATCGGCTGGGTACCATTGGGCCAGTCATATACTCGCACCGAGTTGTGAGCACAAAGTGGAGAAGATGTATGCCACTTTGGATCCCCGGCCCCCGGGTAGAAAAGTGGGGTATAAACCAAGTCAATCGATCAATAAGGATTGTATCGAACCACGATCAAGAATGCCTCACGGCCTCTGCATCGAATTGGTATGGAGGAAGAGGCAGAAGAGAGGAGGCGAGGCAGCAGGCGACAGCAGGACACGCTGCAAGCAGGCCTGGGCTGTGAAGGGGAGAGAACAGCAGAGCAGAAGTAGACACCGGGCTTCCCCCTCCCCAGCCGAGCAGAGGGGAGAGCTGCCCTCCCTGTTCAGAGAAAGGTCACCCGGAAACCCCCAGGAAAGCCCAGAGCTGAGGGTTCCCTGAGGTGCCCGTCACACAATCCTTCCAGGGGACCACCAGTGCCTGCCAGGCCCAGAGTTTCCAGCAGCCCAAAACCACAGCAAGCGCCCAAAGAGAGCGAGGAGGCTGCCAGGCCCACTTCTCACCTTCTTGCTCTCTCCTAGGCTTCGCCGACGAGTGGCGCGGTGGTGTGGGGGGGGGAGTAAAATCTTCCCCCTGCCCACCAATGAGGAGCCGCCGCAGCCTCAGGCAGTGCCTGGTGAGGAGATGCTGCGGGCCCTGGGGAGTGTGTCGGGGGACGAGGCTGATCTGTCCGTCCTGGCGGGGGGGGGGGTTGCTTCCCTGTGGCCTCCCCACCTGCTCTAGAAGGCTCAGGCTCCCACTCTGCCCAGCACCAGCCCCCCCCCCCGGGACCCTTCCAGCTCTCCCAGGTGTACATTGCAGAGCCCTGGCGGTGCTGGGGGCTACACCAGGCAGAGAGAGAGAGAGAGAGAGAGAGAGAGAGATCAGAGTGGGCCCTCCCTGGAGCTCTTAGGAGCCTCGCTCAGCTGGCTGATGCTGCAGGATGTGGGGCCAATGCTGAAGCCAGATAGAAACCTCCCTGCTTATGAGGCTCCCGGCCCAGGCCATAGCATGCAATCCTCGGGCTGACGGACCCGTTCGAGGAGAAGGAAGAGGCCAAAGACAGCAGAAGGAGGGCACTGGGCCCCAAAATTCCAGATCCACCGGAAGTCTTCTTCCCCAGACTTTGCCTGGCTTCTGGGGAAGGGGAGGTCTCCCTTGCCTCAGCAGGCCCAAGAAAGCCCCGAGAGGCTGTCACCCCCACCCCACCCCCAGCCCGTGTCCCCCTGCTGTGTCGAGAGGGGCAAAGGGGAGTGAAATCCCTGGACTCACCCCCAAGGGTAGCCTGCTCTACTGTTCTCAAAACAGCAGGGGGAGCCCGTGAGGTCAGCAAAGAGGATTCCAACCCCCCATCCCCGCTGATCCATCCGGACCCCTGAGGAGACTGTGTGACTGCTCTAAGCTGTGTGGAAGCCCATGGAGAGGGGTGACGGGGAAGACAGCTTGGAAGGTGGAAGGAAGCACCACTCTTCCCGGTCTCACTGTCTCCTCCATCTCTTTCTTCCCAACTTTTAAAAGCCTGTACATCAGGAAGGCAAAGGGCCCTCAAGAAGGCCATCCGGGACCACATGAGAGGGCGTGGCCAGGTAACACCCCCCCCCCCCGGCATCCATATCCCTCCAGAAGGCCCATGGCCATTTCCATTCCCTTGCTGAGCCTCCAGGGACCCCCAATGCCACCCCTCTTCTTCCACTCCCTTTGGGAGCAGAAGACCCCAAACCCCATGGCAGCCAGGTCGGGCCAGATGCACAGGGGCCCTGTCTGCCCATCTGGCTGCTGGGTGCAGGGTACTGACAGAAGAAGAGGGCGTTTTGGAGCCCCGATTCCTGGTCCCAAAGAAAGCTTCTTTGCTGGCTTCCGGAGTGCTTCGGCCTCCGAAGGGTGCGGTCTGCTCCCCGTGTCCCCCTAGGTAATACCCAGCGGCCTCCAAGGTGGCCAGAAGGGATATTTGGCCAGGGAGCAAATCCGGCTGGCTCAGCCTGCTGTTCTTCCCTGGGCCACGAAGGCAAGGAGTGGTAGGAGACACCCCCCCACCCCCGCTTCTTCAGAGGCCTGTTTGGGATGGGGGATCAACCACTCTCAAGCGAGAGGGACTCCTTCAGAGAATCTCGATGGAAACGTGAGGACCCCCTGGGCCCATCACCTCAGCGTGGGCCCCGGGGTGGTCCCTGCCCTGCTAACAGTCTGACTCTTGCTACTTCCAGGGAGTGAGCAGTGGGTTTTTGGCAGACGTCATCTGCCTGGCGGAGCAGGGGAAGCGGCAGGGGAAATACCATCTCCCCTGCCCGAAGGAAGAGGTGGTGGAGAAGATCAAAGTGAGTGGAATCCAAGAGCCGCTTCCAGTGGGAACAGGGCGGTGGGAGATCGGAGGGGAGGAGGGGGACAGATGGGGGCACTGCCGGCTTGTGGCTGGAGCAGAGAGAAGCGGGAGGGAAGACGTTGTGACTCTTCCTGGGGGCCGACCAGGAGGCCAAAGGAGCCCAGGAAAAGGGCCTGGCCACCCTCCCGTGGAAGGAGCGAGAGAGAGAGCAGGGCGAGGGCCACTGGCACACGTAGGGCAGGGCTGCAATGTCTCCGATGGAGAAGGCAACCGACATGTGGTGGAGGCTCGTGCTCACCTCTCCCAGAGTCTTGCTGCACACGGGGCAGGTGGGGGTGCGTGCTTTTCCCACCAGGCTTTTATCCGCCCGGTGGACTTCCAAGTGAGCTTCTCAGCTCCCGTGGACAGCCTGCTGAGATGGGAAGCTGCCTGATGGTGAGGCGGCTATGCGGAGGGCCTCCTTCTCAGGGACGGGAGGCCCGAGAGTCCAGGAGAGAGACTGTGGGGTGGGGGGGCAGGCAGCCTCTCTGGGACGGACTCTCCTCTCCTGGACATCCTTGCCTGCCGGCCATTGGCTGGGATTCAGCATTCCGTCCGCTGTTTTCTGGCTTTTTGTATTCTGAGTGATCTTGGGGTTGTGATTTGAGCGGGAGGCATTTGAGTCCCGCAATGCATTCCCTTCCAAGAGACTAATTCCTGCTCTGAGGATTTGTGCGCAGTGCTAAGGAAGGCCCAAGAGCCAAGACCGACTCCTGTGGGGTGGAGAGAGCGGGAGACAGGAGCGCTCGTGGGGCTGCTAGGGGCTACGGTCAGCTGTGTTTGCCTCTTCGTCACTCCTAGGACATCATGATGTCAGACTTCTTCACCACCTCGCCCCTGCTCCTCCAGTGCCTTAAGGCCATCACCAGCCTCAGGTATGCCTCTCTTGGGGGAATGATTCTTCCTGGCCAGCAAGGGCGCAGGAGTCATTTGAGCACCCCGAGGAAGGCCGGCCCTTGGATCCAGAGGCCCCCTTTGGCTTCTCTGCCCCGACTGGGCTCTCGTGGGTGGGCTTTGCTGCCGGTCCCCCTCAGTCAGCGTGTGGACCTGGGGCTTTGCCTAGGCTTTGGGTTGGATGGGGGGGGGGGCAGGCCCAGAGAGTTCCCTCCCTCCCACGCACGGCAGAGTCCAATCATTTCTCCTCTTCCTTGCCAGCCACTTCCTGCCCGCCCTCTCGTGGGACCTGGAAAGGTCCATAGTGGCCTGGGCTTTCCGGGTCATCATCGGAGAAAGCCCAGGCCACCAGGATGCAGCCAGCCAGGTATGTTCCTGCCGGAGTGGCTTTCTGAGAGGAGGGGTTGTCCTCTGTTGGGGAACCCAGGGCTGCCGCAACCAGAATCCCCAACCAGCAGGAGCCCTCCAGGGACCGCCAAAGGGGCAAGCGAGCGATCCAGGTCTGGTAGCGACTGTCCCCAGCCTCTCTGCTCACCCCCAGGACTTAGGGATGAAGAGGCAAGCCTCCAGCCTCAGGGCAATAAACAAACAGCTCCAGAGACAGGCAATTTCTTGTCTGTTGGGAGCCTTGGATCCAAAAGGCCTTCCAAGGAATTCTTTTGCTCCTCAGATCTGAAAGGGGGTGGTGGTGTTTGGGAAAGAGGCCTCAGCTGCAGTGCCTCCACCAGCCATGAGCCCAATTCCAACGGAGGGTTGTTTGGACAGGAAAGCAAGCAAGTAATTTTGCTGACCCCCTCTTTCCTTCCAGACCCTCCATCGCGAGGCAGAGGAGGCCCTGCTGGAAATGCTGCAGGGACTGTACAGGGGGCTGCCCTCTGTTCTGCATCTGGTGGGACTACTTGACGTAAGTGTGTAAGAGAAGAGGGGATGGAGCAATCAGGGAAGAGACGATCCCCGGGGGTCAGGAGAGGCCGTCCCCTCCACTTCCCCACTGGCCACGCTGGAACTCCCCACCTCATGACGTGCCCCGGCCGTTGCCCCGGAGAGGTTCCTGGGAGCGTCTCCTGTTGTGCCTTGGAGTCTAAGCACGGTTAAGCCACGTGTGGACTGGGCCTGTGTGGGGTGCAGCTGGGAGAATGGACCTTTGGGGCTGACCCATCCTCCAGTTTCTCTGGGCAAGGCACAGGAACTTGTCCGGGAAGAAGTGGTGCCTTCCTTTCTTCCCCCTGTCCTGAGGTCACAATCCCAGAATGGATGCAGGCAGATATCCCACAGGAGGAGATTTCTCTGCAGAGGAGCAAAGTCCTGGGTGGGCACAGCTGTGGGCACAGAGCCGGGGGCCTGATTCGGAAGCGTTGCTTCTTTCCACAGCATCTGTCCTACTGGATGCAGAACAGGAGGGCAGGGGTGAGATCAACAGCCCTCTCCCTGTACAGCTCCCTGCTGTCCTATGCCTGCCGCCTCCTGGCTTTTCATGTAAGTGTTTGTCTGGGGTTTGGGGGGAGCAGGGTGAGGGGGAAGGCTTGGTCTCACTTGCCAAGGTCCTTGTCTCTGTGGGGGCTCCCTTGGCCTGGCTCACAGCCCATGCCCCATCCGTGCCCTTTGGACTCTCCTTCCGGGAGAGGCTTTGCTGCCCTCTCCTTGGCTGGAGCACAGAATCTCTTCCACTGGGCATCCTAATCTGCATTCGGGGTGGGGGCAGAGCTCCAGGAGTCGCCATGTGCAGACTTTGGAGCAGAGGATGCGGCTCTGAGGGAGGGGGGGATGCAAAGGGTGAGGGTTCAGTGCAGAGAAAACAGCAAGAGCCGACTGAGCCAGTGCAAGTCAGCAGGGAAAATGAGGCTTCAGACTTTTTGGCGGTGAGAATCCAGTCCACCCCAAAGGGGTTGCCCTAGAAAGAAAGGGTGTTCTTGAGGACTTAAGAAATCCACCCTCTGCTGGGAAAGGCCTGGCAGGCATTCTCTTTAGCTTTCTAAGGGGAGGACGGAGAGAGAGGCCGAGAAGGGAGGGGGTGATGACAACCAAGCGGATATCCCTGAGAATCGCCTTCTGGGTCCCAAAAGAGAGGCACCACCCGCCGCAGAGCAGAGAATGCAGAGAGCAGACAGAGGCCCCTGCCTTGCCCCTGGACCGCCTCGACAGGACGAGGGTGCTCAGTGCTAAGAACTGGGGCCCCATTCAGACCCTCAAAGGACCACCAGGAGGGACCTCAGAGTCAAGCCCAGGGTTCTTTGTGGCTTGGAAAAGACGCCTCTTCTTTTCCCTCCCTCTAGGACTTCTTCGAGCCCGACATCGGCCACCTTCTGGCCCCGCTGGCTCTCTCCCTGGTGGATCCCGAACCCAGGATTCGGGAGCAAGCCAGGGAGTCCGTGGGCCAGCTTTATGACATCTTGCTGGGCCAGAAGGGTAAGTCAACAGGGATGGAGGAGGCCAGCTGACCTTTGAGATCGCTCAACCAACTGTGCTTGCAGTTTCCCTTCCTGTCCATGGACTTCAATGCCCCTTCTGCAAGGATGCATCTTCCAAACATGTGGCTCTTTCCATGCACAGTAGCAGAGCCAGGACCCTCCCCGACACGCTTCCTCCCAAGACCCCATGCCTTGAGCCCACACGGAAGGGGAACCTTCACGCGCCCCTCGCAGCCTTTGCCTTTCCCTCCTCCCTGCCTCATTTCTCGAGTCTTGCCTCAGAGCTCTGCGACAGCAACTCAGGAGGGAGTCAGGGAGAAAGGGGGGCTGGAGGGGAGGGGGCTCAGAGGGGGGGGAGAGAGACAGAGACCCAGAGGAGAAGGACGGGAAGCTGTGCCGGTCAGGGCAGCCGAGGCTGAACGTGAGCTTTCTTCCTGCCAGGGCTGGGCCGGAGGGGGCGCCGCCTGAGGTGGAAGGCAGAGGACGGGCAGGCCTGGAGGTCCCAGTACCAGAATGTCATCTCTATGGGAAAGGTAAGGAGAACCTTATGGCGGTGCTGGCAGGGGTCTTTTTCCAAGACAGCTCTCTTGAGAAGGGAGGGTCTCGGGCGAATGGGGTCCTTATGCCCTTCCCCTCCAGAAAGCCTGACAGTCACGGCCAGGAATTCTTTAGCCAGCAGTGCCAAGAGACACAGGCCTCCCCTCGCTTGCAGTCAGGGCCGTTTCCAGACGGCCCCCCGCCTCGCGAAACGTCGCGCGTCGTCGCGCGTCGTTGCGCAGAAAACGCGAAATATCGCGTTTTCTCGCGCGAGTTTTGCGCGACGTCGCGCAAAACTCGCGCGAGAAAACGCGATATTTCGCGTTTTCTGCGCAACGACGCGCGACGACGCGCGACGTTTCGCGAGGCGGGGGGCCGTCTGGAAACGGCCCGGGACTCACCCTTTCCACGCTTCTTCCCCTTCCGATGACACCTGGCTTTCCATTTCCCTCGCCCTCCGGAGCGTAGCGGGATGAGAGGGGGAGCTTCTGGTCTCTCTGCTGAAAGGGGGCTAGGCAGAGGTGGGGGGGCCAAGCCGGGGGGGGGGCTCCGCAGGGTCAGGTGTCCAGGCCACTCCCCTTGTGTCCGGGAGAGAGTGAGCCGCCGCTGAGGGGGACTTCTCTTTGCAGCACTTCCAGGCCTGCCTGAGTGAGGAGCAGCTCTCACAATGCCTCCTGGCCTGCTGGGACTTCATCGTCTGCCTGGGCCCGGACTGGGTGAGGGAGGGAGCCGCCTTCGTGGTCCTCTCCCTCCTCGGCCAGGCCCAGGCAGTTTTGGACGACGAGGAGGAGGTGAGCAAGTGGGCCGACCTGGCGAGGGGCCTTCAGGGTGGGTGGGTGAGTGGAAGCCGCCCCCTCCCGATGTGATGGGGAAAGAAGAATTGGGGTGATCCGGGGTCTTTTTGGTTCACATCTACAGGAAAGAGAACTCAGGGCGGGACTTGCGTTAGTCGCTATCGACTACCGGAACAGCAGCAATGTCCCCCCTGAACTCCAACTCCTCCTCTGACCAGCAGGTAAGGCCATTTCCCAGCAGAATGGGTGGGGGGTTATAAAGAGAGCCCCCTCCCGAGAAGCAGGGAACGAGCCCAAAGGACTGCTGCTCCCCTGCAAGCCCCCCCCTTGAATTTTTCCTATGTCCATGGCAGCCCCCAAGCCCCCTTCCCTCTCTTCAGCCCGATATCTGAACCTGACCCTTGACACAACAGACCGGTCCCAGGCCAAAGAGGGACCCGCTTTGGTTTCTGTGAGAAAAAGGGTCCTCGGTGTCGCCTGCCCTTGAGCAAGCGGTCTCCTGGTGCTGCCTGGCCCCCTTAGCAAAGGCCTCTTTGTCTTCGCCCTCTGGGAGGTGGGAAGGAAGAAAGAAGCCGTCCTCTCCTGGGAAAGGAGACCCGGAGAGCGATCTCGACTTTGGCATGCAAAGCTGAGGCTCAGCTGCTGAGGAGGGTTGCCAACACGACTGGAGGAAACAGCTTTTTCCTCCAAGCAGTTGGTCACCTGAGCCCTGGCCCTTTGCCTCTCTTCCCCTGAAAACGAAGAAAGAGAGAGAAAGTGCCTCTCTCGGGCAGGGTCCTGCACGGATCTGAGAATGAGGGCTATTTTTGGTGCTGTTGTTACTGTAAAAAGAAGCTTTCCCAACCACGAAACCCCAAGAAAGGGAACAAAGAAGGGAACCATGGGGGCAAAGAAGAGGGAAGGGCTGCTGCTTCCCTTCGACTGTGGAGTATGGCTTAGTTTGCCAGACCGGCAATGGAGAAGCACATGGGGTGACCTTGGGCCCGTCACACCATCTCTCTCTGTGCCCTCCCTCACTGCGTTCTTGTGATGAGGGTAAAGAAGGAGGAAAGAGCCATGATTGCTGCCCCAGCTTCAAGCCCAGGTTTTCTCCTGGAGGAGCTCCGGGAGCTGCTCTTCCCAAAGACCCTTCCCTGCCGGCCAGCCACTGCAGACACGGCTGACCTGGATGAACCCAGTCCGCTTGGGGTTTGTCCTGAGAGACAAGTGGTGGGGGAGGGGGCAGTCCCTCATTCATTCCTCGGCCGGCCAATGGCCTGGCACCATTTCCTCTGACTGTAGGCATCTTCACAGGGGCGTTGTTTCCTGAAGGAACATGGCATGCCGAAGGTTGGACCAGTGGACTAAAATCTCCCCTTTCTGGTTTCTTTCGCAGGCCAGGCAAGGCTGTGCAGAGAAGCCATTTCAAGCGCTTGTGGTATGGGAAAAGGTTCAGTGTGCCATCCGCTGTCATTGCCCACGAAAACACGCATGCTTTAGAGAAGCCACACAGGAGTTCCGACTGCAGGAAAATGTTTCAGGAACCAATCCCAGGTCCCAAGAGGGCACACAAGAAACAAACCCTGTTAAGTCTTTTGCCTGTGGCAAAAGGACCATTCAAGGTCCTTCCTTAAAAAAGCTCCTTCTCGGGCACATTAGACCCCACGCGGGAGAGAATCCATCCCAAATGCAGGGATTGTACGGAAACCTTCACCCGCTATAAATTCAGAGAATCCACACAGCCATAAAGCTGTCCCGACTGTGGGAAGCCAGAAATCATACACCCTTAATTGTCCACAAGAATAAATAGAATTGGGGGGGGTTTTTTTTTGAACATTTTTTTTAAAAGAAAAGATTAGATATAACAATAAAAATACATAATAAAGCTTATTCAGGCAGTAATTGAAATGAATTTGAGACTAACTTAAATAATATCTCTGTAACTAAATTATAACAAACAGGCACTACATTTAAAATTGAATTCAGTTGATAAAACTTAGTTGTATAGTAAATCTCCTTCCCCTCCTTACTCATAGAAAAGGTAGTATCAACTATTTCACTAATTCTTTCCTGTTTGTCATCCCTTTATCTTTATGCTAAGTGCGCTTAATTAATATTAGTTCTGGGCTAAGTAATCAAAGAAATCTCTCCATTTCCCCCCACATCCCTTTCTTGAGCTCTTGGGTACACAAGCAGTTAATTGGGCCATTGCGCCGTATTCATGACCCTTATCTGTCCACTCTGACACTTCAGGAGAGGCATCTCGCTGCATCTCGCACTCTAGCTGCTGTCGCATGTAGCGAACGAGGTCTCCTGGCTCTTTTCTGAGATTATTTCGTAGGATATTTAATGACATGTTTTTTGGATTCCACGCAAATCTCCGTTTTCAAAATCTTCTGCATTTCCTTGTGCATTTTCTTTATCCAATATTTTTGCTCTTTCTTACAGGTCCACCACATGTGGTAAGACGTTGCATCCGTGCACTGACATTTCCAGCATTGGCACTTAGTAATTTGTGCAACGTCTTTAGGAGATATATACCATCTGAAAAACATTTTATACCAGTTTTCTCTTAGTAATTGACGGGCTGAAAATGTTATATCCCTGGTCCACAGATCTTCCCGTAGGTTCATCGTAATAGTTTCTCCCAATTTTTCCATCCATTTTATCTTACAGGTTTTGACTTGCTCCGTTTCTGTGTGGTGTTACAATCATATTTTATGAATTTTCCCTAGGAGATGTTTCAGATCTCCAGATATTCATAGTTCCCATTCAGTTTCCCCCCTTAATTAACAGCCTTGTTTCTTACATTGCTCTTTGAGCCTCAACTCGTTTGGCGATACGTCAGTCCTGGAATATATCTATGTTGAGCTTGACTTCCTTGCCCGCTATTTCCTTTCTCATCAGTCGTTGACTCATAGCTGGACTGATGGATTCTGCTTCTGGTGGCTGCATCATAGAATGCATTTCCGGGCGACATCAAGGGGGAAATTGGCGGGCTCGGTCTGTTTCTACCATGTTTTAAGGAGTCCCTCTCTTAGTATGGACTTAGTCCCATCCTGCTTTTGAAGAGATTTCAGTGATTTCTTGCGCCGTGGATAGTTGTGGATCCCTTCCTTGGCATTCTCTGTCTCCAGCTGGATACGTCTACTACGCGGATTCATCATAATTCAGCCAGTCATCCAAACCAGGGCCGCCCCTTGGTGATATAACTTAAAGTTTGGCACAGCCCGTTCTCCTCATTGTTTTCTCATCCTGTAATATTTTAAACCTCACCCTTGGTTTCTTCCTCCTCCATCTCGTTACCTGAACCAGCTTCACCCTTAACTGGAGGATCCCGAATCCCCTGGAATCGCCCGGAGACTCCCAGCACCACCCACCAATCCTGCATTGGCAGCCCTTGAGCCCCCTGTGAGTGGCACACACAGGAGCAGCCAATCACGGACTGCTGATCCATCCGCTGCCCCCTCCAAAACCACCCCCACCCCCAACGGGGATTTACCAGACAGAGAGGAAAAAACGCCACAACGGTGGGCCCCTAACAGAGGCACACGGCCCAATAGCTCCCCTCCCTGTTCAGAGGGGATACCCACCCCTGTGCCACACCAGGTGCCCACCCCTTCCCTGGCAAGGACCAGGCGGGCACTAAAAGTGCCCACTCCAAGCCACATCCCCACTCCAAGAAACACTCCGCCTCCCCAGAAAAGTAAAAATAGCAAGCTAGCAGACCAAACAGCAGTCTTGCTGTTTCAATGCTTCAGTAAAGTCCAATAGGACTTTAAAGCCCCCAAAGGTTTAAAACAGTTATTCTTGCTGGCGATTAAGGATGTGCGATTTCTGTCTTCCCATAATCTGACAGTGATGGCGGCTCTCTGCAGAGTGGATTCTCAGGGGTGAGTTCAGATCGGAGTGGTGACTGAGGCTTTCCATCTGGCCATTTGGGATGGCTTTTCTCTAGGGTTGCCAAGTGCCCTGCGGCTCAGAGCAGGGGAGGGGAGAAGGAGGGTGCAGCGGAAGTACTCACCTTGCATGCGCGCAGAGAGCATGTGTGCTTCCGAATGCTTCTGCGTCATGCTGGGAACGATGTCTTTCCCAGCGTGACGGAGAAGCGACAGGTCACACCAGGGGACGATCTGTTAAAAATAGGCCCCTGATCAAGTCTGGGAGGCTGATTTTTATCAAATCATCTCCTGGCGTGACAAAGCCTTTCCCCATCGTGGTGGGAATGACGTCATTCCCAGCGGGACGGGGAAATGACCGGTCACACTGGGGCCAATTAGGTAAAGTAGGACCCCCAATCTAGTGTGAGGAGCCCATGTTGATCATCTTCGCCCCAGTGGGACCCCACGCTTCAGCGTTGAGCTGGAAATAACGTCATTTCTGGCACAACGCTGAAGCAATGGATCGCGCCGGAGCCAATTGGGTAAAAATGGGCCTCCAATCTCATTTTGGAGGCCTACTTTTATCCAATTGGCCCCAGTGGGACCCCACACTTCTGCACTGCGCAGAGAGTGATGTCATGTCTGCGCACTGCAGAAGCAACAGGTTATCCCGCGGCCAATTTGGAAAAAACAGGGCCCTGATAGAATCTCGGGTGCCTATTGTTATCAAACAGGCCGTGGGGCAACCTTGCACTGCCGAGTCACGCTGGGCATGACATCAAGCCCAGCGCGACGTGGAAATGTTCCGGAGAGCCCTGGGAGGTGCTCCGGGGGCTTGTGAGCTGTTTCGTGTGCCTCTCCCTCCACCGCTCAGGTGAGAGGTGGCAGCGGACGGAGGCTGGAAGGGGAAAATCCTGAGTCCGAGTGGCGGAATGGTAACTCTATATTTCTCTACCCGGTGGGCGGTCAAGTGCTGAATGAGGACGGAGCTCAGGTTGAAAGTTTTCCCACAGGCAAAAGACTTCCACGGGGTCCTCTTAGGTCCTATCCAAAGTGGGGTTTGTTACTGAAACATTTTCCCGCAGCCAGAACTCTTTTGTGGCTTTTCCGAAGCATGAGTGTCTTCGTGGGCAATCCCAGCAGACTGCAGACTGAACATTTCACATACCACAAGCACCTGAAAGCGAGCCTCTCTGGGAGCCATCGAGAGCGGCTCCTCACTCCTGCGCTGAGAGACCAGCTGCTCAGCTCTGCCTTCACTCCTCGGCGCCCTCCGTCGGGCTCCACCAGAGAGGCGGCAGTAGGACAACCATTTCCAGCAGGCGCAGGCAGCAACCTCCACCTCAGCGCTGCCTCCTCTGCCTTGAGGCACTTTACCAACATCTGCCTCTATCAAACAGCGCTGCCCTGCGGAGAATTGTTTCCAATCTGGGCAGAGCCAGCCTGGCAGAGAGAGACCAGCATCTCAGCGCAGCCTCCTCTGTGCTTCAGGCACTTGACCATCAGCTGCCTTCTTCAAACTGCACTACGGTGAGGAGAATTGTCTCCAGCCTGGGCAGAGAGATACCAGCATCTCAACTATGCCTTCTCTGTGACTGGAGCAATATAACAACAGCTGCGCTGCCGTTTGGAGAATTCTCCCTAGCCTGAGCAGAGAGAGACCAGCATCTCAGCCCAGCCTCCTCCATGCCTGGAGCACTTTACCAACAGCTGCCTCCTTCAAACTGTGCTGCCATGAGGCGAATTGTCTCCAGCCTGGGCCAAGAAAGAACAGCATCTCAGCCCAGCCTCCTCCATGCCTGGAGCACTTTACCAACAGCTGCCTCCTTCAAACTGTGCTGCCCTGAGGCGAATTGTCTCCATTCTGGGCAGAGAGAGACCTGCCTCTCACCTCTGCCTCCTCTGTGACTGGAGCAATTTAACAACTGCTGCCCTCTTCAAACGGCGCTGCAGTGAGGAGAATTGTCTCCAGCCTGGGCCAAGAAAGAACAGCATCTCAGCCCAGCCTCCTCCATGCCTGGAGCACTTTACCAACAGCTGCCCTCTTCAAACTGCGCTGCAGTGAGGAGAATTGTCTCCAGCCTGGGCCAAGAAAGAACAGCATCTCAGCCCAGCCTCCTCCATGCCTGGAGCACTTTACCAACAGCTGCCTCCTTCAAACTGTGCTGCCGTGAGGCGAATTGTCTCCATTCTGGACAGAGAGAGACCTGCCTCTCACCTCTGCCTCCTCTGTGACTGGAGAACTTTACCAACAGCTGCCTTCTTCAAACTGTGCTGCCATGAGGCGAATTGTCTCCAGCCTGGGCAGAGAGAGACCAGCATCTCAGCCCAGCCTCCTCCAAGCCTGGGGAACTTTACCAACAGCTGCCTTCTTCAAACTGTGCTGCCATGAGGCGGATTGTCTCCAGCCTGGGCAGAGAGAGACCAGCATCTCAGCCCAGCCTCCTCCGTGCCTGGAGCACTTGACCAACAGCTGCCTTCTTCAAACTGTGCTGCCGTGAGGCGAATTGTCTCCAGCCTGGGCAGAGAGAGACCAGCATCTCAGCCCAGCCTCCTCCATGCCTGGAGCACTTTACCAACAGCTTCCTTCTTCAAACTGTGCTGCCGTGAGGCGGATTGTCTCCAGCCTGGGCAGAGAGAGACCAGCATCCCAGCCCAGCCTCCTCCAAGCCTAGGGAACTTTACCAACAGCTGCCTTCTTCAAACTGTGCTGCCATGAGGCGAATTGTCTCCAGTCTGGGCAGAGAGAGACCAGCATCTCAGCCCAGCCTCCTCTGTGACTGGAGAACTTTACCAATAGCTGCCCTCTTCAAACTGCGCTGCCGTGGGATAAATTCTCTCTAGCCTGAGCAGAGAGAGACCAGCATCTCAGCCCAGCCTCCTCCATGCCTTGAGAACTTTACCAACAGCTGCCTCCTTCAAACTGTGCTGCCGTGAGGCGAATTGTCTCCATTCTGGGCAGAGAGAGACCAGCATCTCAGCCCAGCCTCCTCCATGTCTGGAGCACTTTACCAACAGCTGTCTTCTTCAAACTGTGCTGCCGTGAGGCGAATTGTCTCCAGTCTGGGCAGAGAGAGACCAGCATCTCAGCACAGCCTCCTCCATGTCTGGAGCACTTTACCAACAGCTGTCTTCTTCAAACTGTGCTGCCATGAGGCGGATTGTCTCCAGCCTGGGCAGAGAGAGACCAGCATCTCAGCCCAGCCTCCTCCATGCCTGGAGCACTTGACCAACAGCTGCCTTCTTCAAACTGCGCTGCCGTGGGAAAAATTCTCTCTAGCTTGAGCAGAGAGAGACCAGCATCTCAGCCCAGCCTCCTCCAAGCCTGGGGAACTTTACCAACAGCTGCCTTCTTCAAACTGTGCTGCCATGAGGCGAATTGTCTCCAGTCTGGGCAGAGAGAGACCAGCATCTCAGCCCAGCCTCCTCTGTGACTGGAGAACTTTACCAACAGCTGCCCTCTTCAAACTGCGCTGCCGTGGGATAAATTCTCTCTAGCTTGAGCAGAGAGAGACCAGCATCTCAGCCCAGCCTCCTCCATGCCTTGAGAACTTTACCAACAGCTGCCTCCTTCAAACTGTGCTGCCGTGAGGCGAATTGTCTCCAGCCTGGGCCAAGAAAGAACAGCATCTCAGCCCAGCCTCCTCCATGCCTGGAGCACTTTACCAACAGCTGCCTTCTTCAAACTGTGCTGGCATGAGGCGAATTGTCTCCAGCCTGGGCAGAGAGAGACCAGCATCTCATACCAGCCTCCTCTGTGACTGGAGAACTTTACCAACAGCTGCCTTCTTCAAACTGTACTGCCGTGAGGCGACTTGTCTCCATTCTGGGCAGGGAGAGACCAGCATCTCAGCCCAGCCTCCTCCAAGCCTGGGGAACTTTACCAACAGCTGCCTTCTTCAAACTGTGCTGCCATGAGGCGGATTGTCTCCAGCCTGGGCAGAGAGAGACCAGCATCTCAGCCCAGCCTCCTCCGTTCCTGGAGCACTTGACCAACAGCTGCCTTTTTCAAACTGTGCTGCCATGAGGCGAATTGTCTCCAGCCTGGGCAGAGAGAGACCAGCATCTCAGCCCAGCCTCCTCCAAGCCTGGGGAACTTTACCAACAGCTGCCTTCTTCAAACTGTGCTGCCATGAGGCGAATTGTCTCCAGTCTGGGCAGAGAGAGACCAGCATCTCAGCCCAG
This sequence comes from Eublepharis macularius, assembly GCF_028583425.1. NCBI lineage: Eukaryota > Metazoa > Chordata > Lepidosauria > Squamata > Eublepharidae > Eublepharis > Eublepharis macularius. Next base: position 133,703,104 of record NC_072797.1, read on the forward strand.
CCTCCTCTGTGACTGGAGAACTTTACCAATAGCTGCCCTCTTCAAACTGCGCTGCCGTGGGATAAATTCTCTCTAGCCTGAGCAGAGAGAGACCAGCATCTCAGCCCAGCCTCCTCCATGCCTTGAGAACTTTACGAACAGCTGCCTCCTTCAAACTGTGCTGTTGTGAGGCGAATTGTCTCCATTCTGGGCAGAGAGAGACCAGCATCTCAGCCCAGCCTCCTCCATGTCTGGAGCACTTTACCAACAGCTGTCTTCTTCAAACTGTGCTGCCGTGAGGCGAATTGTCTCCAGTCTGGGCAGAGAGAGACCAGCATCTCAGCACAGCCTCCTCCATGTCTGGAGCACTTTACCAACAGCTGTCTTCTTCAAACTGTGCTGCCATGAGGCGGATTGTCTCCAGCCTGGGCAGAGAGAGACCAGCATCTCAGCCCAGCCTCCTCCATGCCTGGAGCACTTGACCAACAGCTGCCTTCTTCAAACTGTGCTGCCATGAGGCGAATTGTCTCCAGCCTGGGCCAAGAAAGAACAGCATCTCAGCCCAGCCTCCTCCATGCCTGGAGCACTTTACCAACAGCTGCCTTCTTCAAACTGTGCTGGCATGAGGCGAATTGTCTCCAGCCTGGGCAGAGAGAGACCAGCATCTCATACCAGCCTCCTCTGTGACTGGAGAACTTTACCAACAGCTGCCTTCTTCAAACTGTGCTGCCGTGACGCGAATTCTCTCCATTCTGGGCAGAGAGAGACCAGCATCTCAGCCCAGCCTCCTCCAAGCCTGGGGAACTTTACCAACAGCTGCCTTCTTCAAACTGTGCTGCCATGAGGCGGATTGTCTCCAGCCTGGGCAGAGAGAGACCAGCATCTCAGCCCAGCCTCCTCCAAGCCTGGGGAACTTTACCAACAGCTGCCTTCTTCAAACTGTGCTGCCATGAGGCGGATTGTCTCCAGCCTGGGCAGAGAGAGACCAGCATCTCAGCCCAGCCTCCTCCATGCCTGGAGCACTTGACCAACAGCTGCCTTCTTCAAACTGTGCTGCCATGAGGCGAATTGTCTCCAGCCTGGGCAGAGAGAGACCAGCATCTCAGCCCAGCCTCCTCTGTGACTGGAGAACTTTACCAATAGCTGCCCTCTTCAAACTGCGCTGCCGTGGGATAAATTCTCTCTAGCCTGAGCAGAGAGAGACCAGCATCTCAGCCCAGCCTCCTCCATGCCTTGAGAACTTTACCAACAGCTGCCTCCTTCAAACTGTGCTGCCATGAGGCGAATTGTCTCCAGTCTGGGCAGAGAGAGACCAGCATCTCAGCCCAGCCTCCTCTGTGACTGGAGAACTTTACCAATAGCTGCCCTCTTCAAACTGCGCTGCCGTGGGATAAATTCTCTCTAGCCTGAGCAGAGAGAGACCAGCATCTCAGCCCAGCCTCCTCCATGCCTTGAGAACTTTACCAACAGCTGCCTCCTTCAAACTGTGCTGCTGTGAGGCGAATTGTCTCCATTCTGGGCAGAGAGAGACCAGCATCTCAGCCCAGCCTCCTCCATGCCTGGAGAACTTTACCAACAGCTGCCCTCTTCAAACTGCACTGCCGTGAGAAGAATTCGCTCTAGCCTGAGCAGAGAGAGACCAGCATCTCAGCCCAGCCTCCTCCATGCCTTGAGAACTTTACCAACAGCTGCCTCCTTCAAACTGTGCTGCCGTGAGGCGAATTGTCTCCATTCTGGGCAGAGAGAGACCAGCATCTCAGCCCAGCCTCCTCCATGTCTGGAGCACTTTACCAACAGCTGCTTTCTTCAAACTGTGCTGCCGTGAGGTGAATTGTCTCCAGCCTGGGCAGAGAGAGACCAGCATCTCAGCCCAGCCTCCTCCATGCCTGGAGCACTTTACCAACAGCTGCCTTCTTCAAACTGTGCTGCCGTGAGGCGAATTGTCTCCCGCCTGGGCAGAGAGAGACCAGCATCTCCACTATGCCTCCTCTGTGACTGGAGCAATTGAACAACAGCTGCCCTCTTCAAACTGTGCTGCCGTGAGAAGAATTCTCTCTAGCTTGAGCAAAGAGTGACCAGCATCTCAGCCCAGCCTCCTCCATGTCTGGAGCACTTTACCAACAGCTGCCTTCTTCAAACTGTGCTGCCGTGAGGCGAATTGTCTCCAGCCTGGGCAGAGAGAGACCAGCATCTCCACTATGCCTCCTCTGTGACTGGAGCAATTTAACAACAGCTGCCCTCTTCAAACTGCGCTGCCGTGAGAAGAATTCTCTCTAGCCTGAGCAGAGAGAGACCAGCATCTCAGCCCAGCCTCCTCCATTCCTGGAGAACTTTACCAACAGCTGCCTTCTTCAAACTGTGCTGCCATGAGGCGAATTGTCTCCATTCTGGACAGAAAGAGACCTGTCTCTCACCTCTGCCTCCTCTGTGACTGGAGCAATTTAACAACAGTTGCCCTCTTCAAACTGCGCTGCCGTGAGAAGAATTGTCTCCAGCCTAGGCCAAGAAAGACCAGCATCTCAGCCCAGCCTCCTCCATGCCTGGAGCACTTTACCAACAGCTGCTTTCTTCAAACTGTGCTGCCGTGAGGCGAATTGTCTCCAGTCTGGGCAGAGAGAGACCAGCATCTCAGCCCAGCCTCCTCCATGCCTGGAGCACTTGACCAACAGCTGCCTTCTTCAAACTGTGCTGCCATGAGGCGAATTGTCTCCATCCTGGGCAGAGAGAGACCAGCATCTCCACTATGCCTCCTCTGTGACTGGAGCAATTTGACAACAGCTGCCCTCTTCAAACTGCGCTGCCCTGAGAAGAATTCTCTCTAGCCTGAGCAGAGAGAGACCAGCATCTCAGCCCGCCATACTCTGCCTGGAGCACTTTTACATCAGCTGCCTTCTTCAAACTGCGCTGCCGTGAGGAGAATAGTCTCCATCTTGGGCACAGAGTTCCAACATCTCAGCCCAGCATCCTCTGTGCCTGGAGCACTTTACCAAGAGCTGCCTTCTTCAAACTGCACTGCCATGAGGAGAATGGTCTGCAGCCTACGTAGAGAGATACCGGCATCTCCTCTGCCTCCTCTGTGCCTGGAGCACTTTACCAAGAGCTGCTTTCTTCAGACTGTGCTGCCGTGAGGAGACTTGCCGTGACGAGTGAGGACTTTATCAACATCTGCCACTACTAAATTGTGCTGCCATAAGGAGAATTGTCTCCAGCCTGGGCAGAGAGAGACCAGCATCTCCGCCCAATGTCTTCTGTGCCTGGAGCACTTTAGCAACCCCTGCCTCCTTCAAACTGTGGTACCATGAGAATTGTCTCCAGCCTCAACAGAGAGAGACCAGCATCTCCACCCAGCATCCTTGGTGCCTGGAGCACTTTAGCAACCCCTGCCTCCTTCAAACTGTGGTACTGTGAAGGGAATTGTCTCCCACCTGAGCAGAGAGAGACCGGCAACTCTTTCTCCTCTGTGCCTGGAGGACTTTACCAACACCTGCCACTATTCAACTGTGCTGTCCTGCAGATCATTGTCTTCAGCCTGGGCAGAGAGAGAAAAGCAGCACAGCTCACGGTCTTCTGTGCCTTGGCAATTTATCAACACCTGCCTCCTTCCAACAGAGCTGCCCTGCAGAGAATTGTCCCCCGCCTGGGCTGAGGGAGATCAGCACCTTCATCAAAGGGAGTCAAAGAGAAATGGGCAGGGGGAGGGAAAGTTCGATTGTGCACCTTAGCTGCAGTTCCCAGAAAGGGATTCCCACGTCTAAGCAGCTGCCTGCTGATGGAGGCCCTTCTGTAGAGCTCTGGAGAAAGAGGCCTCCTTCCTTCAGCCAGGAGATGAGGATGGGCATGGAATCTGGGGGTCCTTCGGGAAGCAAAAACAGATCAATATATGAAAAAACACCAGAGTCAGACCAGTGGCCCGTCCTGCCCAGCACGAAGGACTCCAAAGGCGAGGGGAAAGGTCATTCCAACCCTGAACTCTGGCCCCTTCCCATCACTACGCCGTATTCCTTGGAGACCTTCCAGAAAGCAGAGCTCTAATATCTGCAGCAATAAAACATCTGTGGGCCCAGCATGGATTGAAATGGGTATCTGAAGCATAGTACAAAACTGAGCAGTAATGCAAGAATAGGAAGCCCTGAGTTCAATCCCTGCACATCCCCGTTAAAAGGAGTCCTGAAACCAGGCCTAAGGAAGGCCTTGGCCTGAAAGCCTGGTGAGATCCTCCCCAGCAGAGCAGGTACTGCTGGGGACGGTGGGCCAACACCTTTGAAAACCTTGCATCATCAGCATCATCTTCATCATCATCATCATCATCATCATCATCTCATAGATTTATATACCACCCGTCAGGACAATTTAACGCCCACTCAGAGCAGTTTACAAAGAGTGGGGCTGAGAGAGCTCCTAGAAGCTGTGACTGAGCCAAGGTCACCCAACTGGCTTTAAGCGGAAGAGTGCGGAATCAAACCCAGTTCTCCAGATTAGAGCTCCACCACTGTTAACCAGTACACCAAACTGTCTTAAAAGGAAAGGGGGAAAACACGGGCTCTCTAAGTATGTAATTGAAGCCACTCTTATCTCAATTCAATTCAATATATGTAATAAACAAAAGTATGCAATAACAATGTGTGGAAAATAAATCGATTACATCATATCCATTATTGATTCCATTTTTGACTGAATGGAAACCGTGAATAGATTTTTTGCATGAAATCATCAGGACATGATGATATCTGGACAGATAATCAGGACATGATGATATCTGGATTTATGGATTACGAATCATGAACAATAGAAAAAACTGAGAAAACTTATGTTTAACTTAAAATAAGTAAGACTTTGAAAACGATTCATATTTACTGCAGAGAAAATTACAACTCAAATTGTAGTTTAGTTTTAGTTTTTTCTTTCTTTCCCTTGTTTATGTATTGTTAGTGTGTCTTTTTTTAGAAGGTGGTGTTTTTTTAATCTTCTATGTTTATTGTCTATAGCCTTTATGTTATTGTTTATAGCCTCAATAAGGAAAAATGCTTCTTCAACGACTAGCACATACATTTCAAGATGAGCTTTTGTAAGTCAGGGCGGACTTCTGCAGATATCATCATTTCTTTATTATGGAAATCAACCTGAGAATCCTTCTTGCGTTTTCTTTTCCCCACGTAATGAATCTGCCCCTGAAAGACTCAGGACAGAATCCATCCTTGATCTTAATCCCCGCCCTGCCCGACCTGTCCCATACGAAGGGTTCTCAGTTGGATTTCCACATCCGAAGAAGTGAGCAGTGACTCACCGAGGCTCACGCTGAAATAAACGTGAGTCTTGAAGGCACCTGTAGACTAGTTCTTTTGTGCATGCAACTCCAATAGCCTGAAGTCCACTGGCCAGTTTGCTGGGGCAAATAAACAAGAACTGCGCAGTGTTGCAGCTCAGAGGGACAGGACGTGCAAAGACAGGGTTGTAAACTGATTTTTCCTGCAAGTATTTATGGACCACCTGTAAGGAGAGCTGCATGAGGTGGCTCACAAGCGAAATACGATTTAAACTTTAAGAAGTCAGGGTGACAGGAGGAAACATTTCTAGAATGCTTCGATCTGTCATTATTAGGATGCCTTAAAACTGAGCCCGTCGGCAGGTTGCAAGCCTGTTAATGTGAACAGGCTCAAAACTGAAACCTCTGGAGCTGGCCGGTAACCCCTGGTTTTGGACAAAGCGAAGGAGGAGATTTTGAAGCACCAAAAGAGTTTCCGTTTGGTGGCCCTCCTGGTCTGCAGTAGAACAGCAGGAGTGAAATCCAGTAGCACCTTAGAGACCAACAAGATTTTCAGGGAGGGAGATCCAGATGGTATCTGAAGATGTGTGCTGTGACTCACGAAAGCTCAGACCCTACCACCGATTTTGTAAGTCTTACGGGTGCCACAAGATTTTCCGGGTATCAGCCTTTAAGACACTGGAAAGCTCCTATCCTGAAAATCTTGTTGGTCTCTAAGGTGCCGCTGGATTCAAACCCTGCAAAATCTTTAAGGCTTCCTGCTTGATTCTGCACCTATGGATTCCCCCGTGAACAAGGGGAAGCCGATTCCCCTCGGCTTCCGCAGCAGGAGAGAAGGCAAGTCAGGGCCAGCTGCCCTTGGAAGCTCCCTTTAGCTTCAGATACAGATGTGGGGTGGGGTGGGGGTCGAAGAATGGCTGTGATCCTGTGATCCTACAGAGAAGGAGTCGTCTTTGAAAAAGAAAAGGAGAGAGCCAAGCTGGAGCCAGCCCCCAAGCGGCCATGCTTGAATCAACCCCCAACTGCACGATCCTAAGCAGAGTTACTCCAGTCTACCTCCAGTGATTCCACTTAGATGGAGACGCTCAGCTTGCCGAGGCGGGGCAGCCAGATCCGATTCGTGGCCGAGTCGGCATTCCAGGCTGTAAAAGTCACTTTGGAGGAGGCCTCATCAACAACAAAGCTCAGTTATCTTCCTTCAGCACCCCATGGGCCTTCTCCTCCTCCTCCTCCTCCTCTGGCCATCGGTGGGCACGGGCGCGATGAGCGCTTAGCCCAGCCCTCCGCCCTCCTTCCTCTGCTCGACATCCTTCTTGCGGGACTCCTTCTGTGCTGAGGCTAAACGACGCCTTCCCCGTGGCGGCAGCTGAGGTGCTCCCTCCTCCCCTCTCCTCCCCACGGCTGAGGGAATCCCAGCGGTTTCATGCTGCACTGGTCAGGCCGGGCTCCATCGCTCGGCTCCTCTCCGTTCCTCAGCCAGAAAGCCAGTTGGAGGAGCTCTCTAGCCCCGCCTTGAGGCCAAGCCAGCCACAGCAGGTGGAGGTTCCCTCCCTATTGGGCCTGCCCGCAGGTGCCGGCAGAGGGGGAGGGCGGGGCCACCTGGGAGTTCGCACCTGGGAGCTTCAGCCGAGAAGCTGTGAGCAGAGGAGTCAGAAGCTGTGAGTAATTGCTCAGTTGCTCACATTAGCGGTAACACTGGTGCCAAAAGTATTGAAAACCAGGTCTCCTCTGCTGGCATGTTAGCAACTGTATCTGCTGTATAATGTTATCGGCAGTAAATGCTCAGTTCATTCCGTATCATTTTTATAAGCATCCCAAATAGTAGACGTCATTTCTGTATTATTATGTTTGAACCTGCAACAAAGCCCGTTTGGGGGGGGGGGAATACAACGGGCTCTAGAAAGGAGAAGGCGGGCAGGCAGGCTTTCGCTCCTCCTCCGTCACTGATCCCAGTGAAGGAGAGCGGTGGGCATTGCCATCTGCTCCACGCCTGATCGGCCTGATCTCGGCCACGTGGAGGGGTGGTGTGCTTTGCTACCTGCTCCATGCCTGCTCCATGCCGGGTAAAGGCAGAGGCATTGTCTCCTGTCCTGTGCCTGACTACGGCTGGGTGAAGGGGGCAGGCATCGCTGCCTGCTCCGAGCATGATCCCAGCTGGGCATTGCCGCCTGCTCAGTGGCTCATTCTGGTAGCAGGCATTGCCTCCTGCTCTGCCCCTGATCCCAGCCAGGTGAAGGCACGCGGTGGGCACCGGCACCTCCTCCACCACTAATGCCACCTGGGTTATGGCAGGGGACGACATTGCCACCTGCTCTGCTTCTAATACCAATAATAAACCTACAGCGAATCAGTCTAAGGACCAACAATATTACACTCAGCACCACCAATTTACACAATTTATAGTGTATTAAAGTGCCAAGTGCTCAAGAATGGAATAAGTACAAAAAAGGCAGACGTCCAGCAGACGAGAACGTCTCAAGTCGAAATAGGTAATCCTTCTTGCTCCTCCCGGTGCCGTCTCCGTCCGAAGTACTGGAGACCTCTCCGCTGACGGGAGAACGTAGTGAAGCTGTGGGACTTGCCGCAAGAAGTTGCAGCCCGACACTCAACAGGGCAGCTTAACTCCTGTTTCGGGTCGTCAGACAGCAAACGTTCCTAATGAAAACATCAGATGTACAATGCAATCGAAATACAGTCCAAAGGTTACATACCACGGCAAATACAAGTCTTAATTACAGAAGCAAGAGAAACTTGCTCTGCTCAGGCCGGGCGACTCTTCCCAACGGCGGCTGGGCAGGGCGGAGCAGCCTCCCGAGGCCCTTGTCTCCGTCCTCCCAGCCCAACCCTGGAGTGGAAGGAAGGGCTGGTGCTGCCTCCCTTTTCCTGTGATGTGACCCGAATCTGGCAAAACCCTGTCCTGCGATGTCGTTTGTATGCCTTGCTTCTGTTGTTCGGATGCCTTGCCTCTGTTGTTGCATCACACCATACACATGTAGCTGCAGGATTATGTCAAGTCTTGTCTTCTCCTTTTGGTATTTGCTGCTTAGATGCTCTGTCCTCCTGGATCCTCACAAATCCAATCGCTGTTTTCTTCTTGCTTTCTCTGCGGCTTTACCTCTTTGGCCTCTTGTCTCCCTTCTTGCGTGAAACAGCTGCAGACTGCAGATAGCTGAAATAGCTGACTGTTTGGGAGGCTTTTAAATATTTTGTAGCGTTGTAAAAGCTTGAGGCTACAATTGCTTGAATTCTGCTTATTCTCCGTGATTTCTGGGTTTCACCCCATCTGGATCCGTGCTCCTTCTAAACTTGTAGCAGTGTCTTGGCGCTCAGTCCACGTTCCCTTACTGCTTTTAGGTAGACCACTGCTTAGGGTTACCCATCCACGTTGTGTTATGTGCCATCAAGTCACCTCTGACCTATGGCAACCCTATGAATGAAAGACCTCCAGAACAGAACTTGCTCAGATCCTGCAAATCGGAGGACGTCGGTTTTTTGATGCAGTCAACCATCTCGTTTTGGGATGGGATCCTACAGCCCTCCACTCTTCCTGGCCTTGTTGACTTTTTCAGAGAATTTTGTCTTCTCATGATGTGACCAAAGTACAATAGCCTCAGTTTTGTCATTTTTGCTTCTAGGGAAAATTCAGGCTTGATTTAATCCAGTACCCACTTATTAGTCTTTTTGGCCATCCACGGAATCCACAAAACTCTCCTCCAGCACCCATTTCAAATGAAACATCCGTACATAATGGGATATTGTGGTATCCTTGAGCTATAGCAATCATGAGACCGCTTGCAAATGATCGCTCTGGTGCAACAACAGTGCATTATTCAACCACACGTGGCTGTAGTCTAGAATTAATATATAAAAACCTGAGCCACTGGCTCCTTAGGCATTGAGCTAGTAACGGCAGAAGGAAAGTATCTCCCTTGTTCAGACTCTTTTACTGCACATTGGGCCTTGAATTAAACAGTGGGGCATGTTCACCTGGACAGGAGTCTGCAGGGCTTTTTTTCAGGGGGAACACGGGGGAACGGAGCTCCGGAACCTCTTGAAAATGGTCACATGGCCAGTGGCCCCGCCCCCTAATCTCCAGACAGAGGGGAGTTGAGATTGTCCTCTGCGCTGCTGAGCGGCGCGAGGGGCCATCTAAACTCCCCTCTGTCTGGAGATCAGGGGGTGGGGCCACTGGCCATGTGACCATTTTCTCTGAGGGCAACCCACTGAGTTCCACCACCTCTTTTCCCAGAAAAAAAGCCCTGTGAGTCTGGTATGCTGGTCTTCCAGCCATGAACAATAAATAACCCCTTGGTGAAACATTGTCTTCTCAGTACACATCTCATCACGCCCATGATTCCTCCTTGCTCAGCTCTATTGTTTTGCAGACGCCTTTTACATGCTGCCTCCTTCCAGACTTCCCTCATTATGTTTTTGAATGTTGCATCACAGATGCATGATCCAAGATATGTGGGGTCCAAAATACACATGTAAGCTATTATCTTAACTTAGTTGTAGGGAGTGCACTCAAGTCATAGCTGACTTATGGCCACCCCTTGTGGGGTTTTCATGGCAAGAGACAAACAGAGGTGTTTTGCTGTTGCCTGCCTCTCCAATGGTCTTCATTGAAGGTCTCCCATCCATTTACTAACCAAGGTCAGCCCTACTTAGCTTCTGTGATCTGTTGCGATCAGGCTCAGCTGGGCTATCGAGGTCAAGGCATTATCTCAACTTACGTACTGCAAAAATGCACGCAGGCAGGTGTTTGGTGAGGAACAGACTCCTCTTATATTCATCTAGTGTTGATGGTCCCTCCATATCACCCTCTTATGGACTTCTATCTTCCATATGGGATTCAGTTAATTCTGCACTGTCCCGAGACAGATAGTATCAGTGGTCCTTTAGCACAGGTTAACAAGGTCAAGTACCCTTGTCAAGTACACCCTGGCTTACCAGCTGGGAGCCATAAGAACAAGTGCAGGTGGCTGTTTTCACATGGGTGCTCCTTGTAGACACAAAAGAGATGCTCCCGGGCTCTTCTGAAGCACGTCCTATGCCAATGAAACAGAGGAATGCCGGAAACGGCTTTTTTCTTGGAAGAAGGGATGCTTTGGATAAGAAACAAGTGAGTGCCAAGAACTATACTGGCAAGTGTCCGCTGTCTATGGTCACCAAGTTAGGGATCACTAGAATAGTGAAATGCAATTCCCACTTTGGAAACAAAAAGGCTTAAGTTGCTGCTGCTAAGCATGCTTCACCATACTTGCTCATGCTTAATAATGTTACCAGTGAATTATGGCAAGTGAACATCTCTATGGCTGTATGGGCAGGGCCGGCGCCTCCATTGAGGCAACCCCCGCGATTGCCTCCAGCACCGAAGCGCTGGAGAGGGCACCGGGGGCAGGGAGCATGCCGAGGAGCTGGCGGCAGCAGCTTGCAGATGGCTGACCGGGAAGGATGGGAAGCTGCCCGCGTGCCACCCTGGCCACCTGCTACGCCTGGCACACAGCTACTGCAGCCTCCCGGCTCTCCTGCACTGCTGCTGCCTCCAACACGCACCCCCAGCTGGGAGCTGCAGCCATGCATAGCATGGCATGGCAGGTGTCCAGGGTGGAGCGTGGAGCAATGGAGCAAGAGGGCTAGGAGGACACACGTGCGCCTTCCCAGCCACCCTCCATGCCTGGCTGGGGTGGCAGCTTCTCAGCCCTCCCACCCAGCCACCTGCCGCCCCATAGTCCAGGTGCGCGCGTGCTCTCTGTGTGCACTCGCACAAAGGGGCAGTAGCAGTCCTAAAGCTGCCCCCCCTGGCCTCAGGCGCCAGATACTCTGGCACCGGCCCTGTGTATGGGGAAGCCTAAAAGAGGGGCAGCTCCACCAACGATACCTAAGTCGAAGCTGGAGAGCTCCACCTGGGCTGACCCAGAGCTTGGAGATGGAGGCTAGCACCAGCCAGCCAAAGAAGCCTCTGTTGGGATGGAGGCTGGAGCAGCAGTGGCTCCGTTCTTTTCACACCGTGGGTGTTGGGCCAGAAATCCCCCCCAACCCCAGACCCTCAGGGCTTTGGGAATCTTTTTTTTAAAAAAATCATCATTTTCATAGTGATATGTTCACCTCCTGTTGTAACAATACATGCAGCAGAGTCTCTGAATTCCCAGCTTTCATTTCAAAATATATATACTCTCTAGCCTGTTCCATCGATGACAGGATTATGGCTTTTTTCCTTACGTCTCTGCAAGGGATACAATAAAGAGGGACTAGATAAAAAATAGCTAAAAAAACAAAACCAGGAAGAGGAGAAAGGAAGATGGGCGAGAGGTTCAATGATGATGAATGTCCAATAGTCGAAAAGTGGGTGGAGGTGGGTGGGACAAACAAAATGAAAAGAGACCTTGCACACAGGGGAAATAATCAAGTTAAAATTGGCTTCCAGAAAAAGATTGGGGTAAAACAGGGGGGACCAAAGTGAAAACTAAGGGCAAAAAATGTCTGTGGAAATCTAGGGGATAAATTGAAGCAGTCCTTTTGGTGTGTGGATCAGTTGGCTTCAAAGGAGTTTGCCCTCAGGAAAATACAGTCCATTGACAACCTACCAGATGACACCATCCTAGCAACCATGGACGTGGGGGCTTTATACACCAATAGGGAATACCATCCCGGACAAAACCACAGCACACCTCGCCACTGAACTTGGTCACTTCGTACTCACTCACAATTACTTCGAATTTGGTGACAACTTATATCTACAGATTAATGGCACAGCCATGGGCACACGCATGGCACCACAATATGCTAACATATTCATGGCGGACTTGGAGCAACGCTTCCTCAGCTCCCATCCTCTGGAACCACTACTATACTTAAGATTCCTGGATGACATCTTCATCATTTGGACCCATGGGAAGGAAGCTCTTGAGAGATTTCATCAGGACTTCAATAACTTTCACCCTACTATCAACCTAAGCCTGGACCACTCTACACAACAGGTACACTTCCTGGACACCACTGTACAACTACATAATGGACGAATAAATACCACCTTATACCGGAAACCAACAGACCGATACTCATATCTACATGCCTCCAGCTACCACCCTAAACATCCCACTCGGTCTATTGTCTACAGCCAAGCCTTACGTTTCAACCGTATCTGCTCCAATGCTCTCGACCGAGACTCACACTTAAGAGATTTACAACAAGCATTTTTGAGACTACAGTACCCACCAAATGAAGTGAAGAAACAAATCAACAGGGCCAGACTAGTACCCAGAAACAGTCTGCTCCAGGACAAACCTAAAGGAACTAACAACAGAACACCACTGGTTGTCACCTATAGCTCCCAGCTCAAACCCATCCAACGTATCATCAGCGAGCTACAACCCATCCTGGAAAATGATACCTCTCTCTCAGAAGCCCTGGGTGGAAGACCTTTCCTTGCCTACAGACAGCCCCCCAACCTTAAACGACTTCTCACTCACAACCATGAATCAGCCAGCAGAGTCACCAGCACAGGTACCAGGCCCTGCAACAGACCCAGATGCCAGCTCTGCCCCTATATCTACCCAGGGAATACAATTACAGGACCCAATGGCATCAACTACACTGTCTCTGGCTCTTACAGCTGCTCATCCTCCAATCTGATATATGCCCTCATGTGCCAACAATGTCCTTCTGCTCTGTACATTGGACAAACCAGCCAACCTCTACGCAAAAGAATAAATGGACACAAATCTGACATTAGCAATGGAAACGTCCAGAAACCAGTGGGAGAACACTTCAATCTACCAGGACATTCCATCAAAGACTTAAAGGTCGCTGTGGTTCAACAGAAACCTTTCAAAAACAAAATCCAACGGGAGGCTGCTGAACTAGAATTCATACGCAAATTTGACTCTGCCAAGCTGGGACTGAATAGGGACTATGAATGGTTATCACATTATCACAGGTAACAGATTTCCTTTACAGAGGCGGGGTCTGGGGGAGCTCAGTGGGACCTGGCGTGGGCTTTCGGGGACCACAGATCTCTTTGTCAGATGCATCTGGCAAGGAGAGCTGTGGTTATCGAAGGCTCATACTGCATTGGAATTGGATGGTCTAGCTGTTTGGCTGCTACAAACTAACAGGGCAAGCTCCTTTGAAGCCAACTGATCCACACACCAAAAGGAGATGTTTACATATACTAGCAAAGGAATGTTTTGGTTGCACCCTCCCCTTTCCCCCCCTAATAGCCTCTTCTCTCTCCTCCCCTTCTCTCCCTCCTCTTCTATATTTGACCAGTCTCTGTATCATGCATCTGACGAAGAGAACTTGATTCTCGAAAGCTTATGCTACAATAAAATTGGTTAGTCTTAAAGGTGCTACTGGACTCTTTTTGATTTTGCTACCACAGACTAACACTGCTAACTCCTCTGCATCTACAGTGAATGTTGTTAGCCTTCAGGGTGTTATTGGTCTCCTGCTCTTTTCTCTTGTTCTAAACAGGTTTGTGTATCAAACATCCATCTACCAAAGTTAGAGACACTTTTCCTGCCTTGCAGATTTCTTGCAGATTTCTCTCCAAGTCTGTGAATATTTCTGATCCGGTAGACTGGCTACAGCATGTCTGTGAGGCGTGAAGGAGAGCCACAGGACGGGATTGATTAACGGACTCCAACCCCAAACTCATCCCCTGACTCTGTAGGATGAGCGCGCCCCGATTCAATGCAACACCCCTTCCCTCCCCCTTTCAATGCCCCTTTCTTTGTCATCAGCATGTGAACCAAACAGAACAATAATGCTGAGGACCTTTCCTTTCAATTGAGGGATCTGTGTTCCAGAATCGGCGGTGGGAGGAAGTGAGCCCAGAACGCGAGCCAAGACTCTTCAGGCAGTTGGGTGTGTTTATGTGCACACGTACATGTGTGTGTTAGAGAGACAGAAAGAAATTCACCAGGAGAGGAAATCAAAGCCGGCTCTAGAAACACCCTGGTTATTTCAGTGTTGAAAGGGAGAAGGTTTTCTCCCTCGTCTCTGCTGGTTTCAGCCGGTTTGCAGGGCTCATCCCCAGCCCTTTCCCCCTCGTGCCCAAGCGGCCGGCACAGGACCCACTCCCAAACTCTGTGTAATAGAACGGGGTTAGGAAAGCAGGAAGGGAACATTAAACTGAATAAGGGGGCAGCAAGAGAAGGAGGAGGCTTGAAAACGGGGGGGGGGGGTCGTCAGGGGAAACTTCAGATGACTTTGGGAGGAGACTCCGTCCCCTCCCAATCCTCTCATTTATGATCCTGGGGATTCGGATTTTCCCTCTGTGACAGCGATATTTATTCATGGGGAATCTATTCAACACTCTGTCTCTATTGACTCCTGTGGTAAAAGAGGGATTCCTGGAGGATCTTCATATGATGGCCGATCCAAATTGCATGGCTGTTGCTTGCACGAAGGAACTTGTGTTGTAAATAAGGTGCGGTTCGCAAACTCCATTCCATGAAGTAGAACAAGTCTTTCCCTTTGTCTGGAGGCACAAAACAGCGTAAACAGCAAAGCTTCAGCCAGGAGCTCTGAGGTGCTCTTATGGGCCCCGGAAGGCCCTGGGCGCCACGGAACCTTCCAGAGGCTTTGTGACGGGACAGAAGAAGGCTTCCGAGGGTATTCTGCACTTGGAAAGTTCCTACTGAAGGAGGTATATACATTTAATACGCAAACAGCTGTGGGGTGGTTCATATTTTGACCGGAACCTGTCTCCTCTAAGTGCTGGCTTTTAATGCGCAAAACCTCTCCTGAAGGCCAAGCAATGTCTGATGTCATCAATGCCATTATCCCCCTGGGAATGACAGGGCAGGCCCAGAGGCGGTTGCTAAGAGACGGGGTCCAGCCTCCTCTCTGGTAGCCCCCCTCCCCGGCAGTGGTTCATGTGACCGCACCCAGCGAGGTAGGGAAACCTCCCAGCTGAGGGACCCCCGTCAGAGGGAGGGGCCTGTGTGGAGTAGCAAAAAGGGTCGCTGGCCTTCTTCCAGGCCCCGTGCCAAGTGCTGGCTTATGAAGTCCTCCGTTCTAAGCAGAGCCCGGAGACACGGAGGAGCCCCTGGGATCTGTCCTGGGCCCTGTCTTGCTTAACACCTCTTTAAATGGCTTGGGGGAGGGAATGGAGGGGGCGCTCCGTAAAATGTGCAGACAAAACTAGATCGGGGGGGGGGGAGCTAATCCAGCAGGAGATTCAGGAAGATCTGGACAGGCTGGAAAGCTGGGCTAAGACTAACCAAATGAATTTCAACCAAGAGAAATGTCCAGTTCTGCATTTAGGTAGAAAGAATTAAATGCAACATTCTCGAAGGGACGAGCCTTGTCTCGGCAACAGAGCATGAGAAAAGGACCGGAGGTCTTAGTAGACCATCCCCTGAAAGCAAGTCAGCAGAGAGAGGAGGCAGCTAAGGAGGAGAGGCAGTTCGGGGGGGGGGGCAGCATCACACCCCTGCGGTCCAGATCACGGTGGAGTCACAGTTTCCCTTCACGCGGCTCTGCTTAGTCTTGAGTGTTGTGTTCTGTTTGGGGCCCCACCGTTGCAGAAGGCTGTTGAGAAGCCAGCAGGGGTCCGAAGGAAGCGAACAAGATGGCTGGGGAGTTCTGGAGCTCAAGTCCTATCGGGGAAGGTTGAAGGAGCTGGGTCTGTTTCTCCTCTTCAAGTATTTAAAGGGCTGTCACATAGGGAATGGAGCCAAGTTCTTTTCTCTTGAACCAGAGGATTGGACCGGAACCAGTGGGCAAAAATTAAAGCAAAACGGTGTCTGGCTAACCATTAGGGAGCACTTCCAGAGAGCTGGAGCAGTTCCTCAGTGGAACAGGCTCCCTCGGGAAGTGGCGAGCTCTCCTCCGCCAGAGGATTTCAAACAGGGACTAGGTGGCCCTCCGTCAGCCATGCTGATTCTGTTCCTTCTCTTTCGGGTTCTGTATGCCTTCTGGGCTGCAGTTTAGCGACTGCGGCTCACTAGCCATTCTTCTCCGCTTGGGACTAATAGCCTTTCTTGCTCTTTGGTATTCTTCCAGATGGCTTCTAGAAGCAAGCACCTCTTGATGTAAGTGAGATTTCCTCTCATTTCATCTGTTTGCCTCTCCCCTCCTCCCTTCCTCCTTCCTCCCTCTCTTCCTTTCTCCCCCAGCCAGGGAGGGCTCTCAACAAAGGGATGCTCAGGCCCCCATGAGGCTACCTGGGACTGCTTCCCAGACCTTCTGCCCTGGAAGGGGCTTCTCCTCCTCCCGCCTGTCCACAAGGGGCCCCCAGCTCTCCATCCCAGGCAACCCCCAGGTTTTCTAGGCAGGGAAGAAAAGCTGTGCTTGTGATGCTCCTCCGCACACACAGAGGCCCCATTGCCGTCGGGCAAGCCATGAGACATGGGGGGCTCATCTGCCTTCGTTGCACACCTGCCTTCACTCCTGGCAGTCGGCCATTGGAAAGCTGGACTTGTTTCAGAGTTTTCAGTGCCCCATCAGACCGTGAGCTGCAGAAAGCAGTTGCTGCAGCAGAAAGGCTGACGTGACGTGGGAGATGGAGGGCTGAAATCCCTCTTCAGACACCAATTCCCCTTCGGCATTCCACTTCTCAGCAATCGGGGGAGGACTCACAACGGCCTACCTTTCAGGGCTGTTGTTAGGGACTCTGACTGGGAAGCACTTAGGGTTGAATGCTCACCAGCCTCTCACATCGGCTGGGTACCATTGGGCCAGTCATATACTCGCACCGAGTTGTGAGCACAAAGTGGAGAAGATGTATGCCACTTTGGATCCCCGGCCCCCGGGTAGAAAAGTGGGGTATAAACCAAGTCAATCGATCAATAAGGATTGTATCGAACCACGATCAAGAATGCCTCACGGCCTCTGCATCGAATTGGTATGGAGGAAGAGGCAGAAGAGAGGAGGCGAGGCAGCAGGCGACAGCAGGACACGCTGCAAGCAGGCCTGGGCTGTGAAGGGGAGAGAACAGCAGAGCAGAAGTAGACACCGGGCTTCCCCCTCCCCAGCCGAGCAGAGGGGAGAGCTGCCCTCCCTGTTCAGAGAAAGGTCACCCGGAAACCCCCAGGAAAGCCCAGAGCTGAGGGTTCCCTGAGGTGCCCGTCACACAATCCTTCCAGGGGACCACCAGTGCCTGCCAGGCCCAGAGTTTCCAGCAGCCCAAAACCACAGCAAGCGCCCAAAGAGAGCGAGGAGGCTGCCAGGCCCACTTCTCACCTTCTTGCTCTCTCCTAGGCTTCGCCGACGAGTGGCGCGGTGGTGTGGGGGGGGGAGTAAAATCTTCCCCCTGCCCACCAATGAGGAGCCGCCGCAGCCTCAGGCAGTGCCTGGTGAGGAGATGCTGCGGGCCCTGGGGAGTGTGTCGGGGGACGAGGCTGATCTGTCCGTCCTGGCGGGGGGGGGGGGTTGCTTCCCTGTGGCCTCCCCACCTGCTCTAGAAGGCTCAGGCTCCCACTCTGCCCAGCACCAGCCCCCCCCCCGGGACCCTTCCAGCTCTCCCAGGTGTACATTGCAGAGCCCTGGCGGTGCTGGGGGCTACACCAGGCAGAGAGAGAGAGAGAGAGAGAGAGAGAGAGAGAGAGATCAGAGTGGGCCCTCCCTGGAGCTCTTAGGAGCCTCGCTCAGCTGGCTGATGCTGCAGGATGTGGGGCCAATGCTGAAGCCAGATAGAAACCTCCCTGCTTATGAGGCTCCCGGCCCAGGCCATAGCATGCAATCCTCGGGCTGACGGACCCGTTCGAGGAGAAGGAAGAGGCCAAAGACAGCAGAAGGAGGGCACTGGGCCCCAAAATTCCAGATCCACCGGAAGTCTTCTTCCCCAGACTTTGCCTGGCTTCTGGGGAAGGGGAGGTCTCCCTTGCCTCAGCAGGCCCAAGAAAGCCCCGAGAGGCTGTCACCCCCACCCCACCCCCAGCCCGTGTCCCCCTGCTGTGTCGAGAGGGGCAAAGGGGAGTGAAATCCCTGGACTCACCCCCAAGGGTAGCCTGCTCTACTGTTCTCAAAACAGCAGGGGGAGCCCGTGAGGTCAGCAAAGAGGATTCCAACCCCCCATCCCCGCTGATCCATCCGGACCCCTGAGGAGACTGTGTGACTGCTCTAAGCTGTGTGGAAGCCCATGGAGAGGGGTGACGGGGAAGACAGCTTGGAAGGTGGAAGGAAGCACCACTCTTCCCGGTCTCACTGTCTCCTCCATCTCTTTCTTCCCAACTTTTAAAAGCCTGTACATCAGGAAGGCAAAGGGCCCTCAAGAAGGCCATCCGGGACCACATGAGAGGGCGTGGCCAGGTAACACCCCCCCCCCCCCGGCATCCATATCCCTCCAGAAGGCCCATGGCCATTTCCATTCCCTTGCTGAGCCTCCAGGGACCCCCAATGCCACCCCTCTTCTTCCACTCCCTTTGGGAGCAGAAGACCCCAAACCCCATGGCAGCCAGGTCGGGCCAGATGCACAGGGGCCCTGTCTGCCCATCTGGCTGCTGGGTGCAGGGTACTGACAGAAGAAGAGGGCGTTTTGGAGCCCCGATTCCTGGTCCCAAAGAAAGCTTCTTTGCTGGCTTCCGGAGTGCTTCGGCCTCCGAAGGGTGCGGTCTGCTCCCCGTGTCCCCCTAGGTAATACCCAGCGGCCTCCAAGGTGGCCAGAAGGGATATTTGGCCAGGGAGCAAATCCGGCTGGCTCAGCCTGCTGTTCTTCCCTGGGCCACGAAGGCAAGGAGTGGTAGGAGGCAGCCCCACCCACCCCGCTTCTTCAGAGGCCTGTTTGGGATGGGGGATCAACCACTCTCAAGCGAGAGGGACTCCTTCAGAGAATCTCGATGGAAACGTGAGGACCCCCTGGGCCCATCACCTCAGCGTGGGCCCCGGGGTGGTCCCTGCCCTGCTAACAGTCTGACTCTTGCTACTTCCAGGGAGTGAGCAGTGGGTTTTTGGCAGACGTCATCTGCCTGGCGGAGCAGGGGAAGCGGCAGGGGAAATACCATCTCCCCTGCCCGAAGGAAGAGGTGGTGGAGAAGATCAAAGTGAGTGGAATCCAAGAGCCGCTTCCAGTGGGAACAGGGCGGTGGGAGATCGGAGGGGAGGAGGGGGACAGATGGGGGCACTGCCGGCTTGTGGCTGGAGCAGAGAGAAGCGGGAGGGAAGACGTTGTGACTCTTCCTGGGGGCCGACCAGGAGGCCAAAGGAGCCCAGGAAAAGGGCCTGGCCACCCTCCCGTGGAAGGAGCGAGAGAGAGAGCAGGGCGAGGGCCACTGGCACACGTAGGGCAGGGCTGCAATGTCTCCGATGGAGAAGGCAACCGACATGTGGTGGAGGCTCGTGCTCACCTCTCCCAGAGTCTTGCTGCACACGGGGCAGGTGGGGGTGCGTGCTTTTCCCACCAGGCTTTTATCCGCCCGGTGGACTTCCAAGTGAGCTTCTCAGCTCCCGTGGACAGCCTGCTGAGATGGGAAGCTGCCTGATGGTGAGGCGGCTATGCGGAGGGCCTCCTTCTCAGGGACGGGAGGCCCGAGAGTCCAGGAGAGAGACTGTGGGGTGGGGGGGCAGGCAGCCTCTCTGGGACGGACTCTCCTCTCCTGGACATCCTTGCCTGCCGGCCATTGGCTGGGATTCAGCATTCCGTCCGCTGTTTTCTGGCTTTTTGTATTCTGAGTGATCTTGGGGTTGTGATTTGAGCGGGAGGCATTTGAGTCCCGCAATGCATTCCCTTCCAAGAGACTAATTCCTGCTCTGAGGATTTGTGCGCAGTGCTAAGGAAGGCCCAAGAGCCAAGACCGACTCCTGTGGGGTGGAGAGAGCGGGAGACAGGAGCGCTCGTGGGGCTGCTAGGGGCTACGGTCAGCTGTGTTTGCCTCTTCGTCACTCCTAGGACATCATGATGTCAGACTTCTTCACCACCTCGCCCCTGCTCCTCCAGTGCCTTAAGGCCATCACCAGCCTCAGGTATGCCTCTCTTGGGGGAATGATTCTTCCTGGCCAGCAAGGGCGCAGGAGTCATTTGAGCACCCCGAGGAAGGCCGGCCCTTGGATCCAGAGGCCCCCTTTGGCTTCTCTGCCCCGACTGGCCTCTCGTGGGTGGGCTTTGCTGCCGGTCCCCCTCAGTCAGCGTGTGGACCTGGGGCTTTGCCTAGGCTTTGGGTTGGATGGGGGGGGGGCAGGCCCAGAGAGTTCCCTCCCTCCCACGCACGGCAGAGTCCAATCATTTCTCCTCTTCCTTGCCAGCCACTTCCTGCCCGCCCTCTCGTGGGACCTGGAAAGGTCCATAGTGGCCTGGGCTTTCCGGGTCATCATCGGAGAAAGCCCAGGCCACCAGGATGCAGCCAGCCAGGTATGTTCCTGCCGGAGTGGCTTTCTGGGAGGAGGAGTTGTCCTCTGTTGGGGAACCCAGGGCTGCCGCAACCAGAATCCCCAACCAGCAGGAGCCCTCCAGGGACCGCCAAAGGGGCAAGCGAGCGATCCAGGTCTGGTAGCGACTGTCCCCAGCCTCTCTGCTCACCCCCAGGACTTAGGGATGAAGAGGCAAGCCTCCAGCCTCAGGGCAATAAACAAACAGCTCCAGAGACAGGCAATTTCTTGTCTGTTGGGAGCCTTGGATCCAAAAGGCCTTCCAAGGAATTCTTTTGCTCCTCAGATCTGAAAGGGGGTGGTGGTGTTTGGGAAAGAGGCCTCAGCTGCAGTGCCTCCACCAGCCATGAGCCCAATTCCAACGGAGGGTTGTTTGGACAGGAAAGCAAGCAAGTAATTTTGCTGACCCCCTCTTTCCTTCCAGACCCTCCATCGCGAGGCAGAGGAGGCCCTGCTGGAAATGCTGCAGGGACTGTACAGGGGGCTGCCCTCTGTTCTGCATCTGGTGGGACTACTTGACGTAAGTGTGTAAGAGAAGAGGGGATGGAGCAATCAGGGAAGAGACGATCCCCGGGGGTCAGGAGAGGCCGTCCCCTCCACTTCCCCACTGGCCACGCTGGAACTCCCCACCTCATGACGTGCCCCGGCCGTTGCCCCGGAGAGGTTCCTGGGAGCGTCTCCTGTTGTGCCTTGGAGTCTAAGCACGGTTAAGCCACGTGTGGACTGGGCCTGTGTGGGGTGCAGCTGGGAGAATGGACCTTTGGGGCTGACCCATCCTCCAGTTTCTCTGGGCAAGGCACAGGAACTTGTCCGGGAAGAAGTGGTGCCTTCCTTTCTTCCCCCTGTCCTGAGGTCACAATCCCAGAATGGATGCAGGCAGATATCCCACAGGAGGAGATTTCTCTGCAGAGGAGCAAAGTCCTGGGTGGGCACAGCTGTGGGCACAGAGCCGGGGGCCTGATTCGGAAGCGTTGCTTCTTTCCACAGCATCTGTCCTACTGGATGCAGAACAGGAGGGCAGGGGTGAGATCAACAGCCCTCTCCCTGTACAGCTCCCTGCTGTCCTATGCCTGCCGCCTCCTGGCTTTTCATGTAAGTGTTTGTCTGGGGTTTGGGGGGAGCAGGGTGAGGGGGAAGGCTTGGTCTCACTTGCCAAGGTCCTTGTCTCTGTGGGGGCTCCCTTGGCCTGGCTCACAGCCCATGCCCCATCCGTGCCCTTTGGACTCTCCTTCCGGGAGAGGCTTTGCTGCCCTCTCCTTGGCTGGAGCACAGAATCTCTTCCACTGGGCATCCTAATCTGCATTCGGGGTGGGGGCAGAGCTCCAGGAGTCGCCATGTGCAGACTTTGGAGCAGAGGATGCGGCTCTGAGGGAGGGGGGGATGCAAAGGGTGAGGGTTCAGTGCAGAGAAAACAGCAAGAGCCGACTGAGCCAGTGCAAGTCAGCAGGGAAAATGAGGCTTCAGACTTTTTGGCGGTGAGAATCCAGTCCACCCCAAAGGGGTTGCCCTAGAAAGAAAGGGTGTTCTTGAGGACTTAAGAAATCCACCCTCTGCTGGGAAAGGCCTGGCAGGCATTCTCTTTAGCTTTCTAAGGGGAGGACGGAGAGAGAGGCCGAGAAGGGAGGGGGTGATGACAACCAAGCGGATATCCCTGAGAATCGCCTTCTGGGTCCCAAAAGAGAGGCACCACCCGCCGCAGAGCAGAGAATGCAGAGAGCAGACAGAGGCCCCTGCCTTGCCCCTGGACCGCCTCGACAGGACGAGGGTGCTCAGTGCTAAGAACTGGGGCCCCATTCAGACCCTCAAAGGACCACCAGGAGGGACCTCAGAGTCAAGCCCAGGGTTCTTTGTGGCTTGGAAAAGACGCCTCTTCTTTTCCCTCCCTCTAGGACTTCTTCGAGCCCGACATCGGCCACCTTCTGGCCCCGCTGGCTCTCTCCCTGGTGGATCCCGAACCCAGGATTCGGGAGCAAGCCAGGGAGTCCGTGGGCCAGCTTTATGACATCTTGCTGGGCCAGAAGGGTAAGTCAACAGGGATGGAGGAGGCCAGCTGACCTTTGAGATCGCTCAACCAACTGTGCTTGCAGTTTCCCTTCCTGTCCATGGACTTCAATGCCCCTTCTGCAAGGATGCATCTTCCAAACATGTGGCTCTTTCCATGCACAGTAGCAGAGCCAGGACCCTCCCCGACACGCTTCCTCCCAAGACCCCATGCCTTGAGCCCACACGGAAGGGGAACCTTCACGCGCCCCTCGCAGCCTTTGCCTTTCCCTCCTCCCTGCCTCATTTCTCGAGTCTTGCCTCAGAGCTCTGCGACAGCAACTCAGGAGGGAGTCAGGGAGAAAGGGGGGCTGGAGGGGAGGGGGCTCAGAGGGGGGGGAGAGAGACAGAGACCCAGAGGAGAAGGACGGGAAGCTGTGCCGGTCAGGGCAGCCGAGGCTGAACGTGAGCTTTCTTCCTGCCAGGGCTGGGCCGGAGGGGGCGCCGCCTGAGGTGGAAGGCAGAGGACGGGCAGGCCTGGAGGTCCCAGTACCAGAATGTCATCTCTATGGGAAAGGTAAGGAGAACCTTATGGCGGTGCTGGCAGGGGTCTTTTTCCAAGACAGCTCTCTTGAGAAGGGAGGGTCTCGGGCGAATGGGGTCCTTATGCCCTTCCCCTCCAGAAAGCCTGACAGTCACGGCCAGGAATTCTTTAGCCAGCAGTGCCAAGAGACACAGGCCTCCCCTCGCTTGCAGTCAGGACTCACCCTTTCCACGCTTCTTCCCCTTCCGATGACACCTGGCTTTCCATTTCCCTCGCCCTCCGGAGCGTAGCGGGATGAGAGGGGGAGCTTCTGGTCTCTCTGCTGAAAGGGGGCTAGGCAGAGGTGGGGGGGCCAAGCCGGGGGGGGGCTCCGCAGGGTCAGGTGTCCAGGCCACTCCCCTTGTGTCCGGGAGAGAGTGAGCCGCCGCTGAGGGGGACTTCTCTTTGCAGCACTTCCAGGCCTGCCTGAGTGAGGAGCAGCTCTCACAATGCCTCCTGGCCTGCTGGGACTTCATCGTCTGCCTGGGCCCGGACTGGGTGAGGGAGGGAGCCGCCTTCGTGGTCCTCTCCCTCCTCGGCCAGGCCCAGGCAGTTTTGGACGAGGAGGAGGAGGTGAGCAAGTGGGCCGACCTGGCGAGGGGCCTTCAGGGTGGGTGGGTGAGTGGAAGCCGCCCCCTCCCGATGTGATGGGGAAAGAAGAATTGGGGTGATCCGGGGTCTTTTTGGTTCACATCTACAGGAAAGAGAACTCAGGGCGGGACTTGCGTTAGTCGCTATCGACTACCGGAACAGCAGCAATGTCCCCCCTGAACTCCAACTCCTCCTCTGACCAGCAGGTAAGGCCATTTCCCAGCAGAATGGGTGGGGGGTTATAAAGAGAGCCCCCTCCCGAGAAGCAGGGAACGAGCCCAAAGGACTGCTGCTCCCCTGCAAGCCCCCCCCTTGAATTTTTCCTATGTCCATGGCAGCCCCCAAGCCCCCTTCCCTCTCTTCAGCCCGATATCTGAACCTGACCCTTGACACAACAGACCGGTCCCAGGCCAAAGAGGGACCCGCTTTGGTTTCTGTGAGAAAAAGGGTCCTCGGTGTCGCCTGCCCTTGAGCAAGCGGTCTCCTGGTGCTGCCTGGCCCCCTTAGCAAAGGCCTCTTTGTCTTCGCCCTCTGGGAGGTGGGAAGGAAGAAAGAAGCCGTCCTCTCCTGGGAAAGGAGACCCGGAGAGCGATCTCGACTTTGGCATGCAAAGCTGAGGCTCAGCTGCTGAGGAGGGTTGCCAACACGACTGGAGGAAACAGCTTTTTCCTCCAAGCAGTTGGTCACCTGAGCCCTGGCCCTTTGCCTCTCTTCCCCTGAAAACGAAGAAAGAGAGAGAAAGTGCCTCTCTCGGGCAGGGTCCTGCACGGATCTGAGAATGAGGGCTATTTTTGGTGCTGTTGTTACTGTAAAAAGAAGCTTTCCCAACCACGAAACCCCAAGAAAGGGAACAAAGAAGGGAACCATGGGGGCAAAGAAGAGGGAAGGGCTGCTGCTTCCCTTCGACTGTGGAGTATGGCTTAGTTTGCCAGACCGGCAATGGAGAAGCACATGGGGTGACCTTGGGCCCGTCACACCATCTCTCTCTGTGCCCTCCCTCACTGCGTTCTTGTGATGAGGGTAAAGAAGGAGGAAAGAGCCATGATTGCTGCCCCAGCTTCAAGCCCAGGTTTTCTCCTGGAGGAGCTCCGGGAGCTGCTCTTCCCAAAGACCCTTCCCTGCCGGCCAGCCACTGCAGACACGGCTGACCTGGATGAACCCAGTCCGCTTGGGGTTTGTCCTGAGAGACAAGTGGTGGGGGAGGGGGCAGTCCCTCATTCATTCCTCGGCCGGCCAATGGCCTGGCACCATTTCCTCTGACTGTAGGCATCTTCACAGGGGCGTTGTTTCCTGAAGGAACATGGCATGCCGAAGGTTGGACCAGTGGACTAAAATCTCCCCTTTCTGGTTTCTTTCGCAGGCCAGGCAAGGCTGTGCAGAGAAGCCATTTCAAGCGCTTGTGGTATGGGAAAAGGTTCAGTGTGCCATCCGCTGTCATTGCCCACGAAAACACGCATGCTTTAGAGAAGCCACACAGGAGTTCCGACTGCAGGAAAATGTTTCAGGAACCAATCCCAGGTCCCAAGAGGGCACACAAGAAACAAACCCTGTTAAGTCTTTTGCCTGTGGCAAAAGGACCATTCAAGGTCCTTCCTTAAAAAAGCTCCTTCTCGGGCACATTAGACCCCACGCGGGAGAGAATCCATCCCAAATGCAGGGATTGTACGGAAACCTTCACCCGCTATAAATTCAGAGAATCCACACAGCCATAAAGCTGTCCCGACTGTGGGAAGCCAGAAATCATACACCCTTAATTGTCCACAAGAATAAATAGAATTGGGGGGGTTTTTTTTTTGAACATTTTTTTTAAAAGAAAAGATTAGATATAACAATAAAAATACATAATAAAGCTTATTCAGGCAGTAATTGAAATGAATTTGAGACTAACTTAAATAATATCTCTGTAACTAAATTATAACAAACAGGCACTACATTTAAAATTGAATTCAGTTGATAAAACTTAGTTGTATAGTAAATCTCCTTCCCCTCCTTACTCATAGAAAAGGTAGTATCAACTATTTCACTAATTCTTTCCTGTTTGTCATCCCTTTATCTTTATGCTAAGTGCGCTTAATTAATATTAGTTCTGGGCTAAGTAATCAAAGAAATCTCTCCATTTCCCCCCACATCCCTTTCTTGAGCTCTTGGGTACACAAGCAGTTAATTGGGCCATTGCGCCGTATTCATGACCCTTATCTGTCCACTCTGACACTTCAGGAGAGGCATCTCGCTGCATCTCGCACTCTAGCTGCTGTCGCATGTAGCGAACGAGGTCTCCTGGCTCTTTTCTGAGATTATTTCGTAGGATATTTAATGACATGTTTTTTGGATTCCACGCAAATCTCCGTTTTCAAAATCTTCTGCATTTCCTTGTGCATTTTCTTTATCCAATATTTTTGCTCTTTCTTACAGGTCCACCACATGTGGTAAGACGTTGCATCCGTGCACTGACATTTCCAGCATTGGCACTTAGTAATTTGTGCAACGTCTTTAGGAGATATATACCATCTGAAAAACATTTTATACCAGTTTTCTCTTAGTAATTGACGGGCTGAAAATGTTATATCCCTGGTCCACAGATCTTCCCGTAGGTTCATCGTAATAGTTTCTCCCAATTTTTCCATCCATTTTATCTTACAGGTTTTGACTTGCTCCGTTTCTGTGTGGTGTTACAATCATATTTTATGAATTTTCCCTAGGAGATGTTTCAGATCTCCAGATATTCATAGTTCCCATTCAGTTTCCCCCCTTAATTAACAGCCTTGTTTCTTACATTGCTCTTTGAGCCTCGACTCGTTTGGTGATACGTCAGTCCTGGAATATATCTATGTTGAGCTTGACTTCCTTGCCCGATATTTCCTTTCTCAGCAGTCGTTGACTCATAGCTGGACTGATGGATTCTGCTTCTGGTGGCTGCATCATAGAATGCATTTCCGGACGACATCAAGGGGGAAATTGGCGGGCTCGGTCTGTTTCTACCATGTTTTAAGGAGTCCCTCTCTTAGTATGGACTTAGTCCCATCCTGCTTTTGAAGAGATTTCAGTGATTTCTTGCGCCGTGGATAGTTGTGGATCCCTTCCTTGGCATTCTCTGTCTCCAGCTGGATACGTCTACTACGCGGATTCATCATAATTCAGCCAGTCATCCAAACCAGGGCCGCCCCTTGGTGATATAACTTAAAGTTTGGCACAGCCCGTTCTCCTCATTGTTTTCTCATCCTGTAATATTTTAAACCTCACCCTTGGTTTCTTCCTCCTCCATCTCGTTACCTGAACCAGCTTCACCCTTAACTGGAGGATCCCGAATCCCCTGGAATCGCCCGGAGACTCCCAGCACCACCCACCAATCCTGCATTGGCAGCCCTTGAGCCCCCTGTGAGTGGCACACACAGGAGCAGCCAATCACGGACTGCTGATCCATCCGCTGCCCCCTCCAAAACCACCCCCACCCCCAACGGGGATTTACCAGACAGAGAGGAAAAAACGCCACAACGGTGGGCCCCTAACAGAGGCACACGGCCCAATAGCTCCCCTCCCTGTTCAGAGGGGATACCCACCCCTGTGCCACACCAGGTGCCCACCCCTTCCCTGGCAAGGACCAGGCGGGCACTAAAAGTGCCCACTCCAAGCCACATCCCCACTCCAAGAAACACTCCGCCTCCCCAGAAAAGTAAAAATAGCAAGCTAGCAGACCAAACAGCAGTCTTGCTGTTTCAATGCTTCAGTAAAGTCCAATAGGACTTTAAAGCCCCCAAAGGTTTAAAACAGTTATTCTTGCTGGCGATTAAGGATGTGCGATTTCTGTCTTCCCATAATCTGACAGTGATGGCGGCTCTCTGCAGAGTGGATTCTCAGGGGTGAGTTCAGATCGGAGTGGTGACTGAGGCTTTCCATCTGGCCATTTGGGATGGCTTTTCTCTAGGGTTGCCAAGTGCCCTGCGGCTCAGAGCAGGGGAGGGGAGAAGGAGGGTGCAGCGGAAGTACTCACCTTGCATGCGCGCAGAGAGCATGTGTGCTTCCGAATGCTTCTGCGTCATGCTGGGAACGATGTCTTTCCCAGCGTGACGGAGAAGCGACAGGTCACACCAGGGGACGATCTGTTAAAAATAGGCCCCTGATCAAGTCTGGGAGGCTGATTTTTATCAAATCATCTCCTGGCGTGACAAAGCCTTTCCCCATCGTGGTGGGAATGACGTCATTCCCAGCGGGACGGGGAAATGACCGGTCACACTGGGGCCAATTAGGTAAAGTAGGACCCCCAATCTAGTGTGAGGAGCCCATGTTGATCATCTTCGCCCCAGTGGGACCCCACGCTTCAGCGTTGAGCTGGAAATAACGTCATTTCTGGCACAACGCTGAAGCAATGGATCGCGCCGGAGCCAATTGGGTAAAAATGGGCCTCCAATCTCATTTTGGAGGCCTACTTTTATCCAATTGGC